>NC_133451.1:156864006-157229006 GCF_048565385.1 Saimiri boliviensis
GCCACAGGTAATAAAAACTTTGACATACAGTGTTATTTGGCTCCTAGAGAGATTTTGCAACATTCTAAAAAGCTGGACTATAGACAATGTCTTTTTAGAAGACAGAAAAACAGAAAACAGCTGTTTTCATCTTATTATAAGTAGAAACAGAAAAACAGCTGTTTTCATCTTATTATAAGTAGAAAAACAAAGACAAGGAAACAAAAAACATTTTTCTTCATGTCTAGCTTTTAGAGTCTGGCGTCTCACTAGGATGATTGACCTGGATCTCTTTATGTTGTCCAAAGATAAGAACTAGGATAAGGAGAAGCCAACACACAGTATTAAGAAATCAATTTCTGACTGAGAACACTGTGTGGACATTTGAAATAAAATTAATAAACTTAAGCCCAGGAGTCTGAGGCTGCCATGAGCTATGATGGCATCACTGCACTCTAGCCTGGGTAACTAAATGAGAACCAGTTTCAAAATAAATAAATAGTAATATGAAAAAGATGAGTATTAAAAGCCCAAAAACAGATTCTCAAATGTTGTTGAATATGTGAGTGGATGAATACATATGAAATTTAAAGACATTAGGAAGAAGTTAGCTTCCATTGAGAAACATATACAAATCAAATTTCAAATAATTAAATATGTAGAATATTAGCTTGATGATGACAATAAAAAATAATATTCTCTATCAGAGGAAATTAAGAAAAAACAATTTAAACTCAAACTGTTATGGGAAAAAATGTTACCAGAGGAGTAAAACTTCAGCAAGATTCCTTGGTTCCCACACCAGGAATTGAAACCAGGTCACAGAAGTAAGAGCACAAAATCCTAATCATCAGACCACCTGGTAAGTGGAAATTATAGCTGGCAATTAGGTTCTTTGAATTCTAACCACAAAGAATGGAGACAGGGGCCCCAGAGGTGTGGTGAGTTCACAGCTGAAATAAAACTTTTAGACCCAAAGAGTAGGCAGAGTGCAGTTTATTAGACAGAGTGAAAGGACAGCTCCCATGCTGTCATGGTTCAGGATCTGGAAAGAGGATATCATCCAGGAGGGAGCAACTGTAGTTTTTACCTTTGAGTTATTCCCTCCCCATTCATGTTCTCATCCAATGAGAGGAGTTCCTTCAAACTCCCTCTGAATTCTTTGATTTTTGACTCCAATACCAGATTGGCTACTTGTTTTACAACCTTGAGTCACACAGCCCCCTCCTCCAAGAGCCAGCACAGAAAATTCAGAGACAAAGGGCCTTACCTGACTTGTCAGTGTGGTAAGGTGGAAGAAAGAGCTCTACCTGGCCCATGGGCAGCGAGAAACTGAACTAACAGCCCTAGCAGGCCTGAGACTGGAAAACTGGAGATTCTGAGCAGTTCCTCTAAAATAGTCCCACAGAAGGATTATTATTTAGCAGTGCCTAAAAAGGAGGTCATAGAGAATTAATTCCAGTATGTCTCACATGAATAGCCATGTAAAAAATTTGGAGTCTATGTAAAATATTATTTTGTGGTGTGAATAAATAATGAAGTAAATATTCAAGATAAATTGTTGAAATAATCTGAAATCATTATTTAATAATTATTAAAATAATTAAATAAATTTTTCATGAAAAATTACTTGTCTTGAGGAAGACAATCTTCATTTTACCACAATTTCATTATTTTATACTGGTAAGCAAAGAAATACTTTGAAAAACATTAATAAAATTTACTTAAACAGAGTATGATCCCCTTTCAGATGGAAAACACAAGACAGGGGATGGAGCAAATCTGCCTTCCTTAAAAAGATAGCTGAAGTCATCAGGGCTTGTTTGTGTCATGCTACAGACCTATACTGAAAATAATAAATGAAACAGACTTATGAATTCATTGGATATATTTACACTAAGTATACTGTCTAGAAAGATCTCCTCCTGTAGTTTCTTCTTCCTGAATTATCTTGAAAAATATAATTTCAGGTCTAGATATTAAAATAAAAGTGCATCCTTGAAACAAATTATTTAGCTCTTACTTTTTATAAACACTCTAATTGCTAAACTTATCAGGATCATGATCTACTTTATATAGACAAATTAAATTCTCAGTTCTCCAGATCACAATATGTAGGTGCTAAGTCATCATAATTTTTTCCCATTTGTCTCATTTCTGCCTTTCCTGGAGGTTCCTACCTTCTGCAACAATCTTTTAATTTTTAAAATATTTACCTAATATCAGTTGATTTATAATGAATTATTTTAGACGAGAATGACATTTGAATACTTGCTGAATATAACTTATAGATTTGGAATACTTTGGTAGCTAATTCATTTTCTCTGTCCATTTCTGAAAAAATTTAGCCAGCTTGCTTTAGGCAGACAGTAAGGGAGAGGTCCCCCAGAGAACCTCCTACCTGCACCACAAGTGTTTATACCAGATGTTTTGTGCAGATAAAGGTATTTGCTTGAGGGGCTTGCCTTAACGGGCCCACAGTAGAAAATTTTGTTTCTTAACACATGAGCAGTAGGAGACATAAATCAATATGGAATGTCTCAGACTAAGGATCTGCATGCACTCTGGAAGGATGCAATGGAGCCACCAGGAATTCATGCCTTATGCAAATAGATTACTCAGCCTCATCAGCTTATATGAAAATAATTCTCTTATATTCAACTGTGAAGGGACAACCAGGAATCTAGTTTCAGGATTCCTATCTTTGCTGAGAGCTTTACTTTAACTTAATACATTCTATGCAATTCAGAATAATGTGATTTCCATTTATTCTTAGTGACAAATCCCCTATCCCAACCTCCAATGGCCAGAGGTGCACATATAAGACAAATGAGTGAGTGACGGCTCCCAATCTCTCTCCCCTCCTGGCTGGGGCACAAGCCCAAGGGCCCCACACAGCTGGCTGGCTGGCTGGCCAACATTTCCTGCTCACCATTCCCTCTTGCCAGGTACCTACAATGTCTTTCCTCCCCTGGCTGATGCTGGAAGGAGGAGACAGAATTTAAAATTTTCTCTCCCTGTTGGAGGAACTCATTTACATGAGAATAAAAGGTTTCTCCCGCAGACATCTTCCCCATCCTGCACTTAAGCTGTTTTTAAAAAATTATTATTATTTTTCCTCCACTCTGTAAGGAGTTAACTTTTATGAGAGAGATTTTTTTTTTCCATTTGGAAGACATCTTATTAGGCCAGAACCCCAATTCACAAGATACCCTTTTCTCTCCCGTGTTTAAGGAAGACCCAGCTCCAAAGCGTTTTATCTTAGCATGACTAATTTCTGCTGATGAGGCCCCCTTCCATTTCATGAATAGAGGTCATTCTAGTATTCATGCCATAAATGAGGTCTATGGAACTCAAAGTTTATTGACAATAGGGGAACAAGCAGCTCATGGGTAATGGTGGATAATCCCCACCCCATAGGCCCTCTGTTAACATGGGTAAAAGCTGCATTGGCACTCATGGGTCATACCCTATCGAGGTCACCAGGACTCAGGGTTATATATATATATATATATATATATATATATATATATATACACACATATATGAAAATAAGCACTTAGATTAAATATTTTTTGAAGAAAAATAAAAGCTGTAATGTCTTTAAGTTTAAATGACTAATCTTTAATAAATAAAGGCAGGTTTAAAGATAATTGGTAAAATATAAATTTCTTTGTTATTTCTTTGTTATGTAAATGTGTAGCCTGAATCACGTAGGTTATTAACTGATTCTTTGACTTGTAAGAACTATTTGATATGGTTTAGCTCTGTGTCTCCACTCAAATCTCATTTTGTAGCTCCCATAATTCCCATATGTTGTGGGAGAGACCCAGTGGGAGACGACTGAATCATAAGTGTGTCTTTTTATGCTGTTCTTGTGATAGTCATGGGTCTCATGAGACCTGATGGCTTTAAAAATGGGAGTCTCTCCACACAAGTTCTCTTCTCTTTGTCTGCCAGCATCCACTTAAGATGTGATTTGCACACCCTTGCCTTCCACCCAGATTGTGAGGTCTCTCAAGCCATGTGAAGCTGTAAGTCCAATTAAACCTCTTTCTTTTCTAAATTGCTCAGCCTAGGAATTGTCTTTATGAGCAGCATGAAAACAGACTAATGCACTATTGGATTTGCCTGCTTCACAATTAGTAAGGGCTGAGGACACATGGAATTAACCACACTCTTAACTATGCAGGAAGAAGTCAGACTATATCTGCACCTTGTATATAATTAAAACAACTTACCAGCTTTTATATTAAAGTTAAAAATTGCTAAGTGTTACCATAATAACATATAATCCAGACTATGAAAATAGATTTACATGTAAGGTATGTAATAAAAGTAAAATATGTTTTTAGTAAAAGATTATAAGAATGCATGGAAGTGTAAATTTTTACCTTGGGTTAAAGGATTGTTTTAAATTAGCAAGGGTGAAATTTAGCTTTCTCTTTAACAGGATTTTCTTTCTTTCTTTTTTTTTTTTTTTCTCATGTAAAATTAATGACAGATTGGAAAGCTAAGTTTTTCCTCTTACTGTGTATACCTTTTTGCCTTCTTTTAAAAATTTTGAATCATCATTTTGGCTAAAATAAATGACTTATTGTAACCTGGAATTCTATTTTATAATATCAAGTGCTTTGAACCTCTACCATATTTAACAGGCTTCCCAAAATCAAAGTTCAGTTTCAAAATTGTCTTTTCTGTCCCCTAGCTTTTGGATGCTACAGAGGGTCCCTGGAGCATCCAAAAGAGAAGTGACAGAGTTACTTGAAGTGTTTAGTTATATGGGATCTCCAAAATGATGTTTAATATGCTTTAGGTTATATTTCAGTGAATAATATTAATGTATGTTTCAAAATTTTGAGATTTCTAAAATTCTAATGTCTGAGTATATGCTATCAATCACAATTAAGGTTTTTATTTAAGTTATTGTAAACTACAGAAATATTTTTTGTTGGTTGTGTTCTTGATAGTAACTACCCTGGATATTTTATCATTCACAGACTAATGTCTTGTTTTGATTCTATTCAAAAGATGACTTATATTCAGCTGTAGAATTTTGACAGGGGCTCTCAAATTCAAGATTCTGATGACTTTGAAGATTATGACATTGAGAAAAAGGAAAAACATACAGGATTCATGAAGAACTGAAATGTTCATGAATATCAAGCAGAACAAGATAACATAATAAATTAAAGTAATAGAAAACGGAAGTATTCTTTTTAGCCTTTTTGCTTAAAGCTTTGCTGAGATCCTTGTCTTTTTCTGAGTCAAGAATACTTATTTTAAGCTATTTACAGACTTTAATAATTGAGTTATGTGTATGCCTGTGCACAAAATTTGAAGGATGTTTGTTTCTCTCTGTATTGCTTTCCCAGAATTTGAAAACTATTTGTGAGAATTTTTAATTTATAGCAATATAGTTATTTTCATAAGTGCCTGAGTCATGAATCATTGTTTAAATAACATATTAAAAATTTTATCATGTCTTAGTTTATCTTCTAATACAGTGGTCCCCAACTCTCAGTAATGAGCTGTGGCCTATTATATAGTAGGCCTGATCATACAGCAGGAGGTGAATGGCAGGTGAGCAAACATTACTGTCTGAGCTCTGCCTCCTGTCAGATCAGCCACAGCATTAGATTCTCATAGGAATGTGAACCCTGTTGTGAACTGAGTGTGCAAGGAATCTAGGTTGTGCACACCTCAAGAGAATCTAATGTTGGATGATCCAAAGTGGAATAGTTTCATCCTTGTTTCATCAGAGTTCTCCAGAAAAATGGAACTTATAGGATATATGTGTATATGAAAAGGAGTTTATTAACGAGAATTGACTCACATGATCACAAGGTGAAGTCCCATGATAGGCTGTCTGCAAGTTGAAAGGCAAGGAAGCCAAAAAGGCTTAGTTCAAGTACAAAAGCCTCAAAAGTAGGGAAGCTGACAGAGCAGTCTTCAATCTGTGGCCAAAGACCTGAAAGCCCACAACAGACCACTGGTATGAGTTTAAGTGTGCAAATACCAAAGAACCTGGAGTCTGATGGCCAAGGGCAGGAAGCATCCAGCACAGAAGAATGATGAAAGCCAGAAGACTCATTAAGCTAGCTTACCCACCTTCTTTCACCAGCTTTGCTCTAGCCAAGCTGGCAGTGGATTGGATGGTGGCCTCCCACATTGAGAATGGGTCTTCCTCTCCCAGTCCACCAAATCAAATGTTAATCTCCTTTGGCAACACCCTCACAGACACATCCAGAAACTGTTCTTTACAAACTATATAGACATCCTTCAATCCAATCAAGTTGACACCTAGTATTAACCATTACAATCCTGAAACCATCCCCTGTTCCCCTGTCTGTGGAAATACAGTCTTCCACAAAACTGGTCCCTGATGCCTAAAAGGCTGTGAACTACATACAACTCAATGAAATAAGAAGTAGTGTCTGATTCAACTAATGTCTGTTAAATGATTCTCTCTATGGATCCAGGTATTATGGGCAACCTTGTATAATCACATTCATGAGATTTCTGTTACTCTGTCTGTGCGTTGGATTTAAAGGAAGGGATAGAATGTCATCATTAGGCACAAAGTACTTCCATTATTCATTAGCATTGAGATGTTTAGTAAATATTTAGGAGTACTGGAGGATGAAGAAAAGATGACACTATTCTTGTAGTAGAATACTAATTTTTAATGACTATGATGAAATCGATAGGAAAGTCATTGAAAAAATCTGGGCATTCTGAGATGGTTGAAGAGTAAGTATTCCATATTCATATCAGTTGGAAACTATTTTTGCTATTTGCTTTTGAAAGAGTGTAATAACGTTAGCAAATGAACAAGGTGATTCCTAGATGAATTATATAATTATTTGCTGTATTTTAAAATATATTAATCTCTTACCATTATATGTAATTCATGGGGAATTATGTTAAACAATACATAAAATATCAATTAATATGCTTCAGGACATTACTCATAGCATAATTAAAAACTAACTTTCTTTCGTGTTTCAACAGCTTTAATATCCATTCAACGTTACTCTGCATTTGAAATGTATTGGTAAATTGCTTGAAAAAATAAGGCTAAAAACATTTTTTTTCTTTTTGAGGTGGAGTTTCACACATGTTGCCCAGGCTGGAGTGCAATGGTGCAATCTCAGCTCATTGCAACCTCCACCTCCCAGGTCCAAGCCATTCTCCTTCCTCATCCTCCCTAGAAGCTGGGATTACAGGCATGTGCCACCATGCCTGGCTAATTTTTTGTATTTTTAATAGGGACAAGTTTTACCATGTTGGTCAGGCTGGTTTCAAACTCCTGACCTCAGGCGATCCACCCACCTCGGCCTCCCAAAGTGCTGGGATAACAGCTGTGCACCACCACGCCTGGCTAACAATTTTACATTAAGTCCACAAAATTTTCTCTTTTCCTTTTGAAATAACTAATATTTTATTTTATTCATTTAGTTTCTTTAACTGTTTATAATTTCAACTGAGATGTTTGGAGAAAAATATATTTTGAAAATAATTTATAAATAATATCTATGGTATGTTTCAATTTCTATGAAGTTCAATGTCAATCAAATCTCATTTATAAAGGTTAACATAAGAACAGTGGTTGCCTACAGTAATGACTAGGAGGGTCACAGTAAAGACTTCTGGATTCTAGTAATATTCAATCATATTCATTTAGGTTGTGATGACATTAGTATTTACATTCTATAAATGTTTAATACTGTATGATTAAGATCTGTGTCTTTCACCTGTTCATATTATATTTCATATTTCAATTAATCAGTTTAAAAAAGTTCCAGTTCAGGATACAATACTGCAGAATAATCCAAAATATTAATTTATTCCTAAAATTTTAAAAATATTAGAATAAATACAGAGCATCTTGTTAATATGGCAAACTTAAATGTAAAAAAATAGTAAATTGAGTTAGAAATTTCAAAAAGGCATTTCATATGCCTTTTCAACTGTCAATTTTACATAGAAGTTGAAAAATCTTGAAATCATTAAATGTGGAAGTATATGTGCAACAAAATTGTTGACTATAAAACCATTTTGAGGCATCTAGAAAATATTTAGCGGCATGCCATAGTTTAGAAGCATTTTAAAAATGCTATTTTAGTGGTACATAAAAAATTAATTAATGAAAGATTCTATAAAAACAAGAAGAGAAACTTGAAATAGTTCAGATATTTTTCATGTAAAACTTTTAGAAGTTCAGTGATGTCATGATAGTTCTGCAGTGTTAATGTATTTTGTTGTTTTTATATGCCTAGACTCTTCTCCATCCCTTGGTATATAACATAGCTGAAAACAGGCTATGAATTCTAAACCGTGGTAAGAGGGGTAAAAGTTCACACACATTTCTTTTAGATGCTGCATATATGACTTCTGTTAACATATCATCATCCAAAAATTAGTTACATCGCCTCATCAAAGTGTGAGGAGGCTGGTAAATGTACTTTAGTTTGCTAAATACCTTGCAAGATATAGGGATGCATATTGAGAAGAAAAAGAATGGAAGTGAAGATTACCTGTTATTTTGACTCCCAAGTATTGGAAAACATTCCCAAAGAAATACTACACCTAATTCCTACCTGATTAATTATTTCAGCATCTCTTTAATAATGTTTGCTTAATGGATGTGCTTCTAGCTGAGGCTGAGTACAGTCTCATATTCCATAGACTAACTATCTAGGGTAACTCAGACTAATAACCTAAGTTTTTGTTACAAATTTCCTACTCTATGTTCCTTTGCCGGAGTTTATCCTCATTGCCCTATCCCCAGCTGGTTTACTAATATAGTCTAAAATAGAAATAGTATTATTTTTATATTCTTGAATCTCCATTGAAATACACATAATTTTTAGAATCATTTATGAATAGAAATTTATTAAAAAGAAGCACCATTCTTTTATGTGGACAATGGCACAGGTCTAATTTGTCTTGAAAACAGTTTTAAGCACAAGTAATTACCCTGAATATATAAACCATTTATAAGTAGGTCAATAGGGAAACCTTTCACCAATTTTCTAATGCTATATCATTTTTAGATCTTATTAAGAAATGGAACATGTTTTGAAAGATGAGAGAAATAATATGTATTCTTCTGATACACATAGTAATATGTATATTTGACATAGTGGTATTTATTCTTTTGGTACATATTATCTTTCTTATGCTCTAAGACATGTCCATTATTTCATAAGATCTAGAAATAATAGAGAGAAGTAATGATTTAGAACTGTAGACAGAAGTTGCCTACTGGTTAGACAAGTTAAAAATGTGCTGAATTGAAATTAGCCAATAATAACAGATTCCAATCATTTTTTTAACAGCTAGGTTATACCTGGATATACCTTACTATATTCTATTTTTAGATATGGCATTTGAAAACTTCCAAGAACATAGTGATAATTTTAATTGAGTTATTATGGTTAATATTTATTTTTAAAAATTCTGAAATTAAAAAAATTCAATATGCTATGGTGTATTAATAAGATTATTTAAATAATGCATTTTTTAATGTACTGGGTTGGTGATGTGTTTTTCTGCTGAAAAATACAACTATTCATCAACTTAAATTACATTCGGTTAAGAAACAACGAAAATTGTGGGATTCCCTTAATGGCTTTCTTACTCTTGAGTTCTAAAATATTTATCAATATTAAATATATTTTACATTAAGAGACCATAAAAACTGTGGGATTCTCTTAAAGACGTTCTTACTCTTGAGTTCTAAAATGCTTATCAATCTCAAATATATTTTACTTTACGTTGAAAAATGACTATTAATAGTTTCTGCTGAAAATAAATTATCCACTTTTTGTGCATCACCATTTCAGAATTTGGCTTACAAAAATAAAAATATCAATATCTGCACCGCATATATACCAATGTTTTTCAATTTTTAGTTAATAAAGATGTTTCATTGATTTTCTGCTATGTGCCTGAAATTGTGCGTGATAATATTATGCAGGGTACTGTGGAAATACTTAAAGTAGTATGTTTGACCACTGCCTAATAGAGTAGTACATAATTAGAGAAGCAAACCAAATTTATAAGCAACAATGAGAGCATCCTACAGGTAAGTTTTATTATTATAAATTTATATAATACAGATAATAAAATCTTTATGAAATAATCTATAAGAGAGGTGAAATGGGTAGGAGAATTCTCTGCCAGGAGAATGCGCAGCCAAAAATTAAAAAAAAAAAAACAAAATATTGAGAACTATTTTGAGGAAAGTGTTACCAGAATTTAATAATACATTTAATAGAAACATAAGATTAAAAATACAAAGATGAATTCCAAGTTGCTTACATTCAAAAATAAGTCATTAAAGGTACAGAATTTAAGCAAATTTTTGATCTAGGAAGCATATAAAAATAGATAAGGCATAGTTCTTTATGCTAGAAATGGAGAATATTTTTTGTACAGAAATAAGATTTAGGACATATAATATTAGGGGAAAGAAAATGCCTCATAGATGTCAATAAACCTTGTTCCTTCTAATTATTTTACTATGTTTTCATTTCTTATAGTAACTGGATAAATAGTAATGTTGGAACAATTAAGCCTCCAACTCTTAAAACAATAAAAGTTATTGCTTGTTTAGATAATAGGAATGCTATTTGTGGTTTCCCGCAGGGTGATTCAAAGATTCGTTGTTTTCCCATCCATGGTTTTGCCATCCTCAATACAGAACTCTTGGGAGTTTTCTGTGTATTGTTTTAATGTCAGCCAACCAGGAAGAATAAAAAGAATATTAAAAGTTATCAATTGTAGGTCTATGTGACCCTGTAAGAAGGCTACGTCACTACTATACATGTTCTACAGCTTAGAATCTAAATTTCTACACCAAAATGTAGGCAAGTACAGAAAATATTGTCCAAATTTAAAGGAAAAGAGAAAATGAATTGTGTGTTCATCTTACAATTACTACTAAAATCCCCAACACTAAACTTAAATGATTCACCAGTTGTTCATTAGGAGCACATGCTATTGGTTGGCTGCCAGAATACATTATCTTACCTTTTCTTTCTAACGTTGAAAGTGAAAGTATACAATATATCCAAGGCTTCCAAGGCTTCAGTACTTCTTTTTTTTTTTGAGAGGGAGTTGGCTGGAGTGCAATGGCGGGATCTCGGCTCACCGCAACCTCCACCTCCTGGGTTCAGGCAATTCTCCTGCCTCAGCCTCCCGAGTAGCTGGGATTACAGGCATGCGCCGCCATGCCCAGCTAATTTTTGTATTTTTAGTAGAGACGGGGTTTCACCATGTTGACCAGGATGGTCTCGATCTCTTGACCTCGTGATCCACCCACCTCAGCCTCCCAAAGTGCTGGGATTACAGGCTTGAGCCACCGTGCCCAGCCCGACTTCAGTGCTTCTTAAAGTTTACTGCCTCATCTTCAGATTCAGGTTCGATGTGATTACTCTAAATATAGAGAGATTCCTTGCCAATGATAAGAACCAAAATACTATGACCCTAATTCAGTATAAAGGCAAATCAGGGCAAATTACCTTAAAAGTTTTTAAAATAAATGCAAGAAAACATGTTTTTCTTGGTATCTGTTTCTTGGTCTTCTGGGTAGAGTTGTATCTGAACATGATGCCCCTAAATTTCTGCAGACATTTTTTTGCAGCAGTGTTAAGGGTAAAAGTGAAACAAATAATAGCAAAGAAAACTAAAAAAACGAAAAAACCCAGAAAATACATTAGCAAGACCTCTTTTACCTCTTGATTGACTTTCATATTAAATAACGCATTTACCTTATGCTTGAAAGAATTTGAAATAGTATTTGGCAGTCAAGAAGTTACTCCTTCTATATTTTCATTCAAGAGAAATTTCCATGAGGTGGGTTGTTGGTGGGCTACCTCCAACTAACTCACTTCAGAGCTACTACAGTGTTAATGCATGTTGACGAAAAGAGTCAAAATCTGTAAATTGTATGAAGGGATTTATTCTGAGGCAAATATGAGTGACCTTGTCTTGTCACACAGCCCAGGAGGCCCTGAGAACATGTGCCCAAGGTTGTTGCGCTACAGCTTGAATTTATACATGTGAAGGAGGTACATTCCGGAAAGGTGAGACAACTCAAAGCAGATGGGGGTAGGGTGGGTGAGGGCTTCCAGGTTAAAGGGGAATTCGAAGATTTTCTGATTGACATTTGGCAATTGGTTAAAAGAGTGTGTCTAAAGACCTGGAATCAACAGATGGGAATGTCTGGGTTAAGATAAGGGATTTTAGAGACTGAGTTTCTTAGGCTGATGAAGCTTTCCGGTAGCAGGCTTCAGAGGGAATACATTGCAAACATTTCTTATCAGACATAAAATGATGCCAGACTCAGTTAATTCAGTCTTGGATCAAGAAAAATACCTGGAAAGAGAAGAGGATTCTCTATAAAATGTAGAAAATTCTCTACAAAATGGCCCCTTTGTAGGGCCATTTCAAAGTATATCAAAGAAATGTATTTTTGGGTAAAATACTTTGATTTCTTTCAGGGCCTGCTATCTGTCATGTTAATATCTTATTGCTACAGTCTGTTCCGTCAGTCTTGAGGTCTATGCTTTAATGTTAATGCTGGTAAGCTGTGAATGAATTCCAAAAGGATGAAGGTAAATAATGAGGCATGTTCAGCCACCCATTTCCATCATGGCCTGGATTAATGTTTCAGGTTTACTTTAAAATACCCTTTGCCAACACAAGGGTCCCATTTAGTTGGTTGAGGGGCATTGAATTTTTTTTTTTTTTTTTTTTTTTTTTTGGTTTGCATGCAGATGCTATGCTCTCCTCAGGTTAGTCCCTGACAATGCTGAGCAAGGTGGATTTTTATAGGGCTTTTCATTCTTGTTCAACATGGACTCTTCTAAAGGGCAATGTCACTTTGGTGCTCTTTCGGTCTGGCTGAGAATTTCTCAGATCTACACTCTTCTCTGAGGCTTCTCCTTTCCAACTATCTTTCATGCTCTTTCTTCTTTTGAGATGCCAGGCTTGTATGATGATCTGGAGGCTCTTACAGCCTCCTTTTGCTCTATCTTCTCTTTATTCTTCAAAGGCATTTTCTCTGGTTAACTTCTTATGTGTGTAATTCGATCTTGGTATCTGATTCTTGAGGACTTCAACTGGCATATAATTGTACTTACTTTCAATAAAAGTTTCTTTGCTGATGCATCATTCATTAATTCACCAAATATAGTGTGTTTTGTATGGGAAAACAATGATGCCTAGGTACCCATAGTTATACAGTCTAACATGTGCTATAATAAGAATATGGAAAAAGTACCATTGGTTCACAAAGGTGGTAATTTAGGAGGTTAGATACATTTAAAGTAAAATTTGATTAAAAAGTAAGATAACATGGGGTGTTTATAACATATATTAGTAAAATGCAATGACTTACCAAATCCTGTTAAATTAAATATGGTCTGAGAATAACTCCATACTTCTATATTTCACCTGCGGATGAACTGAAACCCAGCTTAATAGGTACACAAGACTAAAAGCTAACTTAGCAGTGTGCGCCTGTAACTATCGCTGAATCTTGGCCCATCCTAGCAGCCATACTAGTCATATACTGCTGAGTGTTCAAATAAGGCAAATTTCAAGCTGTAACCAATCCAGCTATTTCTGTACCTCACTTCTGATTTCTATACTTCACTTTGCTTTTTATTGTCTATAAGTTTGTTCTGATCATGTAGGGGCTGCCCAATTCATGAATCATTCATTACTCAATTAAACTCCTTTAAAGTTCATTTCTCTGGTTTTATTTTTGTTTGGTTTTTTTTTTTTTTTTTTTTTTTTTGTTTTGTTTTTTGTTTTTTTCCTTACAGTCCTTACTATACTGATCCACACAAGTCAGTGTCTAATACAATGTTTCTATCCTTCTTTTGTGGTTGTCTTTAGTTATACTGTTGCTGATTCAGCTTTGTATAAAATGTCAGAGCAAAACAACTATGACCAACAGTAGAAATCTGCAAGGATTCCCACACAGGTGAAATTTGCAAGGTGAAAGAGGTAATTTTTAAGGCAAAGAGACAAGTTTGTACCAAACACCAATGCCCTTGTATACCAAAAGCTAAAGATTCTACAATTTGCCAGTGATAAGAATGTACCTTTTATGACAGCAAGAACCTCATACATTGTCTTATTATGTATCCCTAAAATCTATCTTA
Organism: Saimiri boliviensis; assembly: GCF_048565385.1. Taxonomy (NCBI): domain Eukaryota; kingdom Metazoa; phylum Chordata; class Mammalia; order Primates; family Cebidae; genus Saimiri; species Saimiri boliviensis. Next base: position 156,878,169 of record NC_133451.1, read on the forward strand.
ATGTTGAATAAAAAGTAGAAGTAATTTTAAGGAATTAAAAATTTATTTATAGAAGTTCAGTCTTATCTATGGGAAAAATCTCTCCTTATTTGTAATTCATTAAATTGTTTGGAAGGCGGGGGGAAATGAAGGGAATACTCCACATAGAAAGTTGTTTCAGAAATTATGCAAATTTATTCTAATAACTAAGAAATTGTGAATATGTGTTAGAAAAGTTAGTTAAAGGAATATTTCAGATTTAAACTAAGGTGCAAATGTTTCTTTCTCCTATAAGAAAGAATGCAAAAATACTGTGAACCACTTTATTCAATAGATAGAAAACTGCAATACAATGCTGAAAGTCATTAAGGCAGATCTAAATAAGTGGAGAAATAAACTATGTTCAACAATATGAATGCTTTATAGTGTTAAGAAGATAGTCCTACTAAATTTATTTTAGATTAATTGCAATATCAGTCAAAATCTCACTAGGCTTTTTATACAAATAGCAAATACTGTTTTCAAAATTACTATATAATGTCATAAAATATTATAAATTAATATTGAAAATATTTTGCATAAAAGTTCAAATCTCTAGAGCCTTGCAAGATAAGAAGATGGCAGAATTTCTATGTTTTAAACACTAAGCATATAAAAACTGGAAGACTTCTATTAATATCAGATGAAATGGACCTCAAAACAAGAAATATTTTTAGCAAGGATAAAGATCAACATAATTGGTTCAATTCAGGAGAGTCTGATAATGCAAAATGTTTGTCATCATTTTGATAATGTTTATTAACATCAAAAAATTCTGCATTCATAATAGTCAAGCAAAAAACTTACTAAACTGAAAAGAAAAATATGCAAATCCACAATATATTTAAAGATTTAAAAACTACTTTCTGGTATTATTAAATAAGTAAATAAAAAAATTTAAAGAGAATATCAACAAATTTCATGACATTACAACCCAACAAGTTCCAGGACAGCTATAAAATACTATACTCAATACCAGCAGAAACTTATTTTAAGTGCACTAGCATTCACCACATCTTAGGCAATTAAAAATAAAGTTTCAAAAAATTAACAGAATTAGATCATGGAGAGTATGTTCTCTAACCCAATAGAATTAAATTTGAAATAAGAAACAAAACTGAAACTAAAATGAAATCCCCAAATATTTAGATACAATAAACTTCTAATGACTTTTGGTAGCAAATAGTAAATCAAAATATAAATTAGAAAGTATTTTGGTCTTGATAAAAATAAAAACACTACAACATCAGGATTCCTTGAAAGAAATACAAAACTTTATATGTTCATATTAGAAAAAGTAGAAATCTCTAAAATTAATGACACAAATGTCTACCTAAAAAAGTGAAAAGAAAACCAAATTAAACAAAAAGAAGTAGAAAGTAAAATATAGAAAAAAAACCCAAAATTTAAAAAAGACATATCAGAAATACAAAAGGAAAATATAAAAGTTAAAACTGATTCTTTGCTAAAAGAAATATAATGAATTAAATTCTAGAGAGTCTGAGAAAGATACAAAGAGAGAAATCTGTCAGTAACCTCTTTTAGGAAATAAAGTGGGCAACAGCAGAAAGATGGTAGGTATGGTAAAGATTCTACAAATATCAAAATGATAATAAATTAAATTATAAAAACTTCATGCCAATAAATGTGATAATGGTTGAAGAAATTCTATGCTAAGCAAAATAATCTTTACGATTACTCAATAATAAATAAAATTTCATCATAGCATTAGATTTATTAAATATATTGAATTTTAACTTAAAATCTTATGGGAAAGAACTTCCAGACTCAGCTGCTTTTATTGTCAAATTTTATTCTTTTTAAATTATAAATGTTACATTGATTATTACTCAAGTGTATATTCTGATAATTTTTACATTAATTTGTTACATAAATAAACTTTGCTTTTCTTCAAAATCAAACTAACTTAACAAATATTCTTTTTGAGTCTTCTATTATCAGCCAAATTTAGAAAATTTATTCATTTTTGTAAAATTAAACAAACAAGTTAAATACCCACTCTGTACCACCCAATGCCTAATTCACTGAAAATGTTTCACTGGATAAACAAAAAATTTTGACTTTTGATTCCTTTATTGCGGGAAGTAACAAACCATAGAAGATAGAAAATAGTCAATATAAAAGTAGACTACAAGTGATTTTGACAATAGGCAATAAGCAAAAGTAACTGTTGTCTTGTTGTATTGCTCCATTCTCACACTGTTACAAAAAGCTGCCAGACACTGGGTAATTTATAAAGGAAAGAAGTTAAATTGACTCACATTTCTGCAGATGAGGGGAGGCCTCAGGAAACTTATGATCATACCAGAAGAAAAGGAAAACATGTCCTTCTGCACATGGTGGCAGGAAGAAAAAGTTCAGACCAAATAGGGTAAATGTCCTTTATAAAGCCATCATATTTTGTGAAAACTCACTCACTATCATGAGAATACCCATGATCTAATCACCTTCCAGAGGTCCCTCCCCCAACACATGGGAACTATAAATCTGATTACAATTCAAGATGAAATTTTGGGTGGGAACACAGCCAAACCATATCGCTAGTTTAGAATATTGTGGGAGGAAGTAGAATAAATAATAAAAAGAATAATATGAGTAAATTTTGGAGTGTACTAGAAGATGGATAATTCTGCTAACAAATACTGAAAGGTAAAAGATGAAAGGGATTGCTTAAGAAAGATACGTACATTTACATGTGTTGATTTTAAGAAATCAACAAGGAATGATTAGCAAGAATTGAAGAAGAGAAAGGAGAGCCATGTGAGCATCTGAGGTGGAATGTTAGAGGCAAAGATAAATGCCAGGACAAAGCAGACACATGGTCATCTGTATTCATCAGCATGAGCTGCTATAACAAAATATCATGGACTGAGCAGCTTATAAACCACAGACATGTATTTCTCACAGTTTTGGAGGCTGGGAAGTCCAAGATCAAGGAGCCAACAGATGTGGTGTCTGGTAAGGAACCAGTTCTTCATCTAGATGGCTGTCTCCTCAATATAACCTTACATGGTGGAAGAGGGGTGGGTCTCTCTGTGGCATCTTTCATAAAGACTCCACTCCCATGATCTAGTCACCTACTAAACTGCCCGTTTTTTAATATTATCACCTTGGGGGTGAGAATTTTAACATATAAATTTTTAAAGGTCATAAACAATTACACTAGAGCGTAATTCTTGGCAGATAAAAGAAGAAGTAAGAAAGCTGGTGTGGTCTGACTGGAATGAGCAAGAGGCAAGTTTTAAAATACAATAAAATAATAGGCTAGACTATTAAAGTACTTTGTCATTAGAAGTTCTGTCTTTCGAAAGACATCTACCCAATCCTTGCTTACACATCTTGCTAAAGTTTTCATTTTTCCATTGATTTCATATTTGTCATAGCTTTCTTATCAATCTAATTTTCAATTATCCTTACTTCTTACACATACTGCTATATATTATTTAGCCATTCTGCTATATGTTTTTCTGTGTGAAATTATAATACTTCAACCCAGTTTAGTAGGAAGTCATCACAGTTAATCCTCTGTATTTGTGGGGTACTGGTTCCAGGACCCTCTCAGACATGAAAACCTACACATGCTCAAGATCCTTCTATAAAATGATGTATAATAGTACTACATATACCTGTGCACATCCTGTCACATACTTTAAATCATCTCTAGATTTCTTATGATACCAATGTAAATGCTATATAGATAGTTATAATGTGTTCTTCAGGGGATAATTACAAGGCAAAATTCCATACATTTTCACTTTTTCATAAATGTTCTTCTAAATATTTTTGCTCCATGGGTGTTTGAATCCACATATGCAGAACCTATGAATATGGTGGGTCCACTTTTCTATCTTCGTAACTACATATTGGTTTCTATTATTCTCTTTATTAAATTTTAAATTGTAGTCCTATAACAAATTTGATGTTTTCTATTGTTTCAATTTTCTAATTCTTGAACAGTATTCTGTTTCTGTTTTGCTGTATGAATATCCACTCACTTGTGTTTACCAAAATATTATACTGTCAAATAATTCAGGAAAACTTTGAAAATTTAAAGTCAGCGGATGTGTCTCAATCTCAATTATATCATCTGTAATAAATAAAATTATCCTATCATTACGATTAAATACTAAACTCTGTTTAAGACATCTTAAAGAATGTTTGAGATAGCATGCATACTAAATATGAATATTCATTTTTTCCTTCATTTTGTGATACGTTAGAGACTTATTTGTTTTGTTTTATATATCTTACAAATGCATAAACTCCTTAGTATGCAGAAATTTGCTTTCTTATTTTAATATACCATTCATTTCCTTCGCAAAATTTCTTACACATAAATGTTCTACAAATGTTTATTAAATTAATTAGGGTCAACTACATGCATGCTTTATTCATTAAGCTGTCAAAGGACTGATCTGCTTTAAGGCTGGGTTTCTTTGTCAAACCATAAAACTTTAATCTTTGCATATTTAAAAATAATACATGTTTAGGTAATAAAAATCAATATTCATACTCATAAAATAATAGATTATAAAAGTATTGTAGGCTAACCACATATATTTTGGAAAAGGAACTAAATTCATTCTTAAAGCCTTTCAAATTATTCATCTTATTTACTCTCATTTTCTTTAAAGTAAATGTTTATCTTTTGTTTTATTTTTAAGCTTTCAGAATCTTCAACAATGTAGCTTATGTACATAAAATATTTAAATCAATTTAATCTATGTACATGTTATAAACTCAGTTCAAGTAAAATTGCATAGAGTACAACAATGCATTTCATTCTTCTACTCACATCTTCCTGTTACATTTTACAAGTTTAAGTAATTACTTTAGTTAAGGCTAAGAACTTCTATGCAGGCAAGTTAGGGGCTAATTGCCCAATTTATATGCAAAATGAACAATTTTTCTGGGCCCTTTATCATTTCATCTTTCCATTTAACTTTGTCTATTTTATTCAAATAATACTTATTTTATTTTACCCAATTTAAACTAATGAATAAAAATATTCCTCCACGTAAACTCTATGTTAATGTTTCAAATAGAGTATTTAATGCCCAATATGTTTTGAATAATAGTGCCTTTAATAATATTTTTGTTTATATTTGTACAAGGCATATTATACATCTGAAATGAATACAGAAAAATTTAGCATAAAGTCAATATTAGCCTTAGATGTTACAGTTAAATCTACAGAGTACAGAAAGAAAAAAATGTAATATCATATGTACTTCTTAAACAGTTATATCAGTAGAAAAAACTGTTGGCAAATTCTTGTTTTCCTCAATATTTAGTGGGGAAAACAAAAATGAGTAATAAGAAAGCAAGAAAAAATGTCCACTGCGTCACTGTAACAGGCACTAGGACAATGAGGTCATAGGATGTCCATTGTTATTTATTCAGAAATTAGCTCCATACCTAGTACATAAACACTCCACTCTCCGTTCATTTGTGCTTCTGTAACAAAATAGCTGAAACCGATAAAAACAGAAACTTATTTCTCACAGTCAAGGAGACTGAAAAGTTCAAGACGGTGGTGTTCGCAGGTCTGGCACCAAGTGAGTTCTGTTTCTGCTTCTAAAATGGTATCTTGAATGCTGTGTCCTCACAAGGTGGAAAGCATGAAAGAGCAAAAGGGGCTTAGCTAGCTCCCTTCAGCCCCTTTGTAATGCACTAATCTCATCTATGAATGCAGAGCCCTAAAGGTATCACTTCTTAATACTATTGCATTGAGAATTAAGTTTCAAAATGGATTTTAGAGGGGAGACAAACATTCAAGCGATAGCATAATAATCCATAATTTTTGAATGAGTGAACAAAAAGCCACTTGCATTTAAATGTGAAAAAGTAAATACTTTCACTGTCAGTTCAATACTTTCAGTGTATTTTTTTGTTCAGTTGCCATTATTCCTCTTAAAAATTCAAAGCAATCAGTTGACTTTCAATTAAATTTACACATCAGTTATCAAAAATTTAAGTATTAACTCGGTTTCTACCCTTCGTGATATTTAATATGTATATTAATTTTACAAAAACTACTTATTTTTTCCCGTTTTCTAGTTCTCTTTTCCTTGTGGAAATGAGCACACATTAAAAAAAAAAAAATCAAGTGATGGGCAGTGCATTGCTAATGTCTTACTTTGGTAAGGTATTTTCCTTAGTATTTTGAATAGAACTGAGATTTTTATTTTTATGTGGTTTTTTTTTAACCAAGCCTGATTCATATTATGGATGATCTAAAGTATTAATATAATACAAAACCATTGTCTTTCATGGCACGAAGAAAAAACGTGGGTCATGTCAAACACCTGCAATGGCAGTTAAATCATGTCACAAATAGATAAGCCAATTATGCTGAAAAAATGATTATGCACACACTATGTAAAGCATCGTCCTTTTCCTCTATTGGAGGGCATTTATTCATAGACATCATGTGTACTTTCTTCCCAAAGGGTAAGGTTGACCTAGAACCCTATGGACCACTCTTTACAGTTAAGCTTGCCAACTACTTGTCAGAAATGATTAGTGAGAAATGAAGGAAAGAAAAGTTCCCTTGTTGATAACAGGGGGCAAATAAAAGATGCTCTGAAATTGTCATAAGGAATCACATTTTTTTCAATAAGAATATTTTTATTTGATATTATCTAACAGCACAGATCACCTTTTATACATATTTTAGATATGCATTGTATTGAACTTGACAGGTTAGATAATAGAAAATTCTGTGACAACTCACAAAAGAGGATGTGTGTATTGTAATCATGCGTTTTCTTGATAAAATGAATTTATACACAATCATGATTTCTCCTCAATGATATTTTTTTGAAACTGAGTTTGTGTGTCTTCGGATTTATAATAATCCCAAACCTACATTGCATGTTAAAATACTCTTTTAATTGAGATAATTTATTACAACTTTATTTTGGATTACATTCTGAATATATTACATATGTAATATGTAACTTTTATTTAACATAAAAGTTAAAGAAAGTGAGAAATTTTTCTAAACAGATTTATATAAGCCTCACAGTCTGTATTATGAAATCAATATTAATGTTGGAGTAACACTTTGATCTACTAAAGTCACAAAATTAGTCAGAATTCTTCAGCCATCATTTTGAATCCTCTCTTTATATCTCTTGATAATATAGATAATGCAGATTTGAGTTACAGGAAAATGTAAGCTGCAATGTGTTTGAAAAATATATGCTATAATTTTGGATGTACATCAACCTATACTAGATTTCTATGACATGTAAAACCAAATATCCTAGATAATACTGGATTATTACAGTCAATAATATTTTACATTAAATATCAAAAAATAATATGACATTCATTTATAACCAGAAAAATGAATAACTCCCAAGAGAAATTTAGGTTTCATGGCTCCTTATGCTAATAATCTTAAAGTTCAAATGCTAACTTTCTATCTCCATTTTATTTAGAATATATAATAAATCTTTAATGAAAAAAGATGGATTTCTATTTTTGAAAGTTACCTTTAGTCATTTTTTTTTTCTGCAGTAGTGTGGATTAGAAACCAGGCTCAATCCTACCATTAAAATAATTCTTAAAAGATGAATAAAACATAAAAACATACTGTTTTAATGCCACAATGATCAGACAAGAATATAAACATCTTATGAAAATTAAGGTTTTTACTTTGAGAGCATTCTCTGGTCCTGATAAGGATGAGGCCACGTTTCTTGGGATCTTAAAGAGTAGAGGACCAGAAACAAAGTTCCAAGTTCAGCCAAATTGAAAGTGTAGTAAGTGAATACTCTTACACTGTTGATGGGAGTGTAAACTAGTTCAACCATTGTGGAAGACAGTGTGGCATTTCCTCAAGGTTCTAGAACTAGAAATACCAATTGACTCAGGAATTATATTACTGAATATATACTCAAAGGATTATAAATCATTCTATGATAAAGACACATACACATATATGAGTATTACAGCACTATTTCAATAGCAAAGGCTTAGAATAACCCAAATGCCCATCGATGGTAGACTGGATCAAGAAAATGTGGCACATATACAATATGGAATACTATGCAGTCATAAAAAAGGACGAGTTCATGTCTTTTGCAGGGCCATGGATGAAGTTGGAAGCCATCGTTCTCAAAAAACTAACACAGGAACAGAAAACCAAACACCACATGTTCTCACTCATAAGTGAAACTTGAACAATGAGAACACTTGGACACAGGGAGGGGAACATCACACACTGGGGTCTGTTAGAGGTGCAGGGACAAAGGGAGGTAGAGTATTAGGACAAATGCCTAATGCATGTGATGCTTAAAACCTAGATCATGGGTTGATAGGTGTAGCAAACCACCGTGGCACATGTATACCTGTGCAACAAACCTGTACATTCTGGACATGTCTCCCAGGACTTAAAGTGAAAAATAAAATACCCTTTTAGGAGTTCTCACTAACATGACCTGTGTAACTTTAAAAACCTCAAGACAGAAATTTAGTTTAAAGTGATAGCATTTTGTTTATGGGATCAGGATCCCTGGATCTTTGGTATAAACAAATTTATATAATCCTTTTGGGAACCGAATTTCAATTCTATCCTAAAATTATTTAGATAAATATACTTAAATTGGTTATGAATTGACAGTAAAACAAACAAAACACAAGTAGAAACATGATACATGAAAAGAAAATACAGGGAAAAAAGGAGCTAAAAAAATGACATGAAGGAAGACTTCAGATACTGGAATTATAAGAATGTATAACAAATGGAATCAAGTAAGAATTAAAATGTATGATTTCAAAGTTTAATTCAAACAATGGTAAACACATTAATGACACATTCATAATATATTAGAGATAGACTACAATAGTGCTGTAATAATAAATACATTAATGACACATTCATAATATATTACAGATCACTAAAATGAGAATAAGCACATAATGTAAAACATAGTTAAATTCACTGTAACTATTAAGAGATGTATAAAATAAACAATAAAGAGAAAGGATTAACTGACATGAAAGATAGAATGAAAACGACTATTATATAATCAACTTGAGTCTAATATAGTCTTTAGTGAGATTAACTGACAGGTAACCCACCTAATGAAAGACATCAAATTCTCAGATTCAGGAGAAATAACAAATTACAAACAAGATGCGTAAAGATGAATTTATTTCTAGGCACACTTCAGTTTTTATCATAACCTGTACCTTCAATCATCTTTATTCTTCTTGACTTGGTCTATTTTTCTCATATTTTGCACCTTCAAACATATATTACACATCCTATTTATTTTGGGTGTCTTATATTGCAATATAATCTTAAAACAGATTTTGTTGGTTTTGTTTACAAGATGTAACCAAAGTTCCTAGATTATTTTTATAGCATAGTATATTTTCAAAATTTATTACCGAATGAATATAATACACATACATGAATGGTGAAAGAGAATATAAAACAGATGAAAGACCTTCAGAACTACCACAACAAAATGACACAATGACTTCTTATCAATAGTAATAAAATATGGAAAAAAACTTTGGAAAATATCCTCAATGAGTTTAGACACATTTCTATATATTAGAGATTTATGAAACATATAAACATCTTTTATAAATGGTCAAAATAATGACATTTTAGACAAAGAAAAACAGAAAATAGATAAAAGAAATAATAATGAGAAAAATAGGAATATGAGAAGTATAAAAAGAAAATAAAATTTACTTCAATACAAATTGAGATGTAGGATTATGAAAAACAGTAGCAAAATTTCTGAAAACAATAGACTATGATTAAGGAAGAGATTAATCAAAGAGAAAGTTTTAACTTCCTTATGTTTATAAGTAAAGATGTTTTCCTGGGGGTCCCCATTGGTCTTCAGCTTTTATGATTTACTTAAAAGACTCTCAGAACTCAGAGAAGCAATTACACTCATGTTGATATTTTATTAAAACAAAACGATGCAGATCAATATCAATAAAGAGGAGAAGTGCTTAGGGCAAAGTCCAGGAAACACGAGTCACAAACTTACAAGTGTCCCATCACAGTAGAATCACATGCAGATACATTTAAATAGCCCAGTAATGCTGTAGACAACCACATGTGAATTCTCGGCAATTGGATAAGCTTATTTAATCTTTGAAGCCCCAGGTTTTTATTGGTGGTTAGTCACATGGGCATGCGTCAGCAAATTCAGCTTCCTTTCCATGATCCTTCTAGAACAAAAGCAGGCATTTGGCATCAATCACATCTTAGACTAAACATATCTGGTTAAATTGATACCACATGGTTCAAATAAATACAGCAAGGCTCAGGGTCTCAGACATGTAAAGTCAGTCATTCACCATCAACCTAAGGCCTCAAGGTATATACAAACACTCTTCTCCATAAGATTATTTCCAGAACTCAGAGGCAAGCTAGTCCTGAAAACACATCTAAGCTTTGAATGTGCAGGGTTGAAGAAAGCCTGGACTACTGAGTTAACACATTCTTGCCTAATCCATAATCATTGTCCCTAGTCTGGTTTCTCTTGTAGCAAAACAATCATGTTTCTCTGAGCATCTATATTGAATATAGCATTTATATATGACAGTAATAATAATATTATCATGAATATGCCTGGCATTTTTTGGACACAGTGTAGGGTGAAGAGGGATTTTTAAAAAATTATTAATGCATCCTACAAGGCCATTACATACATTTTAATACTTTGTACAAACACAGTTACTTATTCTTCCTCTCAATCTGCTTTTTTACCTTTAGATAAATCAGTGCAGAACTATTTAGCATTGAAATTAGATAATGGTTAGCTCAATTCTGTTTTCTCAGGCCATTTATTATTTATCACTAATACACTCTGAAGAGGCTTTAACTCAGTATCTTAATGCATTTAATTCTCAATATCAACATTATATAACCTCTCCACATAAGATGGTTGACTCTTACTATCAATGCTACTGTAATTTCTATTGCAGTATGGTCATGTTATAATTCAGTTTTATTACACAAAGCATTATTAGAATGATAGAGCTATTTGTTACAACTACTCAACAGAATTGGTCCTTGTTCTTATACTGTATGTTGCTATAAATAGACGTTGTTAAAACTCACCATGATTTGGTTATTTCTGGGTTCTGAATGAGTTGTGGACATAGCCAGTCACCCTGTCTCAGTTCACAGGCTTTAACTGACAACAGTCTCCCCTATATGCCGTCATATACCAGGACCCACTCCCTTCTTATAAACAAGACACAAGAATTAGAAAACTTACATCTCTGCTACCTGTACTAAAGGATGCCTTATTCTTAGATATTCTTGGGACAATGGCAATAAAAATCAATATAAATTATGAGTGACTTCAGAGAATCAGAAAAGATTATGTAAATGTGTTCCTCAGCATCTATGAAGAAGAACCATTGTCATATGGTTATTTAGGCCTCCATCTGCATTAAAGTGACAAAGTGACCCTATTGAGTCATAATACAAGCTCATTACTAGTGTTGGGTCCTAGCATTATCCATCATTAATTGTTGAGTCTATCTTACCTACTTTACTAAACCTTCAGCATTTTTCCAGGTTGAATCCTATCCCTTCCTCTCTCTTAGATGAGAATTACCTCTATCTGTTTATTTTAGTTAATAAATCTTCTTTCTTTGAAAGCCATTCATGATTAAAAATGAATTCAGCTTATCTCACAATTCCTAGATCAGCACCTATCTGCATGAAGGCTTTTTCTGTTTTGTAGGCCAATGCTTAATCCAACTTGGTTGTTGTTACTGAGTACTAGATTCAGCTGGAATCAGAAATTATGTTTTATCCTTCAAACTGTTTGGTTCTCAATATGAGGACAAAAATAAGGAAAAAAAAAACAATAAAGAACAACAAAAAAATCAGTTCTCTATAATTTTCCAGAAAATGTAAGAAGAAATGTTTCCCAATTCATTTTATGAAGCAAAAATGACACTTAAATAGAAGACAAAGATAATAAAAATGAAAGAAAAAAAAAGAATCAAACACACAAAAGAAAACTTTAGACCAACATACCCTAGATGCAAATCTACAACTACATCCTAGATGCAAAATCCTCAACAATTTGAATACAACACTATGTAAAAAAGTGATAAACACAGCCAATCTGTGTTTATTCCAGAAATGCAAGACAGGTTCAACATTTTTTAAAATTTAATAGTATAGTTCATCATTTTAATATTCTAAAGTGGGAAAACACATGATCATTTCAATAAATGCAGGGGAAAAAGACACTATTCAACAGTAACTTGTGATAAAAAATATAGCAAACCAGAAATGGCAGAAAATTCCTTCATCTTTATAAAGAGCATGCAAAAAATATCCATCCTATTTAACTGTGAAACACTGAATGTCTTCCACATGTATGCTCAGGAATAAAGCAAGGGTGTTTGTTTTCGTCTATCTTTTTCAACGTAATACTTAGAGTTCTACCTAGTATGTAAGGAAAAAGAAAAAGAGGGAATAAAATAAATTCAGATTGGAAAGAAATAAGTAAAACTGTTCCTACTTGTCAGTCACATGATTATATACATAGAAATTTATGCAGCATTTAGGAGAGAGAAGGAAGGTAAAAAAGGTAGAAGAAGGGAAAGGAAAAAACAAAGGGCAGAAGAAAGTAAAAGAACAGTGGGAAGAGAAGCAGCATCTCATAAAATTTAGAAGGGACATAAGGTAAAACAGGTTTCCTGCTATTTTTACCTGCAATTCAATAGCTTTCCAAGCATAAATGTTTCTCAGATAATTGAATGATCTGGTCAATTTCCAGAGTGATGAAAGGCTGTTTTCATCAATTTATAGTGGCCTTTCGTGTAGAGGATTTGCTGGTCTTTTCAAGTAACCATAGTCCACATCAGTTGGTTGACTGAATATGGAAACCATTTTAACTCCCAAGATAAATGTCAATTAATAATGGCGTATTTTACAAACACAAGTGCATGCACACACACCACACACACACACACACACACAGAGAGAGAGAGAGAGAGAGAGAGAGAGAGAGAGAGAGAGAGAGAGACATGAGAGGATTAAATTGGATAAAAATTTGTCTACAGGACACTTTCTTGTAATGTCTTTTTTTGTGGTTTTGGTATCGGGATAAGGTAGACTCATAAAACATGTTGAAAAGTGTTTCCTTTTTTTAATTTCAAGTTTTTGTGTAAAATATAAATTACATCTCCTTAAATATTAGTAAAATTTGTCAGTGAATTTATCTAGATGTGTATTACTAATTTAAAACATATATACAGGGACGCTCATGTTATTTTTTTCTTTTTGAGTTTGCCTTAGTAGTCTGTATCTTTCTAGGGATTGGTACATTTAATGTAAATCAACTATTTTATATTTACAAATGTCATCATGGTATTCATTTAGTTATCCTTAAACTTTTGTATAACAATGGAAATGTCACTTCTATCATTCTTTTTTTTTTTCTTTTTTTTTTTTTTGCTTGTGTTGAGACAGTCTCACTCTGTCACCCAGGCTTAAGTGGGGTGGCCTGATGTCAATCACTGCAACATCTGCTTCTAGATTCAAGCAATCCCCATGCCTCAGCCTCCCAAGTAGCTGGGAATACAAGTGTGTTTCACCATGCCTGTCTAATTTTTGTATTTTTAGTAGAGACAGGGTTTCACTATGTTGGCCAGGCTGGTCTGGAATTCCTGACCTCAAATGATCCACCTAGCTGGACCTCCCAAAGTGCTGGGATTACAGGCATGAGTCACCTCCCCTGGCCACCTCTATTATTCTTAAAATTTTATTTTCTATTATTTTCTCCTTAGTCTGGCCAGAGATTCAACAATTTTATTAATTACTTCTAGGATCTAAGTTTGGTTTAATTTACTTAACTATATAATGTTTCTCTGTTTAATGTCATTTATTTATTCATTAACCTTTATTATTATCCTCTTTATGATTGCTTCAGGATTAATCTGTTCTGATTTTTAAAATAACAAGTTGAAAGCCTTTATCATAATTTCAAGATTATTGTCCTTTTTTAATGCAAGCTCTTAATGGGATAGATTTTTCCCTAAACACAGCAACTTACACATCTTAATATGTTATGCTTTTTTATTTCTCTTACTTTTGGCTAGTTTCATGTTTAACTATACATATGTGTAAGAATATTTTCCCTTGAGTTACGGATTTAGAGGTTAAAAAAAGGTAAAATAATATTTTGGAAATTTCTAGGAGACTTAGTTCACTATAGCTATTATGTAATTGTACATATGTTGCAAATAATGTACTAAGGAAAGCATTCATATTTGCATATATGTTTGCATTTAATTAACAATGAAATGAAAGCACAGTTGTCTAACTATAATAATTGCCTTATAGTCACACTGTTTTTACGTTGGTGCCACAGATGATGAACTTCACTGTAGTGTGACCAAGCAAAATGAGATATAAAAACAGTCCAGTCAATGTGAAAATATCTCAAATTCATATGAATTTTATAAATACATGTAAATTAAATTACAAATTAAAATATATATTTTACTTCAGAAATAACTGCTTGCCGTTTGGAACTCAAAATTCAAAAACCATCTATTGTCATCTTTAAATAACTAATTTTTAAGTTAATTTCTACCTGGATCTATGAAAATACTATCACACAATATGGAAACAAAGCAAAACATTTACAGAAAAATTGTCCATATGGATACATTTTAGACAGATGATCTAATTAGCATAATAACCAGCAAACTGGTAAATAAGCACTTTTGCTGATTTGCTGTTTAATAGGCAACTATTCTGAAATCTGTAATACTGTTTAGTAAAATAGTTTATTTCAATCCATAAATATACTTTATAAATTTATGCCAGGTAAACCATGAAAATTTTAACTGTTTTCTACAAGTGATGGTCTTTTTTTTTTTTGTAAGCTGCTTTCTATAGTAAATTGATGAAGGTTAATAAAAATTAAAATGCTACTTCTGAAATAAAAACCAACACTGGCGTGGTGATATATAATCTCCATAGATCAAAAAATATTCATGCCTTGTTTTCAGATTTTTATTAGTGGCTCTAAGCACTCTTAATAAATTTATTATTTAGACAACTTATCCTATATTTTAAAAATATTTTCTTAGTATACTGTGGATGTTATACAAATCACATAACAGAGAATTTCTTATGTTTATTTACAATATAATTTTTTAAATAAAACTTTTGTGAAACTACTATTTTCAAATGTTATAAATGTTAATGAGTTTTATTATATTGGTTCTAATATTTCTGATATACAGGAAACATCATTTCCCTGGGAATTAATATTTGGAACTGGTGTTTAAGAGAAAGCATATTTGATGTTGGAAAATGCTAGGTCCGATATAACTACAGATGGTTGGAAAGTAGTTCAGTTATGCTAAAGATAAAAAAAAAAGAAGAAGAAAATGACAGAAAGGGAGGTTTGAACAAAAGGAAATAATACCTGAAAATGTTAAATATATATTTAACATTTGTGAATGTCTATGTTCTCTTTCATCATTATTTAAACATTTAGATTTTCAAAGGAAAACAATAATTACTTTTTAAATTATGTTATCTTTTGCAGATTGCTGTATTTTTTTTTTCAAATTCAATTTGGTAAGCAAACAAAATCAAAGTTAGAATATTATAGATAATTAGGTAACCTTTTTGAGATTTGTTGCAACTCTTTATCCCTTATGTATGTATTTCAAATTGTATAATAAAAAAGAAATATAAAATGATGAGATATACATAAAGGTATTGCAAATTATGTTTTCAACATTTTATTTCTTTTAATATATTTTGCAGATATAGCCATTCCAGATTATTATTTCACAAACTGAGATGATTCTCAGTAGGGAAGCCTTATTGCATGTTGTTTTCATCAAAGGGAACTTAGTCTATTTGTCTGTCTGATTATTGACATTATATTACTAATTTACACATTGGGGAAAGGGTCAAGAGTACTCCAAATTTTTGTTGACTTGATATTAACCTGAAAGGGGAATGTTAATAACTGATAAAATATATCCACAGTAGTTAGACATCAAGATAAAGTTGTGTTTTAAATTAAAAAAAAAAAATCTACTGCATACCATTGAATTATTATGTATATATTGAATTATTTTTATGTATAAGAAATTGAATTCATTGGTGGGCATGAGTCAAGAGGGGGTCACTTTTTCAGGTGCAGGGCTTGTCCAGAGGCTCAGGATTTCAGGGATAAATTTGGCCCCACAGCCATCCAGGATAAGTTTTTTCTCAGCCACTAAGTCTTAAAATGTGGATGCATTAAACTTAGTAAAATCCCATTTCTTTGAGATGTGGATATTTTGGCGTTCACTGAACCTGAACTTGGCCCTAAATAAGGCCTCAATCACATGCCTGGTGTGGATGAACAAGGCCATTGTGAACTCTGGCCACTGTGCCCTGGGGCTTTCCAAAGCTATATCCAGTCTTAAACTTAGACTGGGAATAGCACTAGATTCGAGACATAAATGTCCATTGGCAAAGGCTATTGTACAGAAGGAACAGGCTGCTGTATACTACCAAGGATGCTGCTGTTTGCAATCAGGCCCCCACGAGAAAAAGAGTTGGGTGGCTTAATGGATTCTAAAAATTATTTTATATATCAAGTTTTTGGGAATTAGTATCTTTTATTCAAAATAGCAGAATGTGATTTATATTAGACAGTATGCAGTAAGTTGTAAATTATAGAAATTATGCATATTGAAATCATTAAGCGGGCAAAATGGCATTTAATATAATAAAGTTTATGGATAAAAATAAAAATAAAGCAATGTGGTTTTGTAGCGCTCTTGTATGTTAACTAAAACAAATTAATAAAACCAACTGAAACTCACTGTCATTAAACCTATCTACTAACACTTTGGGAGCCGAGGTGGGCAGATCACCCAAGGTCAGGAGTTAGAGACCAGCCTGGCCAACATAGTGAAATTGTATCTACTAAAAATACAACAAAATTATCCAGGCATGGTGGTATGTGCCTATAATCCCAGCTACTTGAGAGGCTGAAGCAGGGAGAATTGCTTGCACCTGGGAAGGGGAGGTTACCGTGAACTGAGATTGGGCCACTGTATTCCAGACTGGGCAACAGAGTGAGACTCTGTCTCAAAAGAAAGAACAAGAACAACAAGCACAACAGAAAAATCGTATACTTAAATATAATTTTATTAAAATGAATATATTGCTGTGATCTTAGGTTTTCTTTTTCTCGATAATATAAATAGTGTATTGGTTGTCTCAAAGTGTTAAACAGAGGTATATTTTAGGGCATTGGTGAAATATCTGCTTACTTTTTTTTTTGCTCTAAGTTATGCAATGGTGTATCAATTAATGCATTAGAACTTGCTCAGTCCATATGCCTGAAAAACCAAGGTTCAGAGTTATGTAGGTTAAATTCAGCAATCAAACATTAGAGAGATATTTCAGAATATCATTTTTGTACACCAGAAAACATTTTTCAAAGAAAAAAATGTAGGTCATTAGGAGGGGGTTGTGAAGTTAATCTTTTCCAGCAAAACTGTTACATTTATGTTTCTGGAGTTCTTTAGTTATGAAAAGCAGAATGTAGTTATAGGATCTAGTCAGGATTACATTGATTGAAAAATGACAAACACTGTTTCATTTTAAAATGGATTAGCGATTAAGCAAGTTGTTTATGTTGTCGCATTGACATAGTAGAATATGCTACACTCTTTTGGGCATCTTTGAGAACATAGGGCTAACATTTTGATAATGACAGACAATTTAGGAGCTCAGCACAGAGCAGAGTGTTATGAATCAGGAAAATAAATAGAACAGAGATCAAAATTAGATAGATGCAGAATTGGAATGATACTGAAAACAAGAGATGGAACTGCAGAAAATACTATGGCAGAGCAGACATTCCTTTGAATGGTAAAAGTAATTAAAAGCATGGCTGACAAATGAAAGGAAAAACCAGACCCAGATGAAAAAATGCAAACAAGTTAAGTTCCCCAGCCCTATTATTTTACTCAATTGTAGGAAATACCTAAAAAAAAAAAAAAAATGTTCCTTGTGAATCATTTTTCTAACATGGAAAGAAGGCATCACTGCATCTTTCGCACTTTTTTTACTTAAATATTTGTGTTTATCAAAGAATTTATAATTTTAATTTGTTTTTCAAAGAAATGACCTCAAACTGAAACATATTTAGAAGGAAAGTAGACCGTAAAAACTCGACAAATTTGAAGTCTGGCCATGTGTTAGAAAAAAAGAAAAGCCCATTTTCAGGAGAGAAATTCAAGCAAGCTGCAGAAATTTGCATAACTAAAAGTAAGGCAAATGCTGATAGCCAAGAAAATGGAGAAAGGCCCCCCAGGGCATTTCAGAGCCATTCATGGAAGCCCCTCCCATCACAGGCCCAGAGGTCAAGGAGGGTAGAATGGTTTTGTGGCCCAGGCGTAGGACCCCACTGCCTTGTGCAGCCTTGGAACACTACTACATGCATCTCAACTGCTCCAGCTCTAGCTGTGGTTCCAAGGGGCCCAGGTACAGCTCAGGCTGCTGCTCCAGAGGGTTCAAGCCATAAGTCTTGGTGGATTCCATGTGGTGTTAAGCCTGAAGGTGCACAGAACACAAAAGTTGAGGCTTGGGAGACTCCACCTAGATTTCAGAGGTTGTATGGACAAACCTAGATGTACAGGCAGAATTCTGCTGCAGAGTCAGAGTCCTGATGGAGAACCGCTACTAGGGCACTGAAGAGGGGAAAGGTGGGGTTGGAGCCCCCATACATAGACCCCACTGGAGTACTGTTAGTGGAACTATGAGAAGAAGGTTACTATCTGCAGGCCCCAGAATAATAGATCCACCAGAGCTTGTACTGTGCACCTGGAAATGGTGCAAGCACTCAACACTATCCCTTGAGAGCAGCTGCAGGGGCTGAACCCTACGAAGTCACAGGAGTGGAGCAGCAGAAGGTCTTGGGAGCTCACCCCTTGTACTGGTATGCCCTAAATGGTAGACATGGATTCAAAGGAGATTATTAAGGTTTAAGACTTAATAACTTCTCTACTGGGTGTCAGACTTGCCTGGTGTCCATAGCCCCTTGCTTTTGGCCAATGGCTCCCTTTTGAAATGGGAGTATTTACCCAATCTCTGTACTCTTATTATATCTTGGGAGTAACTAACTTTTTTTTTTTTTAATATATTTTGCAGTCTCCTAGGCAGAAGGGACTTGCGTCATTTCAGATGAGACTTTAGACTTGGGATATTTGAGTTAATGCAGAAGTGAGTTAAGACTTTGGGAGATTGGTGGGAAGGCATTATTTTGCAAAGTGAGAAAGACATAAAATTTGGGAGAGGCTGGGACAAAATAATATGGTTTGGGTCTATGTCCCTAACCAAATCTCATGTCAAATTGTAATCCCCAGTATTGGAGGTGGGGCCTGGTGGGAGGTTATTGCATTGTGGGGGTGGTTTCTCTTGAATTGTCTATCACCATTCCCTTGTTGCTGTTGTTATGATAGTGAGTGAGTTATTGTGAAATCTGGTTGTTAAAAGGGTGTAGCTCCTCCCCACCTCTCACTTTTCTTCCTGCTCCCAGCTATATGAATCATTGGCTCCCCCTTCATTTTCCCACCAGGATTGTACATTTCCTGAGGCCTCCCCAGAAGCCCAGCAAATCCATCATGCTTTCCATACAGGATGCAGAACTGTGAGTCAATTAAAACTCTTTTCCTTATAAATTACCCAGTCTCAGGTACCTCTTCATAGCAATGCAAGAATGGACTAATACACACCTAATAAAATTATTTTCTTAAATCATGCAATCTATAACCAAAATCCTCTGTGCAAAATGACCGGCTTCCTTTTACTGGTGGCTAACTGCTAATTAAACAGTATTTTTTGGCTTTCCAATTTTGTTGTTGTTGATCAAAGCTGGTACAAAGCCTCCATCAAGCAGTCCAATTCTCCAGCTTCTGTCACTCCTGAACATTTGTATTTAAAAATACCTTCCAACCAAGTGACACACACCTGTTGTCCCAGATACTCAGGATGCTGAGGCAGGAGTAACTTTTGAGCCCAGGAGTTCTCACATAGGCTGTATGTGCTATGTTGATCAAGTGTCTACATTAAGATTGGCATCAACATATTATCTTCCAGGAAGCAGAGGACCACTAGGCTGCCTAAGGAGTGATGAACCAGCCCAACTGAAAAACTGAGCAGGATAAAACTCCTCTGCTCATCCGTAGTGGGATAAGTCCTTGGAATAGTCACTCCACTCCAATCTGGGCAATGTGGTGAGACTCTATTTCTTAAAAAATAAAATAAAGAAAAGAAATACCTTCCATATTTCTGCAAGTATGTAATTACCTTTCATGCAGTGTCACCTTTTTGCAGTGAATGAAGAGTAATAATCTCTTGCTCCTTTTGTTTACCAAAAAAAGAAAAAGAAATTAAAGCAAGGTGGTTCTAAGTGGAATATCAAGTTATAGTAATACACACTCAATACTATCTATAGAATAATACAGTTTTATGACATATGATATGTGTTGCTATCCTCAGCTATGCTTACTCATGTATACTTACATTTGTCAAAGCCCTAGCTATGTTTAATCACCTATTTTTGGACTTTAATAAATATAATTAATTAAGAGCATTTATATTTATTATAACAAGTTCTAAAATTAAGTCACAATTGAAAATTCATTTTTTTTTTCATTTTTATATGTATGAACCTTAATAATTTTTTATTTCTAATCTATTATTTGTCTATCCTTGGAAACAAATTTAAGATTATTTACAGCTTTAGGAAATGTGCAGTAAGTAAAGAATCCAATATCATTTTGTTCGAACTACCTATAATTTGAACTTAATTATGTATGCTTCCACAAATGCCACTGAAGTATTTCAAGTATTTTTTTCCATCTATATAATTTCAATTATGGGATATTCATATATGTTATATCAACAACTAAACGTAATATGTTATTAGAGATATAAAAATTGTATCTTGAAAACACTGCAATTCTAAATCTTTAGAATAAGAAAGCAGCACAACAAATGTTTTCCTCCACTGTCCAGGATGCAAATAGTGAACAGCTATAAACACACACTCACACACATACATACACATTCTGTTGCAAATGTAGATATATATTCACACTCTGAGGATTTGAATAGAAAGTATTTTTTTAACCTTTATTCTTTCCTCCACTGCAATTTATAATAAAATTAGCTTACTTATTTCCTCGTAAAAATATTTCAGTATTGTGATACTATGATAAGGTTAAATGTAAAGTATTGTCTTACCATTTATTGTAGAAAACCTATCTTATATTCAGATTTATAACAACCTTTTCAAATCCACTAAGGAAAAGTGTCTATACCATATAGATTGAAAAGCTCATCTGTACCAGTTAATTTACACTTCACATTTTGCCTAAAAGACTCTCCATATCTGTAGGTACACTGTTTGACTTAATTGTCCGATGTTATATATTCTAGATAATTATATGAGAAATAACGGCAAAGTAAGCAAATAAAACGATTGCTATTCCTTTTTATTAACTTCATCATATTTCACTGAGGTTTTCCTTACTTTAGGCTTCCTTCATGGCTACAATGTAAAATAAAAGTAAATTTTTATGTGGGATGTTTAAAATATTGGAAAATGATGCTTATTGCTTGTCAGGCTTTGCTACTATTAGCATGAATCAGTAAATGCCGTGGATTCTGTCTCCTAGGGAAGTGAAGTGTATGATTTATAGGATCCAAAACACTTCATATGCCTTAAAAGTCCAACAATAAAAAGATGTAATATTTGGAATATCAGTTATATAATAATAGGGAATAACTTAGCTTTTAAAACAATTGCTTTAAACACGACACATTTAAAGCTAATTTGTAACTTTCATATGTTTCAGAAACTTTTACAGTCACACAATAATTTGAGTAAAGCAAATGGGTTTCAGATCAATTAAAATTTGGAAAGACTGATTATAAATTTTGAATAATATGTAACAAGAAACATGATGGTTATTTGATTATGTACCTCTTTCCCTAGATCAAGCAATTAATTTGTCAGTAGAAAAAAGAAGAAAGAAAGGAAAGCAAAAAGAAAAGAAAAGGAAAGCAACCCTGCTGTATGGAATATCTTTTTCTTTTTTTTTTTTTTTTCTAAATGAAATCCAGCAGCAAACAAAAAGAGAACTGAATATACTACTAAAAAAATGTAATATTAATATTGACTACGTTTATAAAATTAACATAATTTTATAAAATACATGCACTTCTGAGTATAAAACACACATAATACAAAAAAGATCATTATATTTTAAATTGTTAAAATTTCCTCAATAGGATTTCCACACCTGATGATTACTCTCAATCTCAATAATATAGTTATACATGATGTTTATGTCCAAAATAGATTATTTTTATGTGTATGTTTTATTCAATTAGATGAAAAATTATAAGATTTTGCCAGAGTGATTCAGAGAAGTAACCTGGAAGAAATGTTTAAATAGAAGATACTAAATCAAAGATAGAGAATTACAAATTATAGTTAAATTTATTGGAAACAAAATCTCGAAAAAATTTTATTTCAGTGAATACATGAATTTTTTCTTTCTTCCTCATACTGCAGAGTGTATTATTCCAGCTACTTTACAGTGCAGGCTTCCCAGTTTTACGTTCCTTTTAACCTGACTTTTGTATATCAATATTGAAAAGAAGAAAAATAAGTGTGATTTTCTCCAGCTTCATTTCCCTCCAAGTAGAGCTTTGGAATTGAAATCCTAATTAGTGAGCTACATTCTTTATATTTTTGTGTCAAATAAATTTAGGGCCCTCTGTAGTATTTCCAAATTTGCAGAGCAGATAAAAGATTAACAATAAAATCGGGTAGTTCTCATACGAATCGCAGAATTAGATCAAATTACCAGATAAGCAACAAATATCCTCTTAGAAAGATTACATATTATATATATATATATATATATATATATATATATATGTATATTAATTTATGCAATGTTAGCCTGTTGCTCAGTTATAGTATCTTGGAAATTTTTCTTTAAAAAAAGTATGAAACTTGTGGTTAGATGACGTTACTGACTCATTTTGTGATTGATCAGAATTGCATAAAATAAAGCGATGTAAGTTATAAAGCATTTTAAAATTGAAATAAGAGATTTATTTCTGTTAGTTATCAAATGGGATTTATTGAACTCTTTTTCTCAAAGTTATATAGGAAACATGTCTATCTCATAAAAAAATTACTAGTAAGATTAGTATCAATGACTTATAAGTAGATACAAGATGAAACATAAATTAACTCCTGCTACCAAATTCATAGGGCCAAGTATAATCCCATTATGAAATCTTTTTCAATCACTAAGCATAGTCCAGCTACAAGGGCAAAAGGATAATAAAAAATATTGCTAAAACATTAAGTGAAAATACATTGAAAAGAATTTTTTTTTTTTTTCACATCTTGGAAGGAAATCGCTTTATTCTAATTAACTTACAAAGAATAAAATCATAACAACTAGTTTAAGGAGGCCACACAAACATTTGACCAGCTCCAAATTCTACAGAGTAGGAACACCCCCTTCCATTACAATCCTGAAGCAAGGAAGCTAGGAATGACAGGAGAAGTTTAACTGATGGCTACACTTTACACCTTCACTATTAATTAAATTTTTATATTAAGTTAACTTGGTTATGAGAGCTGGTTTTCCATTTCTCCAGTTTGAACTTCTTGATTAGGCCAATCCGTTTGCAAGTCGGCACTGTATCAGCACCTCACTGAAACCCTCACAGAGCGTGATGTCACCCTGGTTCTGGGCACACTCCAAGAACAGTTTGATCCCATAGAAGTACGGCTGCTGCTGCTGTGCCGGCTGGCTTCCCTGAGGCTCCTGGTAAGTGATGTCAGGCATCGCAGGCTCAGGATCACTTCCTCCACCGAAGCCCCCAGTAATGGCGTGGCCCAGTGTGTGCCCCACAGCAGAGCTCACAGCCACGCCAGCTGCAGTGGTTGCCATCTGGGACAGCAGAACTGGCTGCCGGGGCGCAGCAGCAGGAGAGCCACCTGCAGAGGGGATGCCGCTGCTGGTGGCTGAGCGGCTGGTGCTGGCCTGGGCGCAGCTCTCCTCTGAGGGGCCCGGCTGGCCGGAGGGGCCATGCGGGAGGTGCGACTTTGGCTTTCACGCGGCATCCTAGCGACCGGGCTGCTCGGCCTTTAGACGTGCAATGACCAGGGGAAAAGAATTCTTAAAGACAAGTAATACAAGAACACACCAATTTGCCATCACACTTTATGTTCAGCCCTTTAGTGAAAAAAAGTTTTCTAATTAATATTTCATTTACCTTGGGGACAAGTACATAATGCAGTCATCAATTTGCTTAGATTCTGAAATACCATTCATTTATGTACATATTTTCTCTAGTCAAATGTACTATTCATATCACTTGTCAATTTGCATATATTATATCATCATGCATAATTTACCATGTTTTGAATATTTTATTAATAATGGTCGTTTTCTACAATTTTTATATGCATTTGAATTTTAAACACTCAAACATTTGAAAGCTTAAGTAGTCAACACTTGAATTTTAAAATACTATTTGTATGAAATAAAATATTTAATTATAAATGTTAACTGTATGTTATTTCTGTGACTATTCAGATAGATAGTGGGCAGTTAGTATAAGCTACTTTGTTAATAAATACAAATTTTTAAATAATCCATGAAATGTTCTTTTCAAAGTACTTTGTTATTTCATTTCATTTAAATTTAGCATAAACTTAACTTCACCAGTCAATCCTTTATTTGCTCTTCTCCATTAACTCATGACTACTTTAGCTCTTGATTCCAAACATGATATTTAGGTTCAGAAGTTACAACATTAACAACATAATCCTTGAAGTCACAATCATGTTAACCAATTTTGACATTTTTATATTTTATAGGGCCTATTTCCAATATTCTATTGTTATTTAATTTTATATATATATATATATATATATATATATATATATATATTAAATCCTTGTTACTAAATTAAAAATAGACCTCTGGAAAATAAATGGAAAGGTTTTTCTCTTTTTTTGGATTTCATTTTTTTTTTTTTTTTTTTTTTTTTGAGACCAAGTCTCACTCACTTTGTCACTCAGGCTGGAGTGCAGCAGCATGATCTCAGCTCACTGAAACCTCTGCTTTCCAGCTTCAAGTGATCCTCCTGCCTCAGCCTCCTGAGTACCTGAGACTACAGGTGCACACAACCACACCTGGCTAATTTTTGTACTTTTAGTAGAGATGTGGTTTCACCATGCTGGCCAGGCTGGTCTCAACTCCTGACCTCAGATGATTCACTTGCCTCAGCCTCCCAATGTTCTGGGATTATAGGAATGAGCCACTTTACCCAGCCAAATTGAAAATTATTTTTTATGAAAAAGGTATACACAAAGCAAAGATATTTTTACAATGTGAAAGTGAATTATAATTAAGAAAAGTATCTACAGGCTATATTTGAATAGTTCTATTTCAATAGTTAGCAAAGAATTTGTTAGTTCTGCTAAATAAAAAAATTTCCAACACTTGTTAAAATGGTTTATTTAATATTAAAATGATAGGTGTCAAAATGATTCTAACAGGGAAGAGAGATCAGGTTCAAATCTGAACACAGCAAAGATATCTGGGGAAGCATAGCTAATGAGCAGAGTGAAAGGGGGTCAAATATTAGTAAGAAGAGACATCAAGGGTAGGGGATTTCTTCTTAGCTAACTTAAGAGGATTTTTGCTGAAGGCAAGCCAGAGTTATCAGACATCAAGGGTGAGAGATTCTCGCTAAACTGTCGTAGCAGGATTCTTGCAACAGCGGGACTAGGCAGTGTAAAGACAGGACCCAAGGACAAAGTAGAGTCAAAAAGTGTGCTCAGAGAAGCCTGATTAAAGCTTAGACAAGAAGAAAGTGTTAGTTCAAAGGTCATTTTCTATACTTACGATTTGGCCATGAGCATCCCTATCTTTACTTAGTTTGGAGGAGTGGACTGAGCAGCGTGTATGAAAAAGGAGATTCGGAATAATTACCTACAGAAGTTTGAAAGGCAAGATGAATCTGGCCGTATGTTAAAATCCAAAAGAACTCTTCTGGTTATGAGGAATGTGTAAAATAATTCATACATTGCCCATTATATGAGTTAGGAATACATACATTTTCCCATGCTCATTCTTCAAAAAAGAAAAAGTGAAATACAAAGACAAGCATGGAAAAGCAATTTATCTTAGTTTTCGTAAGAAATTGTTCTTCTAAAGTTATGTTATATAACTCTATGCCCTTAGTTTGAATCTCTCATTGAATCATATCTAAATTAACTAATAAAATGAACTTTGGATTATATATGCCACTGTGTGCAAATTAACATCTCTTAACTGTATGTGTATGTAAATATTGGCCATCAATGTAAACACAGCCATTTACATCTTTACAAAGAGAATAGCATTTTCAACTACAAATTCCTTCTAAAATTTGATCCATATCAACTGAGATTATTTCAAATAATTACTAAACTGATTTGGTTGAATAAATATGGAAAATATTATCTAAGCTATGTGAATCTATTTTATTACATTCCTGGAAATTAGGAAGAATATTTATTTCCTTTTATTAAATATGAGTTTCTGACTTAACAAAAATTATAATAGTGGGTCAGTAAACTGAATATTTTTACTATGAATGGAAAGTACTCGGAAATAGCTAAAGAACATTTTCATCGCAGTTAACATTTGCCTGTATAGAACAGGTTAATATTAAAATCTATTTTTTTCATTTAATACAATTTAGCAAATGAAGAATTTTCTATTGGTTCATTTTTTCTCACATTTCTCCCATGTTGACCTTTCTCTCACTTCATGTTGCAAGATGTCAGTTCTTACTTCATTTATCACATTCATATTCAAGGCAAACTAAACGGAGGCAGGAAGGTAGGCTAGACATTTATGCTTTTTTACACAAACATCTACAGAGTGTCCAGCTATATCACACTTACAAAAAGGTGGTTCCTACTTCCAAATGACGATGGATAAAGATTGGAAAAATAAAGAAAAAGGACTGCCACGAATACATGACAGCAAAAATAATTTGGCACTTAGACTCATGACCAAATTGAAGTTCTGTAACTAATGAATTAAAAAAAAAGTAATATTGGGCAGACAAAATCCACGCTGGTATGTATACAACTAGAAATCTATTGCCAATTTTGATTAAGTTACTTTCAAAAATTTATTCTATGTTTTAGGATTATGCCCTAACATGTGTTCATTAATTGTTTGTGTTCTTATACCTTGACATATTGGATACAATTTTTAGCAATAAGTAGTGGGCCAAGATGGAAATTTGAAGTTTCAGAAAAACTAAACATAAGACAAAAACAATGTCTATTCAACTAAAAAGGACTTGGCAACAAAATTCTCTGATTCTATATCAAATTCCTAAAAAAACAGTGCAATATGTATCAGTGATTATTAACTACCATAGGGTAATAATAATAATAACAATAAATGATCATAAAATAAATTAGTTAATGGAAAATGATAGGCATTAATTATTGAATGATAAAGCATAATGCAAAAACATAATTATAGTAGAAATAACCATACCCACAAACATAACAGTCTGTATGTAGAAGTCTAGGCTTTCCAAATTAAAGTTGGTTGCTCACAAAAGCCTTGAAAAGAGTGAGAAGTTAGTTGGGTGATCACATTTTTAAGCTTTGAAGCCACGTATTGTGGTATCTCATCTCAGCACCACTATAAAATAAAGTTTTAATCCTGTTCATGTCACTCTTAATTTTCACTAGCTTTCCAGGTAAAGAAAATTTATGTTCATCCCTTCCTTGATTCATCCCTTTCAACAGTAACGTTTTAACTGGTTGATAGGACTTAACATCACTGCAACTATTTTATACATTTATGAACATAATCAACCATCTGTGTGGACATGTTTATTTTACACCTCTATTTCAGCTCAAGGAGTATAACACAGTGGCTTCTTTCTTTCATTTGCTGTATCAAATCCATGAACACTTACCTTTAGAATGTATCAGATTACTTTAACTATTTACTAGCCATGTCCAGGCAACCGTTAAAGCACTGGATCTTTGGAATAGCTTCATAAATGATCATCCTATTTCTCTCACTTTGATTCCTAGAGGTTTTTTTTACAGCCAGGAGTCAGAATGACTGTAAAACATAAATCAAATAATTTCAGTTTTGCTCAGAGCTTTCTAATTGTTCCCCTTCTCAAAGTAAAACGTAAAACCTTGTATTTTCTTGTGTAAGCAACAATATGGGATCCTCCACCATGCCTCACCCAACTTCTTTTATCACAGCCTTCATTGCTTTGGTCGTTCTATCCTTAATAGCCTCCTGATATTTCTTGGAAATGCCAAGATTCACCCACCTTAGAAACTACTTTGTTTATCGGTCTTGAAAAGATCCATATGCTCTAGACATTTGCTTGCTATTCTACTTACTTTTGGACCTCTCAAATGAATTCTTTCTTAGAGACAGCCAGTAACTCTGCATCTGTATTCAAATTTCACCCTATAACTTATCCACATGTTAATACCGCATTTTCTTTTTTTATTTTTCACTACCTTTCTCCCCCCAAAAGAAAGAATGTAAGCTCTTTTAGTCAGGGACTGCTATTTCTTTTTTCTTTTTTCTCTTTCTCTTACCCTGGCATGAAGACTCATTTCTGGCTTAGAGCAAATGATTAATAAATATTTGTTGAATAATCTTGCATAAATTAATCCTTAATTTGTCAACTGCTGATTCACTTTGCTCTGAAATCAATGACAATAAAAAAATTGTACTTCTATTTTGTATTTTTTTACTCAAAGTAAATATTTATTGAGAATTTAATTTAATTTATGCCCTGTAAACTGCTAAACTCCTAAATCCATTATGCCTATATATCCCATGAGGTAGTTTTTCACTTTTCTTTGAGGATATAGCCGGCAAAGCAGAAACTAGTCTAGGACTTATAATCTAATTTTATTACATGGAGCAGATTGCATCAAAGTGGAAATAACAAAGAAGCAAAGCAAGGAGTAATGATGAAAATATTAGCACTAGCAGGGAACTAATCCTTTCTTCAGTATAGAAGGTCAATGGGAGAAACTGAAGGTCCAAAGCCCCAGCGATGAGCCAGTTCATAGTGGAAAGACTACTGGTAAGCCCATCAAATATACATTGGATAAAGAAAAGGTGGCACATATACACCATGGAATACTAAACAGCCATGAAAAAGGATGAGTTAATGTCCTTGGCAGGGGCATGGATGAAGCTGGAAACCATCATTCTCAGAAAACTGACACAAAAACAGAAAACCAAACACCACATGTCCTCACTCATAAGTGGGTGTTGAACAATGAGAACACATGGATGCAGAGAGGGGAACATCACACACTGGGCTCTTTTGGGAGTTGGGGTGCTAGGGGAAGGATAGCAGGGGGTGGGAGGGCTTCAGGAGGAGTAACATTAGGAAAAATACCTATTGTAGGTAACGGGAGGATGGAGGCAGCAAACCATCATGGCATGTGTATACCTATGTAACAATCCTGCACAATCTGTACATGTACCCCAGAACTTAAAGTAAAAAAAAAGAAAAAGAAAAAAAAAAAAAGGCTGCTGGTAAGAAATGGGACCAGACAGAAATATGATCTCTGTCACAGGTGTCATTAGAAGCAGAGAAAACAAACAAGAATAGAAATGGCCCTTCTTCTTGCCTTTTCCTGCTCTCCACTCTGGCTTTTGCCTTCCCTTGCCCTAGTCTACGCAAAGACCAGATGACAAGGAAACATGGGAAATGCAGATTTCTGTGACAACAACAACAAAAAAATAAAACTGCTGAAGAAATTGATCTGAGAGCAAACTAACTTTGGGTCAGCATATTAATATTATCATGTCATTTTAAAGATTAAAAACTTTACAGATTAAAAAGGTTCAGAGATATGAGACAACATTTAAGACAATCAGGTTACATATCCAACCAGCATTTACACTAAAGGAAAAAAAAATCATAATGCCTTTTTGGTATTTTGATATTTCAAAACAAAATAGTTATACGTTTTGGTGTCTGTGTGCACATAAGATGATGCTACATTAAATAAAAAATTTAAGTTAAATTTCTAAAGACAGAGTAAGGGCTGATAATAGTTTTCTCACCAAGGCACATTTTCAAGCAGTTAAGTGATTCTAATTATCTAGTAAGGAAAAAAAAATAAAACACAGCATACGGTCTGGCATAGAGTTGGCATTCAGTGACTGTTTTTTGAAAGTTATTATGCCCTTGAGGCTGTTACAATTCCAAAATGAGATTGAACAAAGTTTGTGATAGTTGTGATTGCATCTATAATTCATTTATAGGTGTTTAATTCCCACCAAGGATAATCCAGGTACTTCACTTCCATTCATCTTTTGTAACATTTACTTGATACACATTTTGTGTGCTTATCAAACCTTTCTGTTATATTTTTCAAAGGTTTATTGGCCCTACAGGTTAACTGGAGAAATAGTGTTTTATTCAAAGTTATAAAAAGGACTTTATCATTCTATTATCTCTACACAAATATTCATTATGAATACATAGATTACTTAAGTATCTACTTACCTGATAATTTACAAAATGATTTGAGAACGATTTAAGGTTATGTGGTCTGCTTTCTGTACACATAACCCACATACTAAATAATTTATTAAAATCCATAAAATACTAAATTAACTTAAAGGTCACTAGGATCTCAGAAGACTAAATGACCTTTGATGCTAGAAATCACTTACTATTTTTCCAGGTTTTACATAACATGTGTCACTGCTCTCTAGATACTTCTTATAAAAATTAAAAGAAAACTCACACAAAATGAAATGTTATAAAATATGTAAAATTTTAGAAACTGTCATAATGAGATGAATACTTAAAGCACTGCTCTGGAAAAATAATTAAAAGATAAAAGGTCCTTCATGTCTTTTGCTAGTTGTATTCCTAGATATTTTATTCTCTTTGTAGCAATTGTGAATGGGAGTTCGCTCATGATTTGGCTCTCTGTCTGTTATTTGTGTATAGGAATGCTTGTGATTCTTGCACATTGAGTTTGGATCCTGAGACTGCTGAAGTTGCGTATCACCTTCTTCAAGGAGAGCTACAAACCACTGATCAAGGAAATAAGAGAGGACACAAACAGATGGAAAAATATTTCATGCTCATAGTTAGGAAGAATCAATATTGTGAAAATGGCCATACTGCCCAAAGTAATTTATAGATTCAATGCTATACCCATAAAGCTACCATTGACCATCCTCACAAAACTGGAAAAAAACACCTTAAAGTTAATATGGAACCAAAAAAGCCTGCATTGCCAAGACAATTCTAAGTAAAAAGAACAAAGCTGGAGGCATCACACTACCTGATTTCAAAGTATACTACAAGGCAACAGTAATCAAAACAGCATGATACTGGTACCAGTGGAACAGAACAGAGGCCTCAGAGGTAATGCCACACACCTACAGCCATCTGATCTTTGACAAACCTGACAAAAGCAATCAATGGGGAAAGGATTCCCTAATTAATAAATGGTGTTGGGAACACTGGCTAGCCATGTGCAGAAAGCTGGAACTGGACCCCTTCCTTACACCTTATACAAAAATTAACTCCAGGTGGATTAAAGATTTAAACATAAGACCTAACACCATTAAAAACCCTAGAAGAAAAGCTAGGCAAAACCATTCACAAGGACTTCATGACTAAAACACCAAAAACAGTGGCAACAAAAGCCAAATAGACAAATGGGATCTAATTAAACTTAAGATCTTCTTCACAGCAAAAGAAACAATCATTAGAATGAACTGGCAACCAACAGAATGGGAAAAAAAAGTTTGCAAGCTACTCATCTGACAAAGGGCTAATATCCAGAATCTACAAGGAACTAAAACAAATACACAAGAAAAAAACAAATTCATCCAAAAATGGGTAAAGAATATGAACAGACGTTTTTCAAAAGAAGACATTTATGCAGCCAAAAAACATATGAAAAATTGCTCATCATCACTGGTCATTAGAGAAATGCAAATCAAAACCACATTGAGATACCATCTCATGCCAGTTAGAATGGCAATCATTAAAAACTCTGGAGACAACAGATGCTAGCAAGAATGTGGAGAAATAGTAATGCTTTTACACTGTTGGTCGTAGTGCAAATTATTTCAACCGCTGTGGAAGACAACATGGTGATTCAAGGATCTAGAAATAGAAATACCATTTGACCAAGCAATCTCATTACTGGGTATATACCCGAAGGATTATAAATTGTTCCATTATAAGGACACATGCACATGTATGTTCATTGTGACAGTGTTTACAATATCAAAGACTTGGAACCAACACAAATGTCCATCAATGATAGACTGGATAAAGAAAATGTGACATATGTACACCATGGAACACCATGCAGCCATAAAAAAGGATGAGTTTATGTCCTTTACAGGGACATGGATGAAGCTGGAAACCATCATTCTTAGCAAACTGACATAAGAATAGAAAACCAAACACCACATGTTGTCACTCATAAGTGGGTGTTGAACAATGAGAATACATGGACATAGGGAGGGGGACATCACACACTGGGGTCTGTTGCAGAGTGGGGGGCTAGGGGAAGGATAGCAGGGGGTGGGGGCTTGGGGAGGGATAACATTAGGAGAAATACCTAATGTAGGTGATGGGGGGATGGAGGCAGCAAACCACATGGCATGTGTATAGCTATGCAACAGTCCTGCAAGATCTGCACATGTATCTCATAACTTAAAGTAAAATAAAACATAAAAAATAAATAATCAAAAGACATCTGTCTTGAAATGGTAATAATTTTCATGTTTATTTAAAATAAGCATAGATAGAAATTTAAAAAAAAATGATAAAGTGAACTCAGACTAGAAAAATCCTTTAGTAATGAAAGAAAAGATAAAACAAGACTTAAAATATTTTAAATAATGTATTTACCTTACATGGTTTTGAAAAGCCCATCATCAAGTTTTAAAGGTCAATTTTATATCCATAGCAATTTTGGTCTTGGTCTACGCCAAAATTCTAAGTAGAGAGTTTTTAGAATTTTTGCTGTGGTAACATGTTAAACTTTTTTCAACATACCCAATGCAAAATTTTTAAGTAAAATGCATGTTAGGAATATCTCATCCTGCCCTGCCTCTCAGATCTTATATCCTTATCTTATAACAACTGGCTGCTCTGTGACGGTCACTCAATCCCTGCTAGGAATTAGGAATCTTTCTCTGTTGCTGGGTCCTCTTCATCACTTTCAAATTGTTTATGCACAGTTTAATTTTGAAGGCTATATACTTGATATTTTTGGATTCAAAAGACAAATATTGATGCTATTTATTCACAGGTAAGTATATATGCATTTAAATATTAACTCAATATAAATGTATTTGGCATGCATTACATGCTGAGAACTTTTCTAGGCCCTGAGGCTAGAACAGGGCACAACATAGACAAGTCTGCTTTGTGAAGCAGACAACAGATGACTTCCGTGTAAAGTGCTAAGTTACGCTGGGGAAAAATAAAATTAGAAAAGTAGCTAGAAGGTGTACTAGAGATGAGGAGAAACTGAGAAGGCAGGTTGCTGTTTTATATAGAGAGGGCAGAGAAGTCTCCTAGCAAAAGGCAGCGTTTTACCATCTACCTGAAGGATACTTGAAGCCTTGATAACTCTAATTAGACATCATTAAAATAGAATATATTTATATAAACAACAAAACATAAAATATTGATTTGGCACCATAGCCTCTCACTTATTTATTTTAAGCTTTAATTTCTCTATGTGTATAAAGCATGACAATTTTTGTTTTATTGTGCCCTTGCTATGATTCATAATTCAAATAACAACTGTGAAGCTTTAGCATTGTACCTGGTATATATGAAAATATTCAGTAAATGTCAATTATTGTTACAACTTCTAAAAACAAAAATAAAGGACAAAAGATGAGATTTGACTAAATTTTGACCATATTTTTTTAAATGAATTTTATAAATACATGTTTTCTTTCCAAATGAGTTTATTCTATTTTAGAATTTTAAAATATCTTAGTGCAGCCCAATTCTCCTCATTTATTGTCTAGGGAACCAGCCCCCACATACCCATGGGTACCCCAAGTTTGGTGGTGACAAAGGATTGAGAAAAAGACAGATAAAGAGTGAAAGTGAGACCAGGGTCCATCACTTATTACTGGAGGCAGTGAAGGCCCCAAACTCTGATCTCACAGTATTTATTTGTTACAATCTCTTTATCTATAGGGTAGGGATGGAGTCATGGTGAGGAGAGGGTGACATGATGGTGGAGTGAATCAGTGAGCCAGAACAGGTGTGTCATTCTAAAGACTGGTAACAGTGGTGGTTCGGGAGTTTCACAAAACATGAGCATGTGTTTATCACTGGCCTATTATCTATGTGCAGCTGGTGAAGCACGGGCCTCACAGGGAGGCTACAAGTCTGGGTATGTCTTAGTGCTACAAAGGGGCTTTATGTCCTTGAGCACAATGTTTATAGTAACTGGGCCAAGTTCACCCTGCACCAGAACATGAGACATGGAAAGGCTTTCCTCCCCAGAGGCCTCCTGTGGCCTTCTGCAGTTTGTTGTCCCTGATTTATTTTATACATATAACCAGTTTATTTAGGCACAGTGTAAACCCTTCCTCTGTTGCTGCTTCTCCTAACATATTGAAGTTAACATTTACTTTAATCAGTAAATTTTTAGTCTTATATTTCTCTGTTTTACTGGTTACTAAGTAAATGTATTCCAAGCTTTACTGTATTTTAAAATATTAATATTTTCTTCAAAATATTAATTTGTTATATTAATAGTTATTTAGATTACTATGTATCTATTTTGTAACTTGTTTTATTACTGAACTTTTATTTCAATACTTAAATATTATATTTCCAAAGATTTGTAGAAGTTCAACAATATCATTTCCAGAGAAAGATCATTTTGTCTCCATCTCTGTAGCTTTAGCATTTGTAGGACAATAGTTAGAAATTTTACAAAATGTTAAAAAGAGTTGGACAGCTAAACATCATTTAATTTGTAATTTGAAAAATATAAACTAATACTTATTTCACATTTAATTAAAAATGAACATTAATTTGTGACTTTGCTTTTACTATGTCAGTGGATATAGTCACAATTTTTCTATATAATGGTCCCATTTCAATGTTTTAAAGACCTTTAAACTATGGATTTTATGTTTTCATAAGATAAGTTTTAGAATTATTATAAATATCCAATTGGGGTGTTTTCCTATTATTTGGGAAATTCCTTTTTTTCTAATATTGCTTTCCTATTTCTTCTTTCTGAAATGTATCATAGCTTCTTTTGTTGCAGAGAATGTAAAGAACGTCTGAAAATATCCTATGGCTATGTGAAAGTTGTCACATTGTTCTATGGTAATTTTTGTGCTAATTTTATTCTTACAGCAGTGCCTGGCATAAAGTTTGGGTCTATCATGGTGATGTGCTGGTGTACCTTACATATACCTTTGTTATATTGCGCTTCACTTACTGTCTTTTCTACAAACTGAAGGTTTGTGGCAATCCTGCACTGAGGAAGCCTACTAGTGCCATTTCACTAACAGCACGTGCTCACTCCATGTCTCTGTCACATTTTGGTAGTTCTTACTATATTGCAAGCTTTTTCACTATTATATCAGTTATGGTGATCTGTATTCAGTGATCTTTGGTGTTCCTACTATAATATGGGGAGAAACCACAAACCATGTTTTTAAGAGATAGCAACTTAATTAATAAATGTGTGTATTCTGACTACTCCACTAAATATACCTTGCTTATCTCTCTCCCAATCTTAGTGACTCCAATTTGTGAGACACAACAATAGTGAAATTAGGCCAGTTAATAATCTTACAATGGACTCTAATTGTTCAAGTATAAGAAAGAGTTGTATGTGTCTTACGTTAAATCAAAAGCTAGAAATACTTAAGTCTAGTGAGGAAGACATGCTCAAAAGCCAAGACAGATCTAAAGCCAGAACTCTTGTTTTAAACAGTTAGCCAAGTTGTGAATGCAAAGCAAGAATTATTGAAGGAAATTGAAACTGCTGTTCCAGTGAACACAGGAACAATAACAAAGAGAAACAGCCTTACTGATGAGACTTAGAATGTTTTAGTGGTTTGGCCAAAAAGTCAAATTAACCACAACATTATTTTCAGCCAAAACATAATCTAGATCAAAGCTCTAACATCCTTCAATTCTATGAGGGCTAAGAGAGGTAAGAGAAAACTGCAGAAGAAAAGTTGGAAGCTGACAAAGTTGGTTCTTAAGGTAAAAGGAAAGGAGCCATCTTAACATCATAAAAGTGGAAGTGAAACAATAACTTCTGATGAAAAACTTCAGCAAATTATTTAGAAAACTTAGCTAAAATAATAGATGAATGTAGCTTCCCTAAACAACAGATTGTCAATGTAGACAAAACAGCTTTATATTGAAAGAAGATTTCATCTAAGCCTTTCATACCTAGAGGGGAGAAGTCAATGCTTGGCTTCAAAGCTACAAATGACTGATGCTCTTGTTAGGGGTTAGTGCAGCTAGTGACTTTCAGTTGATGCCAATGCTCGTTTACCATTTGAAAATCTTATGGCTTTTAAGACTCATGCCAAATCTACTCTGCCTGTCTCTATAAATGAAGCAACAAAGCCTGGATGACAGAGCACTTGTTTATAGCATGGTTTACCAAATACTTTAAGCTCACTGTTGAGATATACTAATCCAAAAATAAGATTCCTTTTCAAATATTACTGCTTGTTGACAATGTACCTGGTCACCCAAGATCTCTCATGGATATTTACAAGGAAATTAATGTTGTTTCATGCAACCTAACACAACATCAATTCTGTATCCCATGAAACAATAAGCAATTTTTATTTTCAAGTCTCATTACTTAATAAGTGAATTTTGTAAGTCTATAGTTTTCATAGACAGTGATTCCTCTGATGTATCTGAAAAATCTTTTGGAGAAAGATTCATCATTCTAGATACTTTGTGAACATTTGTAATTCATGGAAGAAGGCCAAAATATCAATATTAGTAGGAGTTTAGAAGAAGTTGCTTCCAACCCTCATGGATGCCTTTGAGGGCTTCAAGACTTCAGAGGAGGAAATAAATGCAGATGTCGTGGAAAGAGCAAGAGAAGTGGGATTAAAAGTTGAGGCTGAAAATGTCACTGAATTTCTGCAATCTTGTAATAAAACTTTAACAGATGAGGAGTTGCTTCTTCTAGAAGAACAAAGAAAGTGGTTTATTGAGATGGAATCTACTCCTGTTGAAGATGATGTGAACATTATTGAAATAACAATGAAGGATTTAGAATTGTCCTTAAATGTATTTGACAGGCAGTGGCAGGCTTTGAGAGGATTGCCTCCAATTTTGAGTGAAGTTCTACTGTGGATAAATACTACCAAAAGATATTCTATGCTACAGAGAAGTCTTTCATGAGAGAATTATTCAGTGAAGCATATTGATTGTTGCCTTAAGAAATTCTCACAGCAGCCCCAGCCTTTAGCAAACACAACCCTGATTAGTCGGCAGCCACCAACATCAAGGCAAGACCCTCCACCAATCAAAACATTATGACTCACTGAAGGCTCAGATGATTGATGTTACTTGGCAATAAAGCATTTTTAAATTAAAGTACGTACATTATTTGTTTAAACATAATACTATTGCACGCTTTACAGTATAGTGTAAACATAACTTTTACATGCATTGAGAAACCAAAAATTTTTGTTGACTTGTTTTATTGTGATTGTTGCTTTATTGCGGTATTCTGGAACAAAACCCACAGAATATTCAAGTATATCTCTAACATAAAGAGAATTTTTAAAAATTCTTAACGTATTTTACAAAAGTTATCACCTTATAAGTACTCACTCAATATTTTACTTATGGAGTACGTCTTGATTATTAAGGGCTTTCTTAGGTTTATTGCATATGTAGTAAATAAAACCTCAACATTTCAATCATGATGTAGTAAATAAAACCTCAACATTTCAATTCCATGTATTGTTATCATGACATATTTTAAAATTTTAGCAACATTCAAGAACTCTTAGTTATATTTTTAAAATTTAAGCCTAATGATCATGCTTTTTATAAAAGCTTTCATTTGATTTCATTTTCAATGATTATAGTCAAATTCTCTCACTATGTTGGCTCTTTTTCAATCAGATATTTCTAGTTTCATGAATGAGGCAATATATTTCTTCCTTGAAAAATAGCATAAACTTAAAATTAAATTAGATTCATATGCAGGTGTATTTGAATAATTTAAAGGAAAAATCTTACATTGCAGACCCAGAAAAATATTTGTTTTTTTATATTTTGGTTTGTTTTTAGTTATTTTAGTGTTTTAGTTAGCTTTTTATAAAAAAAAATACTTCACACATATTCTGTGTCTCAAATATGTGTACAAACTAAATGCAGTTTGCTTTCCAGCTACAGTTGACCCTTGACCATAGTGTGGACTATGCAGGTCCACTTATATATATATACTTTTTTCAATGAAGTTCAATTTAAAAAATCAGTGTTTTTCGTCAGGTGGTCTTTTCTATAAACAGGTTCCATAGGGCCAGGTGGGAAACTTGAGTATATGTGAATTTTGTTATATTAAGGTTGCCCTTGAACTGACCCCAGCCTACATGGAGGGATAACCATATGTTGTATTTTTTTGTTCTTTTTACTTAGAATTACTTTGGCTATTCGGGCGCTTTTTCGGTTCCAAATAAGTTTTAGAATTTTTTTTCTAGTTCAGTGAAAAACATTGGTAGTATGATGGGAATAGCCTTGAATCTGTAACTTGGGTTGGTCAGTATGATCATTTTAATAATATTGCAAACACCAAGCTTTGGTAGAGTCAATGTGATATTGGACCTGTGGGTGTGCAGAAGACAAGAGTTGAGCTTAGGGAACCCCAGACTGAATTTCAAAGGATGTATGGAAATGCCCGAATGTCTAAGCAGAAGTCTGCTGCAGGGGAAGGGCCCTCATGGAGAACTCTGCTAGGCCAGTGCAGAAGGAAAATGTTGGGTGAGAGCACCCACACAGTCTCCACTAGGGCACTGACTAGTGGAGCTGTGAGAAGAGGGCCACCATTCTCTAGGTCAAAATGATAGAGACACCAACAGCTCCACACCATGCACCTGGAAAAGCTGCAGGCACTCAATGCCAGCTTGCAAAAAAGCAGGTTGAAGGGAGGCGGTACCATGCAAAGTCATAGGGGTGGAGCTTCCCAAAGCTAGAGCATCCCACCCTTGCATCAGCATGACTGGATGTGAGACATGGAGTCGAAGGACATCATTTTGGAACTTTAAGGTTTAATGACTGCCCTATTAGATTTCAGACTTGCACGGGGCCTGCAGCTCCTTTGTTTGGGTTAATTTCTCCCATCTCCAATGGGTGTATTTACCCAATGCCTGTACTCCCACTGTATCTAGGAAGTAACTTTCTTTCTTTTGATTTTGCAGACTCATAGGTGAAAGGGACTTGCCTTTCCCCAGATGACATTTTGAACTTAAACTTTTGGATTAATGTTGAAATGAGTTAAGAATTTGGGGGAACTGTTGCAAAGGCATGATTGTGTTTTGAAATGTGAGGACATGAGATTTGAAATGTGAGGACATGTGTTTTGAAATGTGAGAAAACAAGATTTGAGGGCAGGGGCATGGGCCGAATTATATAGTTTGTGCCAACCCAAAATTTCACCTTGAATTGTAATTTGAATTGCAATCCCCATGTGTTGGAGGAAAGACCTGGTGAGAGGTGATTAAAACATGGGGGACAGTCCCCTCATACTGGTCTCATGATAGTGAGTTCTCATAAGATTTGATGGTTTTATAAGGGGCTTTTCCCCACTTTGCTTTGCACTTATCTCTCCTTCCAACATATCAAGAAGGACATGTTTGCTGCCCTTTACATCAAGATTGTAAGCTCCCTGGAGCCTCTCCAGCCATGCAGAACTGAGTCAATTAAACCTCTTCTGATTCTAAATGACCCAGTCACAGACAGTTCTTTATAGCAGCATAAGAACAGACTAATACAGTCATCCACCCCTTTGTATTTGTCTGAGTTGATTCAATGAACCCAACTCCCAGCTCTATGATTTTTTCCTTTGCTTAGTCCCTTCTGCTGTTAATACTTCCAGTTATGCAATGAAATTCTCATAGTGAGTTTCTCAGCTGTTTTAGATGAGTTTGTGTCTTTTTGTCTGTTTGTTTGAGATGGAATCTTACTCTGTCAACCAGGCTGGAGTGCAGTGGTGTGATCTTGGCTCACTGCAACTCTGCCTCCTGAGTTCAAGCAATTCTCCTGCCTTAGCCACCTGAGTAGCTGGAACTACAGGTGGGTGCCATCATGCCTGGCTGTTTGCATTTATGGTGGAGATGGGGTTTTCCATGTTGGTCAGGCTTGCCTCAAACTCCTGACCTCAGATAATCTGCTTTCTTCATCCTCTCAAAGTGCTGGGATTACTGGAGTTAACCACTATGTCTGGCCAGACTTTGGGTGTAAAAAAAAAAAGACTATTTCATCTCTTAGCTCTTGTTTCTTTCTAATTGATTTTTTAGATTCTTTTGTTTGTCTCCTCAATCTCAGTAATCTTCATTGCCATCAAGCTTCTGAATGCTGTGTCTATTATTTCATTCTTTTCAGCCTGTTAACAACTTTTGCTGGGGTGCTAATGTGGTCATTTGAAGGTAAGAAGACACTCTGGATTATTGAATTGCCAGAGTATTTATGCTCATTCTTTCTTATCTGTGTGAACTAATGTTCCTTTAATCTCTGATGTTGTTTTCTGGATCTTTGTTTTCTGGATGGGGCTTTTGGCATTTATACACTTTGATGCCCTTGAGTGTTTGACTATGCTGTAAGTTGCATTTAATTGACTGGCTTCGTTTCTGGATGATTTCAGGCGGCCAAGGCTTAGCTCAGCCCTCCTGGGATGTGTGCTCTAACACTAGGAGGGGTGGAAACCTGACCAACAGCATTATTCTCTGCCCCCTCAATATCAAGCACCTACTGTACTGGCACGGCCACAGCCTTCTCAGTACACCAGCAACAACAGTCCAATGGGGGATGCCAGCAAAAGTGCTTCATTGGGGCATTTGCTGTGGGGTCCATGCTTATGCACATGTGCACCAGCTGCACCAAAGGTGCTGTGTGGCATGTTATGCTCATACTCACCCTGGCAGTTGCAGGTTGGCAGGGTTTGCACACATGCCAGTGAGGCCCATGCAGTGGCAGCAAGGTCTGTGCACATGTACATGGTGGCAAAATAGTGAGTGCAGACTGTGCACAAGTGCATGCTGGCAGTGCGGGGAGGGGAGACTGTAGGTAGGTGTGCACTGTCGGAGGTCCATTTGCAGAAGCTCTCCAGTGGTTAGGTGGAGTCTGCAGCTATGGTGATGGCCCCCGAGAAGCTTCCTGTTTGGGCATGCAAAGCTGCCCTGCAAGATGGTATAGCCAGGCAGGGACCCCAGGAGAGTCCAGCTGATAGGAGAACATTGTAATCACACTGGCACATCTCATGGGCAAGGTAGCTCTTCTTTTCAGGTTGACAATCAATAATGGTCAATGGCACTCAGGGGAGTGTGGCAAGCCTAAGGGAATGGGTGTCCCTGGCTGTGCTGCTCTTCACACATTCCCATTTCAAACTATCTGGGCCCTCAATACTGGAGTCCTTTCTTTGCTACTTCTCCAAGCAAGTTTCCCTGCCAGCTCAAATGTCCATGAGGATTGTGAGCTCTCCTAAAGCTAGGATTCTGGAGTTCTTTGGAAAGAGTGAGCCACTCTATCCTATTTAACTCACCCCTTCCCTCACCTCTCAGGGCCTGAGACATTGACCACCGCCTGCAGAGGTCTGTCCTGTAGACCTTGACTCAAGGACAGATGAATGAATGCACTCTCTCACACCATTAACAGTGATTCAAGTGGGCTAGGGAGGATTGTCACTGCTTTCACAGCCAATTGATCAAGATTTCCTGTCCATCGTTACATTTATTCAGTCAGATTTTAAAACAGTGATTCTAACTTAACACACTTGAGGATAATTAACATGGATAAAAGAATGGTTTTACCACTGATAAAAGCTTTAGGGTCCTGGAGTAAACACCATAAACAGGTAATTTCCCTTTGATCTCCCCTTGAGAGGACTGCCCAGTACAAAATTTGCATAAGTAAATAGTTAAAATGGAGACAAAGGGATTGGAGTAAACAGATGTAAACTGGGAAAGCCTTCTATCTTCTCCAGTCTCTCTTTCCTATGTTCACATAAAAGAAGCAGTGGCCTTCAGCCTGCCCCAATAAAACCTTTCGGCCTTCTTAAAGGTTTGAGATTACAATCTATAACTTCTCCTAAAATTTTTCTATATTTTGCCAGCCATCCCAAGTGAATTTCAACATCCTGCAACCCCATGCTGGGTTCCCAGCTCCTTAAGCCCAGGGTCTCCCTCCTCTCTCCTTCCACTCTCACTTCTTTCCTTCTGAAGATC
The DNA here is from genome assembly GCF_048565385.1 of Saimiri boliviensis. Taxonomy (NCBI): domain Eukaryota; kingdom Metazoa; phylum Chordata; class Mammalia; order Primates; family Cebidae; genus Saimiri; species Saimiri boliviensis. Next base: position 156,920,823 of record NC_133451.1, read on the forward strand.
TGCTCAGAGCGTGCTGGTTCTCTTGATGGTCTGGTCTTTCGGAGGAAGGTCATCCTGGCTGCATCTTTATGGCCATTTTGGCTCTTCTGTCTTTTAGGATTTCTTTGGTGTGTATCAGGTGTTCATATATTAAGGATTTACATGTTGGGTTTAAAAATTAAGATGATAAACCAAGACTTCTTCAGTGTGATAAAAGGAAGCAAATGATAAAATGTATTTAAGTTACAATGCTGCTCTTAAGAAGTAGTCTGGCTGCTACATTTTAAAGTGTCTTTTTTTTTTTTCTTTTCCCCTGTGGTTGTTTTAAGGATTTCTCGTTCTCTGTCTCCGTCCGTTTTTCTGGCTCTTTTGTTTTCTCGTTCTCTCACATCAAATTTATTGTTAAGTGCTAACTCAGTGGTAATTTTTTTCTTGAAATTTACTGGGTTTCTTGAATGAACACATGTACATTTCATCATTTGGAAAGATGAAACCATTAAATATTCAAATATTGATTTGCCCCATTTATTTAATTCTAGATCTCTATTTAAATACATCACCTTGCGCAACTCATTATGTGAGATAATCACTCTTCTGCATTTCCATCTTTTCATCTCACTGCATTGAACTGCGCTCATTTGCTTTTCTGATTTAGTTTCCAGTGATCTAGTTTTTTTTGCTGTGTCCAAAATATTAACATACTCATGCTCCTGACGTTTAATTTTGGTCATAATGTTGATGAAAAGACGGTTGCTGGGTTCAAGGATGACCCTGAAGAGGCCTTTTTCCGTGCTCAGCTTGGCCTCCTGGCTTAGGTTCTTGGCTTCCCTTATTTGAAGAATCGAGCAGAGAGCCTTAACCTCACAGTGAGCATTATAGTTCCAAATAAGAGTTAGCTGACTGAGAGAGTGTGCAGCAATGCAGTTTATTGAGCAAGGGAAAGTAAAGTTTTCACAGCATGGAAGGGGACTAGAGGGGGTTGTTGCTGTTTGTCAGGGCTGCCTGAGCTTATATCCCCGAGCAATTTTGAGTTGCCGACTGTTTGCCCCCTAGTCCTGAGTGGGAAAAAAGCTTGTGACCATGAGTCACGCGATTTTCTTTTTCTGGTGGCTGTTTGTTTCCTAGTTTCTATTGAACTTGTAAGCAGTATTGGAATGTGGTTAAACAGCTAACTGATATTTTGAACACAGCCTCCTGATGTGGCTGAAGTACTCGTGTTGAACTTTTTCCATGCTAGGGTTTCCGAAAAGTTCTGCATAGACCCGAAAAGTTTTATTCCCTCAGTAATATCATTTATTCTTTAAAATCTATTATTAGTTTCATGTTAAAAATGAAAGATTACATTGTATTGTTTTCATTTGGCAAATATTTTAGAATGTATTTTCTTAAAACATAATACAAATACATGTTTTCCAATGTGTCTGTAATAATACCAGATCTGCAATTTTTGTGACTTTTTTTCTGCGATTATTCCTGCTCCTTATTGCACAGTTTGTCTTGTTTCCTTGCATTCTTTATCAGCTTTGAAAGTATGATGCTCACTGCTGCTGCCAAAATTATTTAGGAGGATTTCTCAAATACTGGAATGATGACTTCCTATATAAAATAATTTTCTTTATTTTTACTAGGTATCTCTGACGATTATCTTTATGAATTATATAAATTAAATTAGTAGCATCCTGCTGTGTCAGCTTGCCTGTGGACTATCCCTTAAAATCATAGCTTTTCCCATTTTTTCTACTTAACCTGGTTTATTCATTTTCAGGATAATAATCCACACATTTTTCTGGAAGTGGAGAGAGAAGAGTCAGTAATCTTTTGATTTAAACATACTCTGACATTGTAGACCTTTAAAATTATAGCACAGGTTCTAGAAAGTGGATCTCCAAGAAAATTTCCCAATTTTGGGTGGTGTTTCTACTGCTGCCTTCTCACTTATCCAACAATGAGTTTCTTCTGAATCAAACAGCCTTCTCAGAAAGTATCAGATAAATGTGCCCTAATAAATTCTCATAGTTTCTTTTTCTGAGATTTTTGACCTAATAATTCCTTACATATTTATCATTTTCTTCTTTAAAGAAATTTTTATAAAATGTTTATCTATTAATATTCTTTGCTTTTACCTGGCAGAAGTACAGATGCATCATTCTTTGATGCAGGTGAAGACTTAATAATTGAAAAAACTAATGTAATCTATAAGGCTCTATCAAAAATTAAAACAAAAAATCAAGAATTTGATTACCTCAATTGATAAAGGAACAAATTGATAAAGTTCAACATTTGCATTATATTTGAAGAAAGTAATTTGAAATCATTTATCTTATAAAGGTTTATAAAGAATTAAAAATATTGACTTTTTAAATTTTAGGTATTCACATCAAAAGTCTATTGCCTAATTTATAAAACTGTCAAATATATTGATTATGTTTTAGTAGAGTAGTTTTGTTTATCCTAATTTAGTCTTGAAGATTAAACATAAAAATAATGTCAATTTGAGCTAACTGTTTAGGGAAATTATTTTCTTTTTTAATAAAATGTATTTCTATTGCTATACACAGACATAGAGCTGCAGACTTTCTCATTTAAGTTATTAAAATGCCAACCACCTTCCTAATGCCAGTAGTCACTGCCAAATAGATCAATTAAGTTTTTAATATATGGAGAAAAATACAGTATTTTAAAAAATGGATGTAGCTGAAACTGTATGTACTTCGTATTGTATCACAAAACACACACAAGTATAATGAAGAAAAACTTGTTAAGAACGTTTACCAAAGCATTCTAGTTAAGATTACATTTAGGTGGGTAAGAAATTTTTCATTTCCAAAAAATATATAAAATAAGGGTAAATAGGGTTGCTACTTTGCAATATTTGAACTGTAATAGTATCATGAAATGTATAACTAAATCCATGGCATTTATGAGGCAATGGTTATCACTAAGGCGTAGTAGCATAATTGATTTCCCTTTGCACTCTAAGTTTGAGAATAATTAGGTAAATGACATACATTGTTATTAAACTATACCAGTGCACTTGATGAAAAAAGGTACATATTTCTATAAACTGTTCTCTCTGATAGCATATAACATTTTTAATTTTGAAAAGAGAAAATAATGTTATTAATCATTTTATTAAATAAAGCAGAGATATCAGTTCTAATTATAATAATCATTTCATAATATGTTTAGATAAACATGTTTATTAAAACAGAATTCTATACTTGAAAGATACTATATCACATTTTATTTACATATTTTAATTGAAGTCAACTGAAAACACACCAGAAAACCTAACAGATACACTTAACATAAGAGAAACACTATCCTACACTGCTGCACTTTTTCAAAGATGTTATTCCTTCTAGTTAATGACTTATTCTAAAAAGAGTATTAAAAGTAGCTGAAAAGAAATGCTATGTTTAAATATGTGAAGAGGGCAAGTTTGAACATTTAATATTTATTGCCCACCCCTTAGCTTTGTTATGCTCTCAAGTGACTATTAACAGAAATTCACATTTGGAAATGTTCCTGAATTCAAAATACCCCAAAACAGTTCAGAATATCTAGCTTCTGATGCCAGTATTTACTCTTAATGGAAATATTTTGAATAAAGAGACACAAATACTTAATGAGGTATCATAGTACCCCTCACTAATCATTAAAGTAAGACTCCTTTAGACTAGAGTTATCTTCTTGCTTGAAAAACAGTGTCAAGGAAACACACACAGAAATATGAGGCTCTGGGTATGAGGGAATGAAATAATCCCCAAGAGATAGAAAACAAAGGAGTTAAATTCTGCTACTTCCCTAATTTAGTGGCTAGAGAGAGTTTCCAGACAGTAGGGCAGAGAAAGTGGGCTCCTAATGTTGTCCAAAGCTGAGAGTTCCAGGAGACTAACTTAGCTAGAGTTTCTAGGTCTGAGAAGCTAGAGATTCAAAGAGAGAAATCTCTGAAATCTACAGATGTTCTCCTTTCAGTTCTTAGCAGAATATTGATTAGTGCATACATGTGAGTCATCTACACACTGCCAGGGAAACCAGCATCTTCAAGTATTGAAAACAAATAAAAACAAAAACAAAAACCAGTGCCTGACATTCATATATGACCTAGATTAACCAGCATTTGCCAGCCAAATGAAAGAAAAATATCTCAATTCACAGAGCATTCGGTAAAGTAATTAAAAGTGTCTTACCTCAGGGGTAGAAATTAATTACATAGAGACTGAGTACTGAGCTGAACCCATCAAAAAATCATAAAAGTAGTTTCTACAAGAATCAAACAGTTTCTAGCATATTAACTGTGTCCTAGAGAAAAAGCTCCTATTTTGTAGAGAAATACAAAATATCCAGCATCCACAAAGATAAAATTAATGAAAACTGCCATTCTATTAAACTGTAGATATGTTAAAATTTATTTAATAGATTCACAGAGACAGCACAAAGTTTTGCAAGGATTTAGAGGCACTGGAACTCTCATAATTTGATGGTAGAAATGTAAAGTGTTTTAAAAACTTCTGATAGCACTTTGGAAATTTCTTTTTTTCTCATAATGTTAAGCATACACCTATACTATGACAAAGAGCTCCATTATAAGGTATGTACAGCCACTTGATCACAAAAAAATAACCAAAAAATAAGCTGTATAAACATTTGTATAGAAACTTTATTTCAAATAGTCAAAAATCTGAAACATTCTAAATGTCTATCAAAGAAAAGTGGATAAACTTTGTCTGACACAGTCACACAAGAGAGATTAACTTTCACCAATTAGCAATTAATGAGCTTTTGATACCACAATGACACAATTAATCTCAAACACATGTTGAGCCAAAAGATGCCAGGCATAAATTAATGCACACTGTTTGAATTTTGGAAGCAGACATAACTGCTGTGCAGGTATGAGAAAAGCTATTGCTTCATCAGTGAGAGGTGCTAACTAGAAAGAAGCATTAGGAAAATTTCTTGGGTTGTATTTGTGCATTTGAATGAAAGCAGAATTGATTTTTGTAAAAATAAATATAGTAGCAGATGTTTAACTACTATACATGTACTATCACTTGTAACCTACCAAAGAAAAATTTGTTTAAAAATACTTTTCCAAAAGGACAATTTAAATTAAATAAATTTGCAACTATTTGAAAACCATTTATAAAATATTTTATAAAATTTATTATTCATCTACCCATTTTTCCTGTAATCGATAGTCTCTCCTAGGCACTTATTGAAAAGAAGTAAAAACTCTTGACCGCACAAACACTTGAATAAGAATTGTAATAATAAATTTAACTTTTAATTACCCCAAAATAATAAAACTGATGTACTCAGCAACAAATAGAAAAAAAAAATCTGGTATATTCATACAAGAAAATACTACCTAGCTATTGAAAGGGACATACTAGTTATATATGCAACAGCATTTATGAATATCAACAAAGTTATTCTGACAAATATGTACACAAAAGTACATTTTGCATAGTTCCCTTTATATGAATTTCAGGACCAAAAAAACCTAATGAATTATAAATAGAATAGTTGTTGCCTTGGGAATGGAGATGAAGTTAAATGAGAAAGGACATGAGACTTTTTGCTATGATTACTATTACATAATAGTAAATGTTACCACATTTTAATTACATATGTATATGCATTTGTCAAAAACTTAGAAATATCACTTAAATTTGTTCACTCTATTTTATGTAAATTTTTATATAAAAATTATACAGAAAAAATTAGTCTTTTTAAGAGTATGATCAATGTTAATTACAGATTATGTGTATGTGAACAAACACACACACACACAAAGTATGTGCTTAACGCTCCAAAATATCTAAGTGTCCACTTATATAAATAAGATACCATTGATACTGATTCATTTTATATATTCATATTATTCAAATGTTTAAGTGTTTAAAACAAATATTACCAACACTTATCGTAAATTGGAAAGTTTAAGTTAATATGAGAGATTTTCTCATTTGGTTGATTTGTTAATCATTATAATCTGCAAAAAATTTTTTATACTTGGTTATACAGATATATTTGTGACATATAATTGTAGTATTAGATAATGACTGATAAAGTTATATTTTATAAATACAGTTTTCTGATTATGTGATATTTAATTTTTAAAAAATAATGCCAATTCATGAGATACTCTGTCCCTGGAAAAATAACAGACAAGAGAAATATTTTGTAGCATTAGATTCTTCACAAAAGCAAAGGTTTACATTTAACGGCAATGTCAATAATAGAGTCAGAATTGATATCAAACTTGGGGAATATTTTTAACAGATGTAGACATTTTATAATTAGTATAAATTGCTCTCTGACAAACTATTGTATTTAATCATGTAATCAGTAATACAATGTAAATTATGTGTGGATATACATTTTTTAAAGTTGAAGACACCTAAATAAAACATGTAAATTACTTTAATTACTTGGCAATTTCTTACATACAAAGTATTTAAGTATGTTTTAAACGTATTTAATGTCACTAATTTTTTGAGTGATTTGAGCAAAATTCTGTTTTAGGCTACATATAGACATGTATATATTCGAATTACTAAAAATATGAACATTTAAGTAGTCTACTCTTAGCGTATCAATTTTTCCTGTATTCATTAAAATATTAATTGCATTAAATTCAGCTACTATGAATATGTACATTTTAAAGGTAGAGCATTTCAGTTTTATACAAGATTGTCATTTTGAGCTGACACAGGTTAGCAAGATTTGAGAAAATATCAGACGATTTATTTAAGATGATGTAAGATGGCAACTCCACACATCACTCCGCTGGCATATATCTGCTTGGGCAGGCTTTACTTTACTTGTTTCAACAGCGCATGGGAGTGCAGTATATTCCCCATGCCCCCACTGACCACCACTCCAGATGGTGCCTTGATGGGCACAGAGCTATCAAGCCTCACCCGCACCAGTGCCCTGCCCTTGTGCTGTGCTGCACAGAAAACAGGGGATCCTCCTACAACTTGATTGATTGTTCCTGCTTGCAGACCACAGAAAGGCACCAAAAATTGCACTAACCAGAACCCCACCCCAAGCCAACACCACCTACAGTGCAGCAGTGCACACAGTCCCCAGAAGAGGGTCCTTGCTTCCCCAACTGTGGCCTTGCCTCCACTGCTGTGGCGAACATCTGCAGGGAGGTAGACACGCCTACATCCACTAGCACTCTGCTGCTGGTACCATAGTTTGATACCTGTAACACAGTAGACTCCAAATCTCGAGGAGCCAGAGAACAATCAGGGAACAAAAAGAAAAAAAAAAAAAAAAAGGCATTCAATTAGGAAAAGAGGAAGTCAAATTATCGCTGTTTGCAGATGACATGATTGCATATTTAGAAAACACCATCATCGCAGCCTAAAATCTCCTTAAGCTGATAAGCAATTTGAGGAATGTCTCAGGACATAAAATCAATGTGCAAAAGTCACAAGCATTCCTATACACCAATAACAGACAAATAGAGAGCCAAATCATGAGTGAACTCCCATTCACAATTGCTACAAAGAGAATAAAATACCTAGCAATATAAAGATATGTGCATGTGTATGTCCAATGCAGTGCTGTTCAGAATAGCAAAGACATCAAATCAACTTAAATGCCCATCAATGATAAACTGGATGAAGAGAATGTGGTATATATATACCACGGAATACTAGGCAGCCATAAAAATGAACAAGATTATGTCCTTGCAGAGACATGAATGGAGATAGAGACCATTATCCTTAGCAAATTAATGCAGGAACAGAAAACTAAATACTGTGTTGTCTCATTCACCAGTGTAAGCTAAATGATGAGAACATATGGACGCTTAGAGGGGAACAACATACACTGAGGCCTATCGTAGGGCTGAGGGTTGGAGAAGGGAGAGAATCAGGAAAAATAAGTAATGGGTATTAGGCTTAATAACTGGATGACAAAATATTCTATACGACAAATCCCTGTAACACAAGTTTACCTCTGTAACAAACCTATACTAGTACCCCTGAACTTAAAAGGTAAAATAAATAAATAAATAAATAAATAAATAAATAATTCTTCAATAAAAAAGATGATGTAAGATTCATATGGTTTTTTTCACTCAATAAAAATTATGATTTTGTTTAAACATATAGTCTTCTATGAGGCTGTAACTAACTAAAGCATACTACATAGTACAATTGATAAATGGTCTGTTATATAAATAGGTTTCCAGATTAGGTCATAAGTCTTATTTACAAAAAATGTAAATTTATACCATGTAAATATTGTGTTTCTTGGGCTAACTATAGTCTATATATTTTATTCTTAAAATAAGAAAAAAAATAGTTCATTGCTTCCCAAATTGTTTACATGCCATAGACTTTAGCCCAAAGTCTACATTGAGGATTCGTTTTAGGATGAATAAGCAAATAATCAGTGATTTCATAAATTAGTGAGTTTCTTTCTATATAAAGCCTGAAAATGGTCTACTGATAAACAGATTAAAAGTTACAGTTAGCACAAGGGAATGTCCTACCACATGACATTTTCATATCAAATTGAAAGTGTTAAGAATTATTATATGGTTTATTCTTAGAAGCCTATTAATAATTAGTCTATTAGATTAAACTGTAAAATTCTTGCTGATAATAATATTTTAAAGGGAAATAAAGATGTTCTGATTATCTAAAAAATTTCAGAAACGTGAAACCAATTTTTTAGCAATACAGATTTACTTTTATGTACATGCAAATAGTTCAAAGAATCCAATAGTTTTACAAAGCTCAAAATATTAAGTAGTTTCTTGCTTTATTTCTGACCAGTTCTACTCCCTAGAGACAATAATTTTAAGTTTATTTAAATCATAGTTCTTGGGAATTTACTCATATTTCCAAATTAATGCTATATAGTACCATTCTTTATTATTTCAGTTACATACATTAAGTATTATTTTCCACATATTAAAGATGAAGATGTAACTTTATTTTAAAGCTGAGTCATTAATATGGTTTAGACTCCTCTTTCTTTCATAATGTTTTCTTTTTTCCTGTTATTATTTGTTTCATAATGAATTTTTATTTGTTTAGACTTTCATTATTTATTCCCAAACACTCCTATAACTAAACAAACATAAAACAGTGTAATGCTTAGAGTATTCTTCAATGTTAGTCTCTTGTTACAAGTCTGTCATAAAAATATTTTCTTCATTTATGGAATTATGTCAGGTGATTCATTTTATCTTTAGGGGAGTTATCTCTTGAAGTCAGCTCCTTGTTCTTATCTGAATAATTAGTTCATGTCAAGCATCAAATTATAATAGAGAATTTCTAAACCAAGAAAATGTGAGATAAATTGATGAAGGTCATTTTTTAAAACTATTTCTTAATTCTTATACCTTTAGATAATTCATAAAATGATTCAAATATGAAAAAATAAAAGGGAACTATGGAGATAAAGTGTTAAGAAATAAATTATTATTTACTTTAGAGCTTCTCTATTTGTGTTTGGTGTACAAGTCACTTGATTGGCCCTTTTCATGTAGAAGTTTATTGATTTCTTGAGTAATGCTATCAATTATGTCATTTCCTACAGTTTTTTTTTCTGTCACTCTTCTTCTGATCCCCTACAATTTAGATATTAGATACCCTAGATAGGAACTCTGATTTTCTTATATCACTTTCTAATTCTTTTTGCTCTATTTTCTAGCAAATTTCTTCCACGCCAACTTCCAAATTTCTTACAGGTAATTTTATTGTTGTATTTTGATTCCCAATGTTTCTTATTGGTCTTTGACATACATTCTTTTATTTCTTTTGGATGTTTCCACTAATTCTCTAAAGATGAATATTTTAGGTTCTCATTTTCTTTCATAGTATCAGTTTCCTCCAAATTGCTTTTGTCTACTAATTTTGAACTCGTGTGAGTGTGTGTGTGTGTGTGTGTGTGTGTGTGATATGCATTTGTCCTACTTGTTGCTTTATGCCTGTCTCCTGTTATGTAAGAATGGATCAATAAAAACCTAGATTGAAGTTCAATGTACAAAGTTTCAATAATTGGTTGCGAGCTATGTTGTAAAGTGATCTGGTTCAGTAATTTACCCGGAAAAAGATTCCGTCAAATTTTTTCTTTAAATTTTGTTTACATTTGCCACACAATAATTGTACATGTTTATGGGTGATATAGTTTGGATATTATTCCCTACCCAAATCTCACCTTGAAATATAATCTCCAGTGTTGGAGGTGGGGCATATGAGAGGTGATTGGATCATGCAGGTGAATTTCTCATGAATAATTTAGCACCACTCCTGTTGTTCTGTACTAATGATAATGAGTGAATTCTCATAAGATCTGGTTGTTTAAAAGTATGTGGCATCTCCCCTTTTACTCTCTCTCTCTCTTGTTCCAGGTCTCACTATGTAAAGTCCCTACTCCTACCTTGCCATCTGTCATGTATAAAAGCTTCCTGAAGCCTCCACAGAAACAGATCCCACTATGCTTTCCGTACAGGCTGCAGAACCATGAGCCAATTAAATCTGTTTTCTTATAAATTACCCCGTCTTAGGTATTCCTGCATAGCAATGGAATAATGGCCTAACACAATGGGGTACAGTGTAATGTTTCAATACATGTATACATTATATAATGACCAAATCAGGATGGTTATCACACTCATCTCCTCAAATATTTATATATTTTTTGTGCTGGTGACACTCTAGATCCTCTTTTCTAGTATCTTGAAATACTCAGTACATTTTTATAAGCTATAATTACCCGACTAAGTAATAGAGCATGAGAATTATTCTTAAATGTAACTTTGTATCCCTTGACCAAATTTTCCTCATTCCTTCTCCTTTCTCTCCTTCCCAGCCTCTAGTAGCCACTATTTTATGCTATAATTCTGCAAGAACAACTTTTTGTTTAGATTCCACAAATAAGTGAGTTCGTGTGTGTGTATTTTTAATTATTATTTTGTAACTGGCTTATTTCACTTAACATAATGTCCTTCAGGTTCATCTATGTTGCTGCAAATGTCAATACTTCATATTTTTTTAATAGCTGAATGGTATTCCATTTTGTATATATACTGCATTTTCTCATCCATTAATCCATGGAGGGATATCTAAGCTGATTCTATCTCTTGGCTATAGAGAACAGTACTTCAATAAACATGGGAGTGCAGTTACGATTTTGACATACTAATTTTATTTCCTTTGTGGATATACGCAGCAATGGGATTGCTGAATTGTTTGGTAGTTCTATTTTTCGTTTTCTGAGAAATCTCCATCTGTTTTTCATAGTGGTTGCATCAGTTCACATTCCCACGAACAGTGTGTGTGAGAGCCCTTTTCTCCACATCCAAACCAGCACTTGTTACTTTTTGTCTTTTTGACAGTAACCGTTTTAACTGGGGTGAGGTGAAATCTCATTGTAGTCTTGATTTGCATTTCACCAACAATCCTTTACTGATTGATTTTTATTTCTTTTAAAACAACACCTTAAAAGCAATACCTAGATTAGGAACTGGAAACTGTAGCCTAGCCAAGTTGACACAGAAAGAGAATAATTACCTTTAGATTACTAAGATTTACAATTGCTAAAAGGAAAATAAAATACCTAGGAATAAAACTAACAAGGGATGTGAAGGACCTCTTCAAAGAAACTACAAACCACTGCTCAAGGAAATAAGAGAGGACATAAACAAATGGAAAAACATTCCACGCTCATGGTTAGAAAGAATCAATATCATGAAAATGGCCATACTGCCCAAAGTAATTTATAGATCAATGCTATCCCCATCAAGCTGCCATTGGCTTTCTTCACAGAATTGGAAAAAGACACCTTACATTTCAAACAGAACAAAAAGAGCCTGCATAGCCAAGACAATCCTAAGCAAAACACAAAAACAAAAACAGGACAAAACAAAACAAAACAAAAAGCTGGAGGCATCACACTACTTGACTGAAAATATTTATCTTGTAAATAGTGATTCCAGAATGTAAATATATTCCTAATAAATGTTAGCTTATCATTAGCTCTTTTTTCTCTTATTGTATTTGAAACAAAACAGATTGCTTTAAACATTTTGACAATTCATGGATCATATTTTGTTGAACAGGGATCAGACATCTTCTTTCTTGTGTAATTGTAAAATATTTTTACTTTTGAATAATTGAAGAATACATAGATTGATAAATCCAATGGCTTATTTTTATTTCTACATCTTTTTTTTTTCTAATCACTTTTGTCTCCTTACAAATCCTACACAGTAATTTTGGCATAGAAACATCATAAAACAAAGAATGTTGCTATATATTCTTGCAGGAAAGCAGAATGTTCTATGTTCTTATAACAAAATGTCAAAAGGAAGAAGCCTTCATGTAAAATTATGTATTAATTGAATAAAAATATTTTTTCCTTTTTATTTTAAAAAATATATTTGTTACTCTTTCATTTCTGGGACTCAGAAACTTCATGTAGTATCTTGTAACCTGAGTTCTTCTCTGGGATTTAGTTATGCAATTAATTCCATAATTATCATTACTGTGTAAAAGAATGTTGCTTTTAAATTTTTTTTGTTTTCTAATTTGTTGGGTAGCTTATAAATATCTTTGCCAGTTTTGTTTTCTTTAACATTATGGGTGAAAAGTAAAAATTATAAATTCTCATTAGTGTTCAATTAATGCAAAGAGAAGATTACAAATATGCAATTATCAATCTACTTTTAAATTTTTTGAAACTTTTCCAGGTAATGGAATAAGAATGATATAATAGTGATGATTTGTTTTATGATTACACCAATTTTCTTGAGATTCCATGCTTTTATTTTCTCATTATTTAAGATTTATTTGTAGTGTCATTAAAAAATGTGCAGAATAGTGAAATAGTTCCTAGAATGGACTCTTTTTGCTTGGTAGACTATTCATTACTGCCTCAACTTCAGACCCTGTTATTGGTCTATTCAGGAATAAAACCACCTTAAATTTCACATGGAACGAAAAAAGAGGCCACATAGTCAAGAGAATCCTAAGCAAAAAGAACAAAGTTGGAAGTATCACACTACCTGATTTCAAACTATACTACAAGGCTACAGTAATCAAAACAGCAATGGTACTGGTACCAAAACAGAGATACAGACCAATGGAATAGAAGAGAGGCCTCAGAATTAATGTCACACATCTACAACCAACCGTCTGATCTTTGAAAAACCCGAGAAAAACAAGCAATGGGGAAAGGATTCCCTATTTAATAAATGGTGTTGGGAAAACTGGCTAGCCATGTGCAGAAAGCTGAAACTGGACCTCTTCCTTACACCTTATACAAAAATTAACTCCAGATGGATTAAAGATTTAACCCTAAGACCTAACACCATAAAAACCCTCAAAGGAAACCTAGGCAATACGATTCAGGACACAGACATAAGCAAAGACTTCATGACTAAAACATAAAAAGCAATGGCAACAAAAGCCAAAATAGACAAATGGTATCCAATTAAACTCAAGAGCTTCTGCACAGCAAAAGAAGTTCAATCATTAGAGTGAACTGGCAACCAACAGAATGGGAGAAAATTATTGCTAGCTACCCATCTGACAAAGGGCTAATATCCAAAATTTACAAAGAACTAAAACAATACACAACAACAACAACAACAACAACAACAAAAACAAATAACCTCGTCAAAAAGTGGGCAAAGGACACAAACACACATTTTTCAAAAGAAGACATTTATGCAGCCGACAAACATGAAAAAAAAAGCTCATCATCAATGGTCATTAGAGAAATGCAAATCAAAACCACGTTGAGATACCATCTCTCACCAGTTAGGATGGTGATCATTAAAAAATCTGGAGATAACAGATGCTGGAGACGATGTAGAGAAATAGAAATGCTTTTACACTGTTGGTGGGAGTGTAAATTAGTTCCATCATTTTGGAAGTCAGTGTGGTGATTCCTCAAGGATATAAAAATAGAAATACCATTCGTCCCAGCAATCCCATTACCGGGTGTATACCCAAAGGATTATAAATCATTCTGTTTTAAAGACACATGCATGTGTATGTACATTGAGGCATTGTTTACAATAGCAAAGACTTGTAACCAACCAAATGTGCATCAGTGATAGACTGGATTAAAAAAATATGGCTTATATATACCATGAAATACTATGCAGCCATCAAAAAGGATGAATTCATGCCCTTTGCAGGGACATGGATGAAGCTGGAAACTAACATTCTCAGCAAACTGACACAAGAACAAAAACCAAACACCACATGTTCTCACCAATAAGTGTGTGTTGAACAATGAGAACACATGAACACAGGGAGGAGAACATCACACACTGGACTCCGTTTGGCAGTGGGGGGCTGGGGAGGTTGGGGAGGGATAACATTAGGGGAAATATCTAATGTAGATGACAGAGTGATGGATGCAGCAAACCACCATGCCATGTGTATAGCTATGTAACAACCCTGCACAATTTGCACATGTACCTCAGAACATATCTATCTATCTATCTATCTATCTATCTATCTATATCTATATATATATATATATATATATATATATATATAGATATATATATAGATATAGATAGATAGATAGATAGATAAAATATATATAGGAAGTAATTCTAGAATGATGAAATAGAAAAGCATTTTAAGATATAGGAAATGTAAAATCACTAAGACTTCATAACGTGTCTTAGAGTTTTAAAAATAATCCCATTGTTCAAATAATAACTGTAAAGCTATAAGGATTTTGATCAATTTTTAAAATGTCCCTCTTTGTACTTTGGAAGAACATCTTTAAAATCAAATACTCAGAAATGCTAAAAAGTAACTGTGTCTAATGGACCATGATGTATGCTAAGGTCTAGGCCATTTTTCTTGGCCTGAGAATTTTCCTTTGTGAAAACCAATCTTAAAATTTCTTACCAGAAAAATAAGCTTGCTCTTGTAGGAAGCCATATGGGGCCATAAACCTGCAGTTTCTCAATAGCCAGTATGTAAACTTCCCGTTTCTTTATGGTACTCTACCTTTAACCGTTCTTACTGTTTTGCCCTCTGAAGAATCTTGGTTATTGGTAATGGAGGGACAATTTATTTGGCTAAATAAACTAAAGAAGTAGAATCTGATAAACCTATTGCTTCCAAAAGAGACTTAGGGGATGTTTTTGTCTTATGTTCTATTTCAGTTCTCACTAAAGCAGTGTGAGTATCATCAATTTTGGTGCATTTACTGAGTTTCGATAGCACAAATTGTATTAGTTCTTGCACCCCACCACTGTGCACTGTCTTTTGGGAGACTCCGGGTCAATTCTATTTTTTGTCCTTTCTATTTTCCAAAATTGCATCACTATAGTTTCTACTCCTCTTTGCATTTTATACCTTAAAATTTCTAGATGTCATTTGCTGATCTTTGTAAACAATATGGAGGTATTTCTTTTTTTTTTTTTTTTTTCAAAACTGCCTTCTATTGCTGAAAGTCACAAGTACTGGTGTAATCAAAACACAACATTTAAAAATTGTTAATGGGTCAGGCACAAGAACTCCCAGCACTTTGGGAGGCTAAGGCAGGCAGATTACGTGAGTTCATGCATTCTAGACGAGAATGACCAAAATGGTGAAACCTTATCTCTACTAAAAAATACAAAAATTAACTGGGCATGGTGGCAGGCCTGTAATTCCAGCTACTTTGGGAGGCTGAGCAGGAGAATTGCTTGAACCTGGGAGGAGGAGGTTGCAGTGAACTGAGATTACACCACTGCAACTCAGCCTGGACTACAGAGCGAGACTTAGTATCAAAAAAAAAAAAAAAAAAAAAAAGTTTTGGGGTAAACTAATCAATATCATCAATAAACTAAATCATAAATGACTACAAGTTTGTAAAGGTTTTTATAAACTTATAAAGGTTTATGAAGCATAATGTATCACTAAGTGACATGAATATAATTTTTCCTAGTCTTATATATTTAATCCTGAGTATCTTATATTATAAATATAATAAAAATTATATAAACAAATATACATTTCAAATACTATTGAAATATGAAAATGTATGTAAATTACAATTATTGATAAATGAGTGTTCTACTTGTGGTTTCCTCAAAACTTGAATAAAAAATACTGTGTTTTTGAGTCCTCGATTTTCTTCAGTTTGAATAAACACTAGAATTGTTAATTCTGCACCAAATCTAAATAACTCATTAATGACATATGATGGATGATGCTATTTGCATAAATGTGTAAATATTATTTTTAAAAGCAGTAAAAAGGTTAATGATAATATTTAATTGACCCAAAGAGTCCACTTATTGAATAATTCAATGTTGTTAATTAGGTAACCCATTATAAATCAGAGGCTTTCCATTTTTTTGAGAGTGGCTAGAAAAGAAAATGCTTATGTTTACCACATGACTCTACTAAGAAATGTGAAGATTATTTCATTATGGTTTATCAAGTTAGTATGGGAAGAGAAGCAACAAGATAAAAATAAATGACAGTCATTTCTTGGATTGGAAGCAAAGAGATTTAACAAATGAAGAAAGCATTCTTCCACACTTGCTTAAAAATTCAGACCACATTGGAAAATATTTTTTGGCTTGAGGTCCAATAAAAGTTTTGTAACAGTTTCTGTGTTCTGGAAGATTACATAGTTTTCCAAAACTGCAACCGGTATGCAGATAAATAAATATAATAAATACTATGTAGATGTATCTTTACGGAAAACCTTAGATCAAATGTTAGCTTTATCTACAAAGGGTCAGATAGCAAGTATGTTAGGCTTTGGTAATCATACAGTGTCTTTTGCAACCACTCAACACTGAAATAATAACTTGCAAACATCTATGGACAACATGTAAGTGAATGATCTTGTGTCTAAAAATAAAACCCCTTTATTTATGAAAATACTAAAGTTTGAACTTCAAGCAATTGTTATATGTTACAAAATGGTATTTAACAATTTTGTTTCAGTCACTTAACTATCTAAAAACCATTATTAACTTGCAGGCTGTACCAAAACGGTAGTCCATAGGCTGCCAATGCTCATACGGAAGAAGCAAAATTGTGTTGTCATTACAGCCTTCACACAGAAAATAGAGTTTGAAATTAGAATATCAATTATGACTGTGGAGTTAAGTGAAAAGTCTTTTTAGTCAGATGGAGTAGCTTTTGCAAGACCCTCTGGCGAGAAGTATAGAATTTGGGAAAATTGCAGTAATTTTGTGGGATTAAATATATATGTGTGGTTGGAAGAGGGAGATGTCAACTGATGAGAGTAGAGATGAGTTTAGGATAAATTGCAAATGTCTTCAGGCCATCCAAAGTGCTTATAATTTATTCTAATGGAAGTGACAAGACATTAATGAGACTTAAAATAGAGAATACTAGAAGCAGATTACAACAGAAAAACAAGACTGTAGGCAGAGAGCTTCTCAATTCCATGGCTCATTGGCAAGTGTAAGAAGAAACTTAAGGTGCCTGAACTATAGTAATGATAATGGATTCCCTTGTAAGTACAGTGTTGAGTTGCTTAATAATGAGAATTCATTCTGAGAAATGTGTTCCCTAGGTAAACATCGTAGAGTCCTTTTACAAACCGAAACAGGTAGCCTACTATACACTTCAGCAATAAGTTAGAGTTTACTGCTTTTAGGCTACAAGCCCATACATCATGTTATTATATTAAATAATGTAGCCAATTGTAACACAATGATAAACATCTGTATATCTAAACATAGAAAAGATACAGTAAAAAATATGGTATAAAAAATAAAAAATGGTACACCTGTAGAGGACACTTTCTGTGAACGGCACTTGCAGGAGAAAAAGTTGCTCTGGGTGAGTCAGTGAGTGAGGGCTGAGGGAAAGCAAAGTCCTCAGACATTACTGAACACTACTGTAGACATTTTTAATAACACTGTACACTTAGTCTACATTGTTTCTAAAACCTATGTTTTCTCTAATAATGAAATAACCTTAGCTACTGTATTTTTACTTTATAATCTTTTTGACTCTAGTAATAACACTTAGCTTAAAACACAAACATGTACATCTGCACAAAAAATATCTTCTTTATACCCTTATTAGACAAGCATTTTTTTCTGTTTAAAATTTTTAAATTTATATTACTTACTTTTACACATTTTTTGTTAATAAGACACCCACACAGTAGCCTAGACCTACACAGGGTCAGAATGATCAGTATCACTGTCTTCTGCCATCGTATCTTGTCCTACTGGAAGGTCTTCCAGGGTGATAGCGTGCGTGGAACTTTCATCTTCTATGATAACAATGCTTCCTTCTAGAATACCTCTAGAAGGACCTGTCTGAGGCTGTTATTTATTTTTAAATTTTTAAAATTTTTGTTTTGAACTTATTTTACTTTATTCTTCAAATACTATATAATGCTTACTATGTGCCAGTTATGGCTCTAAACATAGAACTTATCATACCAAAGATTATTTGATTTTAAAGTATCACAAATTTAATAACATCCATATTCTACCATATTGAAAAAATAGCAAATACAAAGAATTTGGAGAATGTATATGCTGTTCCATTATACATTCAAAGAATAATAACTGAATATGTGCTATAAGCCAGCCCTCATGCCAGTCACTGGGATGACAGTGTTCAACAGGACAACTTATCTGTCCCAGATTTACAATATTAGATTTTTAAAATAATTACTCTGTTTTTTTTTTTTCTTTTTTCTGCACTGAATGTCAATCTAGACCAAACTGAAGACAGTTTAACCACATATTTAGCAGCCCGGTTTAGAGGTGTCCTGTAGAAACTATCTGGCTTCCTGGAGCAATTCAGCCATGATTCTCAGAAACTGTAGTTAACGTGGGTAACCAGGAAGGATCGCTGACACTGCGAAGTGTGCAGCTGCGGGTGAGTCTCAGCTTCCTAAGCCAGTGCCAGGATCAGCCACAGCAGGGTGACAGGGAAGCATGAGTCATCTTGGCTGATTCTAACTGGGGTGGACAACAGAGGCACTTGAAGTACTCCTTACAGCACAGCTCCAAGCCATGTGATCCAGCTGATCAGGGCCATAGCACAGGGCAAGCTGGCCTGCAGCCATCACTTTTCTCTCTCTCTCTCTTGTCACTACAGTCCTATTGGTCCAGGGTTCTAGACACAGTTCATCATTTACCAAAATGCGTGATTAGGCAGGGCATGACTGTATATTATTTTTATTTGCCAGAGAATGGAAATATTAAATATGTTACAACAATGAGTTGGATATTAAATCCTTATTATTATTTTGAGATGCAGTATTGCTCTGTTGTCTAGGCTGGAGTGAAATGGCATGATCTCAGCTCACTGCAACCACCACTTCCCAGGTTCAAGCGATTCTCCAACCTCAGCCTCCCAAGTAGCTGGGACTACAGGCATGTGCCACTGTGCCCACCTAATTTTTGTATTTTTCGTAGAGACGGTATTTCACCATGTTGACCAGGCTGGTCTCAAACTCCTGACCTCAGGTGATCCACCTGCCTCGGCCTCCCAAAGTGTTGGGATTACATGTGTGTGAGCCGCTGCTCCTGCCTTAATTCCTTCTTATGAAGACAGATAATTCATATAACAAAAGCAGTCAAAATATCTAGAACCCAATGTACTTTCTGGAATGCTGTCAATTAGCTACCATGGGGTTGAAGTAGCTAATTAAAACAATAAGCCAAAATGACAATAACAGTCAAATCTTTACTTACTGATACAGGTTAAGCAAGAAACTAAACAGGAAAGATGGCTAGCTCCTTCAATGTTCCATTTTGTCCCCATGAAACAGCTCCAGGCCAAGGTCATGTGGATCAGCACAGATGCAGATGTGGGAATTTTCTCAGCAAGGATCTTCTGACCTAGGAGCCCTGAAAAAAAAGGCTCCATTCATCCTATAGACCTGGATATTCAGGACAGAAAGAAGAGGAAGGGCTAGGAATTGAAAAGTACTGAGTTCTGATTCAGAGCAGAGAATGTTTTCCAGATCCCCACCTTCTCCTCTCCCTCATCCCTCTCTACCTATCATAAGGGGTTCTCTGCAAAAGTTCTCTACTGAGGGTCCCTAATAAGGATAGCTCAGATGCGGGGGCCTGAGACTTGAATGGCAGACATGTACAGGACAATGGTTGGCTAGCAAGGCTTGAGTCTTAGACTGCAGGTCCCATCAGATACTGTAATACCTGGGCTGTTTGGCAGTTCTGGTTTGGGAGAGTATCTTCCCCTTGTGATGCCTGCCAGGTAATGCTATTGGAATGGCCTATGGTTGGGCCTGAAAGACTACACATAGGACTTTTGTCGGGAGCTGGACTCCTCAAATGCCTTTTGGATTTTCTGTCAAGTGGTAAATGTTAACGGAGGATTAAAGAAACAAACTCCAATTTGACAAGACAATGAAGGGCATGGTTTATGAAGAATGGGCTCTTGCCATAAAAACTTGGATAATTTAGGATAACATAGAGAAGTGTGGAATGAATAATATAAAAAGAATGGTACACATACCATCCACAGCTTCATGATCAGTTATAAAATTAAGTATGTAACACATTCTTGTGTCTTCTTCTCTTCTGTATTGTCATGTATATAATTGTTTGTCTTATTTTATCTTCCATTTCATTCCCATCACTTTTAACGTAGATTGCTTTGAACAACTTCATAATTTATTATCTTATTTCAGCAAATTAAGACATAATTGAGACTGAATCAGAAGAGGAATGAATATGATGGATACCTATTTTGGAGAGGACTAGTGGATTTTAATTTGTACAATTACATTTGGTAGGATCATGTACTTGCTACTGCTACTTTTTTGAAGCTTAAGCTTTAGAAAAGGCAGGTGCATGGATATTTAATGGTCATAAGGTGGACTATCGGCTATTTCAGACTGGCTTACTCAGGCACATTCCAAAACCATGATAGTTTGACGAAGAACTTGCTCAATTTGGAAAAGCTAAAAATGATCTCCCTAGGCTTTCTTACAATTCAAATTTCACATTAAACCTACCTTCTTCTTCTTCTTCTTTTTTAAAAATTATTCATTAAGTTTTGGGATATATGTGCACAATGTGCAGATTTGTTGCATACGTATACACGTGCTATGGTGGTTGGCTGCACCCATCAACTCATCATCTACATCAGGTATTTCTCCTAATGCCATCCCACTCCTAGCCCCCGACTCAACAGCAGGCTCTGGTGTGTAATGGTCCCCTCCCTGGGTCCATGTGTTCAACTCCCACTTAGGAGTGAGAACATGTGTTTTTTTGGTTATCTCTTTGTGTGTTAGTTTGCTGAAAATTATGGTTTTTAGTTTCATCCATGTCCCTTCAAAGGACATGAACTCATTCTTTTTTATGGCTGCATAGTATTCCATGGTATATATGTACCACATTTTCTTTATTCTATCATTGATGGGCATTTGGGTTGGCTCCAAGTCTTTGCTGTTGTGTATAGTGCTGCAATAAACATACATGTGCATGTGTCTTGAGAGTAGAATGATTTATAATCCTTTGGGTTAAACCTACTTTCTTTAAGGAAAAGAGTCTAAATAGAAGATGCCTTTCTATTCTTTTTCCTGACAAGCAATGTAACAAAGCCATGTACTTTCCTATAACAACAGTCACAAAGGACCAAATGTGTAGTCCTTAGTTTTGTAGCCAACGACTTTCTGTGTTAATCAAATATCAATTGTGGCTGAGATTCTATGATCAAGCAGCAAGCAGCTGTGACAGAAGTTTTCTAATGCTTAGAGAAAAAAGGCAAAGGTAGCCAATCACTGTTAGGTTAGGGTTTGTCTGTAGATAGCTGGATAAAGATATTTTAAGCCATTGTGTTGTCCCTGGCTGACCAGAGCGAGTTCATTTATATCTATCTCCTCTATTTGGCTGATAATAAAACTTATAACAGAGGGAGATGAATTCCATTGATATGACTGTTGAAAATGTTAAAGCTACAGAGGATCCACGATCTATGTTCAGTAGTTGGACTAATGTATTGTTTAGATCAAATAAAATGCACATTAGAGAATTCAACTGTTTATTCAAAATATAAGGGAACAGTTGAGACTTAGATCAGTCAGGAAGGTGACAAATTGTCTCCTATGTTTCCTGAGATGTAAATAAGAAATGCTGTGTAGAGCGGAAATTCTATATAAGCTAAAATAAGTAATCACAAAACAAAAGATAGTGACCAAAGGTTTTAACAAGAAGAGGAGCATCACAAAAGGAAAGAGGAGCAGAAATGATCTGGTATAAAACTTTAAGGTAGTCCTGTGAGAGATATGAATGGAGGCTATTAGAGTTAGTGTCAGGCCAATAGGGTAGAGAGAAAGAAACACAATTTTTCTTTGTGTTGTTAAGTTGAAATGCAGACATTCAAACTTTCCAGCTTCCACATCAAAGTAGAAAAAAAAAAAAAAGAAATTTGCATCAGAAATGTGTATCTAGCTTTTATGAAGTATGACAGAAAAAAATTATTGTTTCTTAAAGGAGTTTTTCTAGAAGCACATTTGTAAAATGGACAATGTGCCTCAGGTTACATAAAATTGCTTATTTTCTTATTCTGCAGGTAAATATGTTTGCTGTGAGTACATTCAATTATGTTTGGACTAATAATTTTGTTTAAATTTTAAGTTAATGAGATAAATTTTGAAACTAGGAAAAAAACAAACAGCAAAATTAGCATAATTTTAGTACCAGTGTTTGCATAGGAGATCCTGATTCTCCAGCTTCTCAGTCATGGCAAAAGGAGCAGCTGTCGCAGTTATGTGGATTTTGTGATGGAGCTCTAGCAATCATTTAAAAGATCAGCCCAGCCGGGCGCGGTGGCTCAAGCCTGTAATCCCAGCACTTTGGGAGGCCGAGGCGGGTGGATCACAAGGTCAAGAGATCGAGACCATCCTGGTCAACGTGGTGAAACCCCGTCTCTATTAAAAATACAAAAAAAATAGCTGGGCATGGTGGCACATGCCTGTAATCCCAGCTACTCAGGAGGCTGAGGCAGGAGAATTGCCTGAACCCAGGAGGCGGAGGTTGCGGTGAGCCGAGATCGCGCCATTGCACTCCAGCCTGGGTAACAAGAGCGAAACTCCGTCTCAAAAAAAAAAATAATAATAAAATAAAAATAAAAAATAATAAATAAATAAATAAATAAAAGATCAGCCCAAAACCTGTTCCACCGACTCTCCCATCATGTGTAAGACACTAATTCTATATATTAAATTTTGTTTGCCTGTATTACCTGAAGAGTTATTATTGTGTCTATAATGGAAAATTGATACACTGAGTATGCTGATGAAAAAGACTGAATTTTCCTAAACAAATGTTTACTCCTAAATGATAAATTCAATTATCAGAACTTATTTAGGTAGGCATAAAAAGAGAAAAGTGAAAATATAACATAATTGAGAAATTGAAGCAGCTCCACATGCATTCCAGTCTCATAGGGTGAAAGTGTACATGAAATTTAGCTTATTAAGAGGTAAGAATTCATAATACATAATTAATTCAAAATTAATTTTATTTGACACACTCAATTTTGAACATACAAAAAGGTAACTGAATTTTATAAACTTATTAAAAAGTCATATAAGTTAAAACAATTAGTATTATATTTATAAATACTTTAAGACACATTTGAGTATATGATATAATGAAAATGTTCTATATTTTACTTTTGGTCATGAAAACAAAACTATACAATGCCAAACTCACTAATATGGCTACTTTAAAAATTATTAAACTTTGCATAGGTAAATTATACCTCAATAAATCTGGCTAAAATACAATGTAAATATGTGTATTAACCACAATTAATTTAAAAATTCTAGGGCCAAGCATTCTGGTTTGTACCTGTAATCTTAGCAGTTTGGAAGGCTGAGGTGGGAGGATCCCTTGAGCCCACGAGTTCAAGACCAGCCAGGGTAACATAGCGAGACCCTCATCTCTATAGAAAATTTAAAAATTTTAATTAGCCTATTGTGATGGCTCACACCTGTAATCCCAACTACTTGAAAGGCTAGAGCCCAAAATTTTGGGGTTATAGTGTGTTATGATTTGGCTGCTGTACTCCAGTCTGGTGACAGAGTGAGATCTTGTCTTGATAAAAATATAAATAAAATAAAAATCTATGATGTTTGACATTACATATTTAATTATTTAATTAGAATAAATAATATGCTGATGATGGCATTTTAATAAACATTTTATTTATTTTAATATCTGATTAGAGTAAATAAATTCCTATTTTTCTTTCAATTTGTCATTTACTTCATGACGCTCTGCATAAAAGGCTAATGCTGCAATTGTGAACACCATTAAATCATTAGGTTCTAATTTCCTTGATCTATTATAAAAAGTGAATTTCAATTTGAATATCAAGGGCATTATTTGCAGAATATTGTTGTTATGCAACATTTAAATATCATAATCAAGCAAACTCTTAAATGTGACACTTGAAACAATTATAAGCAAAGAAAAAACTAGTCATATAGCTCACAAAGTATGTTTTATATAAAGTATGAAAAATTTCTGATTCAGACAATATGGCACAAATCCATTTTTCCACCCCTTTTTGCTAGGCACAACTATATATTTTGAAGATGACACACGTGATTAACATGAAAAAGCTCTAGAAGATGGAGGTAAACATTAGAAGAGCTAGTTTGACATGTAAGGAATGGTGAAATAGCACAACAGCAAGGTATCTTGTATATACTCACTGGACAGAAGGACTTCAGATTTACTTTTTTTAATTCCCCAATCTAGTAACAGAAGGTAGCTCAAGCAAACTCCTTCCTCCATTAGATCAATCAGGAGCCACTAGCTTGAGACACTCACCATCAGCTGGGAAAAGCAGCTAGTAGAAATGCTAAGAGAGGTGCTCTCCTTCCCAGTACAGCCTTAGACTACCTTTTCCATCAGGAAGCACAAAGGCAGGAAAACAGCACCAAGCAGAGGAACCTAGCACATAAACTGGCCGGTCTAGGAAGCAGCTGTGTCACTGTAGGCCTAGGACTCTCTTCCCAATAACCTCAGAGTAGCCACGGGACATTGGTTGGAGGATTCTACCACACCCCTCACCCACTGACAGACACCTAGTAGCCTAACCTGGAGAAACCACTTCCACTTCCATAGACACCCCTAGCAGGGAGCAATGGAATTCCCAGCAACACTACATTAATCAAACAGGCTGAAATCACAATGAGAAATCTCTAAACATTAAGCTGCTATTGAAACCACAACCAAAAAAGTTGGCCAGTGTGGGACAGTTCCCCATGTGGCCATGGATCAACCCAGCTCTCCTCTGTTTCTTTCTTGTAGATCTTAATTAAGAATTACTATAGGCAGGGTGCGGTGGCTCACGCCTGTAATCCCAGCGCTTTGGGAGGCTGAGGTGGGGGGATCAGGAGGTCAGGACCAACATGGTGAAACCCTGTCTCTACTAAAAATACAAAAATCAGCCTGGTATGGTGGCACGCACCTGTAATACCAGCTTCTCAGGAACCTGATGCAGGAGAATCCCTTGAACCCAGAAAGTGGCAGTTGCAGTGAGCCGAGATCTGGCCACTGCACTCCAGCCTGGGTGACAGAGTGAGACTATCTAAATAAAATAAAATAAAATAAAATAAAATAAAATAAAATAAAATAAAATAAAATAAAATAAAAATTACTGTAGATTGTGCTGGGAATATAATATGGTGAGATAAGGAAGAGCTGACTGGAGTAGCCTGGGCTTGTTGCTCTTTTCTCTGGAAGCCAGACGTCCTTCAAAGCTTTAAGCCAATGTTTCACGTTGCCTCTGAGGTATATAATCCTGAACAGGCTGCCTTTAAGAGTCCCTCAGCTGTGGTTCAAGTGGGAAATGCACAGCTGCGATTCCATGTGCCCTAAGCAGCTTTCTTGAGTCTTCAGGGACCAGTTCATCATGGATCCTAGCATTCTTTTGTCTCCTGCTGCCTATCTGTAAGTCACAAATCTGCTTCATGTAATTTGTTGCATGAGTGTATTCTGTCTCCTGCACTCAAAGACAAGTTGGTAAGCAGCACACGGTGAACCTGACCCACAAAATGGGTGCAGTGAGCAGGGTCCCATCTAATGTAATCATAACTTATTTGAGAAGCAGGAGGGGGTGATACTTCCCAGTACCCAGCCCAGGGGGGAAGATGGCAGCCTGGGGGCACAGGAACAGGATATTTTCAGGAGGAGGAAGGGTGATAAGCCGGATGTAGGTCCACCACTTCGCACAGATGTGAATGAGATGGCTGCACCAATCAAGGCAAACAAAAGGCAATGAGGAAATAGAGGAGCACAGATTCCCTGGTTGGGGACACTTTGTTAATTAATTTCTCATTCCTGGGGGTATAGATGGAGGAAAGTGAGCACTCAACCAGACCCTGAGGTACCTGAGAGGGAAAGAAGAAAGAGTCCTCAAATCTTCCTTGAGGCATCTGAGAAGGAATCAATACATGTGATAAAGGCCTTCACGGAAAGGGAGACTCGTTATCTGAAGGACAGATATAGAGAAAAGCCAGGTGTGTTTCTTTGATAAAAGGGCATTGCAGATCCAATGTCTTGGGCTGAATGGCACAGTCAGAAATGGGGCCAGGTCTCAGGGTCCCCAGATGGAGGCCAAAGGCCTTATATTTCTGTCAAGATAAGAGGGGAAGATAAAGAAATTCATAATTTTCTGTTTTTTTGTTTTCTTTTGTGTGTGTGTGCGTGTGTGTGTGTGTGGATACTGGAGCCTACATAATATTTCCAGGTCCTCTTAGGGGGAAAAACTGGTGTCACTGGATACACCAGTTTTATAATGAATGCATTGACGGCAGTGCTTATCTACCTGTGATATAGTTTGGTCGACGCTGGGTGCCAGTGATGATGGTTCTCACTTATGAGTGCATTACGGTCTTTGATCTTCTGACTTCTTGTAGCACAAAAATCACCACTGCCTGAGGGGACATACTCTTTGACAGCTTAGAATTCAAGCCATAACAGTGGGACATACCCTGCCTGCCACCTGAATTACCCAAGCCCCAAGCGATTCTCGAACAAAAGCAGTACTGTATAGTAAGTGGAGAATAGGACATTACTCTGTGAATTCAGGACTACAACAAATTGTTCTTCTAAGTAACCTGTAAGGATGCATTGGATTCTTCTGTGGTTACCTGGGGCCCGGGACTCAGAGATACGCTTACTGACAGCATGGCATGATTTACTGACAGCTCTGCCAGACAACGTGTACTGAGCCACCATTCAGCCAGTGGATGGTTATCTTCTAACTGAGAATGGACATGGGCATTCTGCCCAGTGGGGCCAAACTAATTCTAGTGGTGATAGCCTTGGAGACTACCCCTACCACATATCCTGCTACATTTTCAGTGACTTATGGGCCATTGCCAAAAGCCTAGCCATCCGATGGGGACAATGACAATGGAGGGATTGGACTGTTAGAGGATCTCCATGTGAGGACAAGGACTAAGGAAAACAGTTTGCTATCTAAAAGGAACAAATATATGTCAATCGTCGGGGTGCTGAGACAACCATAGCCACACTTGAGAGGAATTGATGTCATCTTTTTGCATAGCCTGTGGGATTTTACTTGGACCAAAGCATATATTTTGCTACCCAAGCAACTAGATAATGGGTGCATGTTAGTGAAAAGTTGGGTTTTTTAAGTGCCTTGTCATTATCAGGCCAGTTGAGTTATTGAATAATGGAACTCACAAAGCAACTGAAGAAAGAACATCAAGACGTCCTGCTAGTGACGGAGTAGCCCGTCTGACCAGGGCAATAGGGGCACTAAACACTACACAGCAATGCACAGGAAACACAGCATCCCAGTGCATATTGAGAGACACTGAGCTTGGTGGGAGTGGAGGTGGGCTGCAAAACCATCTGACTAGGCTCTCTGTGCCTGTAAAGTCTCAGTCTGTGCTATCAACCATTCTTTTTCCTTTTTCCCTATAGAGTGTATTTCCTGGGGATGCATTGCAGTTCAAACTGCCATAATACTGCAGAGAGAGCACCCCATCTCTAATCTGGAGTTCATATTTCCCTCGGGCACCTCCCCTGTAAGGGGATTTCACAAGGTGGACAGGACTAAGGAAGGCCAGACTGTTAGGGTCTCTCTAATGATGCCAGCTACCTCTGATCCTTCCATTTGGGTGGATGATGTTATGAGATATGCCAACTTTGTACTGGAGTGGAAGATTGAGGCAGAAAGGTCTGAGTGAAGCAACAAGGGCAATGGGTGTCTGCAGAAGTAGCTTGGGAATAAAACAGAAAGACCAGGTTGCTACACCAACTCAGCCTAATTCTTATCCAATAGATGGGAACACCTGAGACCCTGGAAAGGGTGAAGGTGGGGCACTAATCTGTCAATCTGCTTTTCCCCAAGGATGGGACATTAGAGGCCTGTGAGCATAATGCCTTAGTGGGCTCTTCCAACGTGTGACCATCATGGGTAACCTGACAAAGTGCTGGATGCTCCATCCATGACCTCATTCTCTCATTGACTAGAATGATCCTTTTGTCCTGCCAGTGATTAACTACTCCACCATTCCTAACGCCACAGAGTACAGCTAGATCTAAGTCCTAGCTTACTGAGTAAGGATCCAGCACAAGCCACATAGGAAGAATGCAAAGGTGCTCTCTCTTAACTTAAATAACTTTGTGGGAAAATGTCATGACCACAAATAACAAACCTTTGATGGGCAGGTGCTTTGATGCACCAAGCTCATTTAATTACATGGATGAAAAGTGTGTTCATTATGATGAAGAGAACAAAGATCAGAAGAGTGGTAGCCCTCTGTGTAGGGGCCTTATGATTGTATGAGGAAAACTCAGGGAGCTACTGCCATCAGGGAGACTTAGCTAGTGACTGCTAATACCTTTATGCTCATAAATCACACTCGCAAAGGGGTTCTGTGTGGGCCTGAGGGCTACATCTTTATCTGTGGGCAATCTGGGGTGACCCAAATGTGGAGTCGTCAAACTCATGCCTGGAAAACTCACAGATCCTGCCACATTAAGTGTGCTAGCGATGCTCCTGGAATTCACCCCCAAGATGAAGTGCTCCATTGACTCAGCAGCCTAATGCTGTATACCAGGCTTACCAAAGACCTGACTGGATGTGTAAGTGACTTTGGGTTTATGTCTTTTATGAGATCTTTGGTATTATACGTAGGAGTTATTGCCTGTAAAAAGTGGGGCAAAAAACCTGTCCCAGATCATGGCAAATATTAACTTTTCCAATGCCACCGTCTTAGAAGCCAAGGGAACATCTCCCAATTCCCCCCAAAAGTTACTTTTAACAGCAGAATTGTTCCAGATATTTTTTTTTTTGAGATAGAGTTTAGTGCTTGTTACCTAGGCTGGAGTACAGTGTCATGATCTCGGCTCACTGCAACCTCCACCTCCCAGGTTCAAGTGATTCTCCTGCCTCAGCTTCCAGAGTAGCTGGGATTACAGGTGTGTGCCTCCACACCTAACTAATTTTGTATTTATAATTTTTTTTTGGTAGAGGAGGAGTTTCTTCATGTTTGTCTGGCTGGTCTCAAACTCCTGACCTCAGCTCCCCCGAAGTGCTGGATACAGGTATAAGCCACTGCCCCCCTGCCCTCCAGACTTTCTTTTAGTCCATCTTGGAGGAGCGTATACAATTGCCAACACCTCCTATTGTACCAGGATAAACATCTTAGGTATTGTAGAGGACATCCAGAAGCAGATTGCTTGCAGAGAGTGGGACCACCTGAAGAATCCTTTTTTAACCTCTTTGGCAACCACCTACCTAGATCTTTGAGACTCAGGGCTAGATCACTACTGGAAAGAGGTCTGTCTGTGCTGCTAGTGGTAGTAGCCCTCCTGGGCCTAGTAAAATGTATTCTGGCTATGACTCAATGATGTTTCACTGAGAATAGTGTCAGCCAAGGTGTTACATTGATCTGACAAGACAAATCTCTGCCTCCGGATCTGGAGAAGTCAATGGGCATATGAAATACACTAGCTTTTCTAAGGGAAGTTTCTTGGTTGGAGCAGAAGAATGCAACACAACTTTCCAGGTGGACTTGGACTGATCGAACTATCCCCTCTTTGTTGCTTGTAGTTCTCAAGAGCAACTGTAGTATATGCTGAGAATGTAATATCCTGAGACAAGGAAGAACTGCCTGAAACAGTCTGGGCCTTGTTACTCCTGACATCTCCTTGACAGAGATGTTCTTCAAAACGTTAGGCCATAGTTTCCCGTTAGCCTGGAGGTATGAAACCTAGGACAAGCTGTCTTTTGGGGATTCTCAGCTGTGCTACAAGTGTGGCATGCACAATCAAAACTCCATCCACTTCAGGCAGCTTTCTTGAGTCTTGGGGTACTGGCTCATAATGGACCGGCTCACATAGATACCTGTTATCTCTTGCTGTTTGTCTGTAAGTGACACATCTGCTTTATGTAATTCATTGTATGTGAGTGTGTTCCGTTTCACTAAACTCAGACAAATTAGTAGGCAGTACACAGTGTACCTGCTCCACACCCACGATGTACATGTTAAGCGAAGCAGTGTGACTGTCTGCCAAAAGGAGCAGTTTAAATAGAGCTCAGAATTGTCTGTCATGATAGACAAAATGTCCAGAATATAATTAGAAATCACCAATCAAACAAAGAACCAATAAAATCACAGCTTGAGTGAGAATAGACAATTAACTGGCACCAACACCAAAATGCATCAGATGTTTGAATCATCTGAATATGATTTGAAATATCTAGCAAAAATGTTGTAACATCAAATAGAAATTAATTTAAAATATATAACAAAATAGTCAAATATTAACCAAACTTGTCATAAAAAAGAACCAAATGTAAATTATAAAAGCAAGCAAACACAGTAAAAGAAATGAAGAATGTGCTGGATGAAGTCAGTAGTACCATGGAGATGCCAGAAGGTAGAAAAAAAGCGAACGTGAGGGCAGAGTGGTAGAATTATTTAACCAGTTTGAAGAACATAAATTAAATAGACTGATAAATAAAAATGAACAGAGATGTAGATATGTGTGAAGCAACAATCAAAGATCCAACATTTTCATTATGTGTACCAGAAAAGAAGTAAAAGGAGGCTGAAAGAATACTTAAAGAAATAGTGCTTGAAAAAAGACCTCAAATTTGGCCGAAGACACAAATAACTGTATAGATTCAAGAAGCCTGAGATATCCTACACAGAATAAACAAATTTCAAGAAACATTTTAATTACAATTTTAAAAACTAAGGACAAAATATTTTTATTTGGTAGTTTAGAAAAATACAATCATTATTTTGAAATTATAAATGTCAGAAGTCTTAAATGGGTTTCATTAGAACAAAATCAAGGTGTCAGCAGCACTGCTTTCATTCTGGGGACTCTAAAGGAGAATACATTTTCTTGCCTTTTCCAGGTTCTAGGGGCCATCTTTCTTTCTTGTCTCTTGCCCCCTTTCTCCATTCCTTGTCTCTTGGCCATTTCCTCCAATACAATTAGCAATCTAGTATCCTTAAATATTTTCTACCATGCTCTTTCACATTAAAGGATTCTGTTGGGCCCCCCTAGATAATCCAGTATGATCTCCTTATTTTAAGGTCTGCTGTTTAGCAAGCTCAATGTCATGTGCAACCTTAATACTTTCTTGCATTGTAACATCACATATTCTTATATAACAGCATATCCTTCCTGTCATGGATAATAAGACAGAGACAGTCTTGCAGGAGGCATTATTCTGTTTAGTACAATTAGCAAACAAAGATTCTGTGCTTTAAAAACGTGAAGAAATTAGACTTATCCTTATTTTTTTTCAGTCTTTCTCATCAAATAGATCTTTAGAGTCGAAAGAGAAGATTCAACATTGCTTTTAATGAAAGCTCAAGATGAATGAAGAGGCACCATGAGCTCTGGGCTCTAGGACTGGGACAGAAGTGACTCCAAGACAATAAGAAAATTTAGGAAAGAGATTTCTAAGTTGCTCATAGACATCTTTGAGGATCATAGAGAATAGTAATAGTATCAGAAGACTACAAATGGGCAGTGTACTCATTTTTTAAAGGAAGGTAGATCTCATAAACTGTAGGTGAATGAGTTTAACATTACTTTGGAAGCAATTTTAAGAAGTGTGAAAACAATAGTTTACAAGCACTTAAAAGAATGCTTTGAAATCATAAAACAACATGGGTATAGAGAGAATAAATTGTATTGGAAAAATGATATTTCTTCCTATTAGTTGAATCTTTATGTTGTCCTTTTATTGTTGGTTGACATGCAATAATTTTACATATTTATGGAAACGGAGCGATACTTTGATACAGGTATACAATGCATAATGATCAAATCAGGGTAATTAGCATTTCAAACAACTCAAATATTTATCGTGTTTTTGTGTTGACAACAGTCAAAATGCTGTCTTCTAGCTTTTTGAAAATATACCATAAATTATTGTTATCTCCATGCTACTAGAGTGCTATAGAACATTACAACAGAACTTAATCCTCCTTCATAGCTACAATTTTGTATCCATTAACCAACCTTTCTCTATCTTCCCCTCCCACATCCTTCTTAACAATTCTACTCTCTACTTTAATGAACTCAAATTTGCTCAGCTCCTGCATATGGGAAAAAAACAGATAGTATCACTTTCCTGTTTCTGACTTATTCCATTTAACATAATGTTCTCTAGTCTCATATATGATGCTGCAAATGATGGAATTTCATTCTTTTTTATGGCAGAATAGTATTCTACCTGAAAGCAGGCAGAAGAAGGGAAATATTTGTGATAATAAAAATCCATGAAATTGAAAACAGTACAAAATGTGAAACAAAATGCCAATTTATTGAAAAAAATTCATTGATAAACATCTAGTAAAACTGACAAAAATAAATAGAGATGACACAAAACTCCACAACTTAAAAAAGAAAACAAAACCACAAATGATCCAATTAGATAATGGACAAAGACATCAATAGACCATTTCAACAAAAAAAATTTAGGTGTCAAATAAGCCATAAAACATGTTCAATATTATTAACCATCATGGATATGTCAAATAAAACCACAATGAGATATTTCTACATACTTATCAAAATGTCTTTTATGAACTGTGACAATTGCAAAAGCTGTTGAGGATGTAAACAAATAGGAGCACTCATACATTGCTAGTGGAAAAGTAAAATAATAGAGCCACTCTGAAAAATGATTGACAGTTTTTAAAAAAAAAAACAGACATGTTATTTATTCTTTCTATATATGTCTTTTGTACTCATTAACCATCCCCACCTTCCCTCCAATGCCCAGTACCCTTCCTAGCCTCTGCTGGTACTCTCTATGTACCTGCAAATTTTTAAGAAAATAATTAAAATAAAAACCAGTCATGCAAAGACCATATATCCCAGAAATTGCAATTGTAGCTGTTTAATTTGGAGTAAACTTGTGTTCCCACAAAAACTTATTCATGAATGGCTACAATAGCTCCATTTGTTATAGCTGAAAAGATCAATAAACCCAGGTGAATGGTTAATTTGTTTTATATCAGAACCATGAAATACTACTCAGTCATAAAAAGGAAGAAAATATTGATTCATGCAATCATTTGGATGTATCTTTAGGAAATTTTATTGAATAAAAGTCGATATACACATATACAACAGCACAAGTAAAACTAGGTAAATATGAGCAAGATTGTTGGATTATCAAAATCAATATCCTGAATGCAATATTATTGATATTATAACTTTCACAGTGTTAGAATTTGACGAATCCAGATCAAGTGTACAAGAGAACTCTTCTCTGTATTATTTCTTATAAATTTATGCAAATGTACAATTTCAGTTTAAAATATGAAATGGAAAAATATAACTGTCAAGACTTTCTACTATATTGTAGAATATACAATATTTAGATTTAACAGAACCAAAAGTAGGGAAAGGAAACAGCAAGTTCAAGAGAAAGTACATTTAATAGAGAGCAAGAGGAAGAAACAGTTCAAAAATCAGTGAACTACACAATAATTAATGTATCAGTCATCCATTCTCAGGATTTGCTTAGTAGCTGGCTACTTATTTTTATTATTTAAAAAAACATATATCTAAACAAAATAGAAGTACACATGAGGACTCACAAGAACAAAACTGCATTAACAACCTTTTCATCAGAACAAATACCCAAAGTAGAATAAAAATATAGCTTGACAAATTCTAAACTATTGGTATTAGAAAGTCTGTGTCCTAGTTTAAGAGAAAGTGTGTTTAATAGAAAGCAGCACAAATAACAAAAAATCTGGGCAATGATCTTGGGATATAGAAGAATAAACATCACAATAATCTTTAATAAATGGAAATTATGTATATGGTAAATACGTACTTCATCTGAAAGTCTGTGAAAAACTGAGAAGTTGATTTCATCCCCTGCGGATTAAATGAGAAATTGATAGAGGTCGACCTGTGGGAACTTCTGAAGGGCTGTTTGTAGGGGGAATATTAGAAACAACATTAGTTTATCCTATGAGATTCAAAATATATAATAATCATAAGCTTTTGAAGGAAAATAACAAAAGATGCATTTTAAAATAATTGCTATTTATTCTTCAAACTTAGAGGTGATCCAGAACTTTTCAAACTTAGCCTGCATGCCTTCTCCTGAGCATTCTTGAAGATTCATGACTTAACTTGGTGTAAATCTAATTATGTTGTTATTTCCCAAGCCAATATGAACCAAACAGACAATTTTAGGTCTAAAATTGGTAATCACTATGCAATTTTAGAAGAATAATTTCGTTTTTAAAATTATTCAAATATTAAAATATTTCTAAAGTTAAATATTAGGCTGGTGTTTGAACACTGACCTAATACATACTTAGCATCAATGTTTTGTATGCATTGAACTTTAATATGAGAAATGAAGCACCCTAACATTTCAGTGTTCTATCTGGACAACAAAAGCTCTATGATTTTCCCCTCATAACTTTCAAACGGTTGCCACTGCTACTTACTGTCTTTGTATCACCACTGATATACACAGAAAATTAATCAGGCTTACTTCAGAGAGGTTAAATAATTTTCCAAGGAAAAAGTTACAATTAAAAACAGAATATTCACAATACTGGTTCTTCCTAACCATAAGCATGGAATGTTTTTCCATCTGTTTGTGTCCTCTCTTATTTCCTTGAGCAATGGTTTGTAGTTTTTCTTGAAGAGGTCCTTCACATTCTTTGTTAGTTGTATTCCTAGATACTTAATTCTCTTTGTAGCAATTGTGAATGGGAGTTAGCTCATGATTTGGCTCTCTGTTTGTCTGTTATTGGGGTATAGGAATGCTTGTGATTTTTGCACATTGATTTTGTATCCTGACACTTTGTTGAAGTTACTTATCATCTTAAGGAGATTTTGGGCTGAGACAATGAAGTTTTCTAAATATAAAATCATGTCATCTGCCCAAAGTAATTTATAGATGAAATGCTATCCATATCAAGCTACCATTAACCTTCTTCACGAAACTGGGGAAAAAACCACCTTAAACTTCACATGAAACCAAAAAAGAGCCCGCATGGCCAAGACAATCCTAAGCAAAAAGAGCAAAGCTGGAGACATGCCACCTGACTTCAAACTATAGCATAAGTGGGTGTTGAACAATGAGAGCACATAGAGACAGGGAGGGGAATATC
Organism: Saimiri boliviensis; assembly: GCF_048565385.1. Lineage (NCBI taxonomy): Eukaryota > Metazoa > Chordata > Mammalia > Primates > Cebidae > Saimiri > Saimiri boliviensis. Next base: position 156,956,454 of record NC_133451.1, read on the forward strand.
ACACTGGGGTCTTTTGTGGGGTGAGGCAGCTAGGGGAGCAATAGCAGGGGGTGGGGAAGTTGGGAGGGATGGCATTAGGAGAAAAAACTAATGAAGGTGAATGGGGGATGGAGGCAGCAAACCACCATGGCATGTGTACACCTATGTAACAATTCTGCAAGATCTGCACATGGACCCCAGAACTTAAAGTATTATATATATACAAAATTACTCAGGTGTGGTGGCACATGCTGGTAGTCCCAGTTACTCAAGGAAAACAAAACAAACAAACAAAAAATAGAATATTGACAGAGAAAAAACAGACTCTTTGGCAAGTAAATGTCTTCTCCACTTTACCACACTTTCTGCCACTTATCTGTTATATCTAGATGTCAATGTCATTAAATAAGTTTTGAGTACAATTTCCTTGAAAAATTGCTTTTGTTCTTATTTTAGCCTTATTATTTATATATGCAAGTAAGTGATAAAGTTGTATATTTATTTATAATATTTAAAAATGTTATGTAACACTATATGGTATATTATAATATTATTTTTATATTATTAAATCTTTACATAAAATTATATATATTTATAATAATTAAATTAATTTCTGAATTTGTTTATAAATATATATTTATTAAATAATTTTGAAATCACAGTACTTACAAACTACTTTCTGTTCTAATTTACTTTAATGCATCTTTTCATTAACTTCTCACAAGCAACAATAATTACTTTTTAGCATGCCCAATTTATATTTTGGCTAATTTAATTACAGAAAAGTTCATTGACACAGCAGGCATGTAAGTAAAGACCCCAATCCAGTGTTACTAGCCTAGGTATCACATCTCACCCATATTCAGCATTTACTGAATGCCAGGTATTTTCAATATTCACAAATTACATGTGCATGTTAAAGATTAAAGCAAAATATAAAATAAATATATGACTAAAATAATGGGATAATAGATTATTACTTAGAGAACATTAAGGGCTACTCAGTATAAGTACATAAATTCTAATTTTGGGGTGGTATTGTTGGAGGAAAATTAGGAAACAATAAATATCAACTGCAAAGACCTGAAGAATGTAAAAGAAGTATACCTAGAGTATAGAATTAGGAATAGGACAATAAATTTTGGCTGCATGTTTTAGCAATGATAAATCCTAAACTATTTTCTCTTTCATAATAAAGAATTCATATTTTGCCTCAGAAGATTTTCAAGAATTTTTTAAAGTGATGCAATGATGAAATTTTGCTTTTATATCAAAAAGCAAAAGCATTCAGGGAGAATCGTTTGAGAAGGCATAAGACCATGCCATAAATTATTGCAATAATCTATGTTAAAATACTACTTATGGAAGAACTAAAATATTGCTAAATAAAATATAGAAAATTGAGAAATTGTATATTATATATATTTATTATTATAAATTATATATTAATATTACATATAATATATATAATAACTTGGTTGGACTAAGCCCAGAAGTTTCTGACTAAGGGAATGGGTAATCATGTTGTTCACTGAACCACAGAACATACAGCATGGAATCTGGCCAGATGTGGGGATAGGGACTTTTAACCTGAAGGAATTCCCACCTTCTCCAAGGCCCCTGGCCAATGAAAAGAGTTCTTTTAAATCTCTGCTGGAGTGATTGACCTTTGGTCCTTTCTAGAGAGTGCAAAAATTAAAACAAATACCTCTAATCCCCGGATAGAGAGAAAGGGGAGGGGGGCCTGGTTATGGAGCAGGGAAGATTTTGCCCTTGAAATTACGCTCACCAGTGGACCGGGAAAGAGAATGCATTCTCTCAATAACAGTGAGAAACTGATAAAATCTGCATTTACATTCCTGTTCATCAGACTCCAGAGATGGCTTTCTTCCTTGTTAGAAGAAAATGCTTAAAGCAGAGTGCATTGTCACTGAAGGCAAGGAAAGAGAGTCTTCAGAGATGAAGGAAATAAAAAAGTTGTGTCTATTGTTGCAGAGATGCTAGGACAGGAAATGAAATGTCACCATTGGAATCATCAGTAATGGTTTCACTGGTGACCTAAGAAAGAGTAATCAATAGGAGTTCAGGTATCAGCTTATGAAGTGAATTGAGGAAAGGGGTGTGTGGGGTGTGAGCATATGTGTGTGAGTGTGTGTGTGTGTATGTGTGCATGATATAAGACTACAGAGTTTATTATACTCTAAATGATAAAAGAAAAAGGGACTTCTAAAAGGGACAGTTTAAGGACAAATCAATAGCATAATTGAGGCATTTAGGATTCTCAGGAGTTTGGTTAATATAATGCTGGACCAAAGTTTGTAGGATTAACCATAGAAAAAGCATATGTACCTTGTTCATTGTAATAAATCTAAATATTGGCTCTTGTAGGAGAGTTAGAGATCACCTCCACCTCACCCCGATTCCTTCTTGGCCCTTAGTCGGCTTTTAGCTATATTTAGAGATGAAACTAACCCCAGGATTATTAACAAGAAAAAGGTATACAAATTTTGATAGTTTTACATGTACAAGGAGATCTTCATAAAAGTGTGAAGGCCAACTTAGTGACAAAAACAAGATTATTCTTTATTTTCTAGACAAAGAACAAGAGAGAAGATATGACAAGACAAGGAAAATCTGGCTAAGGGCAGTATATTTTCCGGGGGAGTCACTGGAAAATGTATTTCTGGAGTTATATAAATAATCAAAGATAAGGTTTGCTTTGTTGAGAAAGTTCATTTCATTGCAGCCTTTAATTCCAAGTCTCTGTTGATAAAGACTATTTTCGTGCCCTGGTACTTTAAAGGTACCCCTCCCGGAGGAATATTTATGGCTTGCCACATTCAGGGAGAAAGATCAGCTAGCTGTTTCTGAAACTACAACTTTTCCAATGTTTTCAACTCAAAATAATCAATGTTTCAATACAGGATGTTTTGGGATGGAATATTCTTCTGTCTTTCACCAAAATAACAAATAATATATACTTAATGAAATTTCAAAAAAAATGCCGAATATTTTATTTTAAAATTAATAGACTATTAGTGAATTAACAAAAAGTATCCAATGTTTATGTCTTAATATGGTGTTACAATGACTTTTCCTAATTAAAAACATGTATTTTTCTATTCTGCTCTGATTACCTTGAAATATACTGTACCCTGGCCAGGCATGGTGGCTCACACTTGTAGCCTATAATCTCAGCACTTTGGGAGGCCAAGGCAGGTGGATTACTTGAGATCAGGATTTCAAGAGACCTGGCCAACATGGCAAAACCTTGTCTCTAGTAAAAATATAAAAATTAGCTGGGCATGGTTGTGCAAGCTTGTAATCCCAGCTACTCAGGTGGTTGAGACACAAGAATCAATTGAACCTGGGAGGTAGAGGTTGCAGTGAGCCAAGATCACACTGCTACATTCCAGCCTGGGTAACAGAGTGATAACTCTGTCTCCAAAAAAATAAAAAAATAAATAAAAAAAAATATACTGTATACTGAGTTGTGTCACTTTATTTAAGGAATTTGTTCAAGTCAGAGAAAAATACTTTAGAGACTGGGTGTAAGGAGAATTGGGTTAAACAGCAGAAATCTATTAGGTACTAGACAAGCTTAGGCAAGTAATAAAGCTATCAATTAAATAAATAAACTTTATGATAATGTATTTAATTGATTTTATAATAAAATTGTTCTGAGATTGCATATTATAGTCTTAGTGATAATCAACTTTAATGATATATCAATTAACTTATCCTTTGTTCATAAGTATATGAATTTGGAATTTAATTTAGATTCTCTAAATGAGCAGTTTGAACAATTCTCCGTATTGTTAGCTGTAAAATAGCCAGGGCGAGAAAATTGATGCTAAATTAAAACCTTATGTTCTTAAAGCAAATTTAATATTTTCTCAAAACTCAGAAAACATACAACATGGACACAATTGCCTTATCTGTTATTAAACAACAGAACAATGTATTGGGCTATTGAAAGAAATCTATCAACATGAGAGACTGAAGCAATCTCAGCAATAAACTAGAAAGTTTTCATTTTATGTACAAAGTTACTGATCTTCAGTATCTTCATAATTATAATAAAAATTAGTTCAATAATTTAAAAAGTGTTGAGACATATACGTATTGTAATTAGGCAGGTGAAATTCCTATATCCATGCTTTTTTGAAAAAATATATCACAGCAACTATTTATACTTGATTATTTATTCGTGATCATGGCTCCAACAATAGTAGCTGCAAATGATGACTTATTCTGCTGACTTCAAGAATGTGAGAGTTTATTACATTTTGATTAACATTAAAAGGAGCTGTACTTAGGATATGATAATTTTCAAAAAGTTTATCTTTGGAAATATAATAAATAATATATAGTCCAGGGAAACATCTATAATGAAGCTCTATACAGTCATGTTTTCACTTCTTAGAGACTGAAACAACCCCCAAATTTAAACATTTTTAATAATCCATAAGAACTACAAATTGTAGAAAATATAAATATTAAAATCACAAAGAATGTAGTATATTTTAGGTTTCATCATAGCTTTATTTTTATCATGAATATATCAATTGGTGTTTCTGTACAGAGGCTGATATGTCATGAAGCAGCAAACAAACATATTAGTACATATTTTAAAGGTACATTTTCAATCATTACTGTAATTAGACTGAGATTATATACATAACATATATATTTTATATATATAAATATATATTCACATTTTCATTTATATATGAAAAAAATCTATAAACAGAAAACAAATAAAACACTGGCTAATCTGCAATATTTTTCCTTTCAGGAAATAGTAAGAATTATTCATGATAATTTCAATTTAAAATATTTTTGAAAAACTCCTTAGAAGAAGCAATAATGTGTTCTCATTGATTGCAAAATTTCACTCCTTTCAACTAGACTAGCAAGGTCTCTCCAGAAGTTACATTATGAGCTTTGTGATCATTCAAAAAATGTGTGATATCAAACTTGTTCTGCTGAGATGTAGATAAATAAAATATAAATAAATAATTGAAGAGTTTTGGACAGCTGGGTGCCTGTAGCAATTGATGCAAAAGAAGTCACACTGTGAAGCTTTGAAGAACTAAAGCATCTTGTTCACATAAGCTGTCAGGATAATGAAAAGGATAGAGTAAGATAATACATATATAATCATGAGCACTTGTCAGTGATACATGATTCAGTAAACTGAAATTTATATTTATATTATTTATGTGGATTATTGGGAAGTGCCTTTTGATTCTATTACAAACAATTTAGAAAAATTCAAGACTGGCCTAGAAGACAAATAACACCATCATATGCATCATTTTAAAAACCTTTGACTATTATTGAATATTAAGCTTTCAAATCCTCTTTCATTGAACATCTTCCTTCCTCTACAAAACCAGGGAATAGAAACAGGCATTCAAATCATTTGTCGTTTAGTCATATCACAATATTATAATTATCACCCTGCAATAAGCTTAATGCAGTATCACTGAGGGAGAATGCTTTTGAATAGCCATATTCTATTACTTCACATATTCTTTTTCTTTCACCCACAAAAATTGTATGATTAATGCATTTGTAATGTGTCTGTAAAAATCAACCTATTTATCTAAAAATTTGTATCATTATGATAAATTAGATCATATAATACTCTATTTCACTTCCAATATAGGGTGCCACATGAAGAACAATGCTGAGACTCAGAAATATGTGTATTTCAGATGAGATAAATAACTTGTAAAATACATTTATAAACTTTTATGCTGTTGGCATATTTTGTGTTTATATTCATGTATGTGTGCACATGTGTGAATATTCTCTAATATTCGTATTTATATATGAATAATTGCCCTCATTAAATATTATTTATATGTTCTCCAATATAAACACATACATCAATATATACATGCATTATGTATCTTTTCATATACATATTACTTTATATATATGCACTTTATATTTTATATTCTATGTCCTCTAATATAAAGGCTTATGTGTGTGTATATATATATATATATATATATATATATATATATATATACACACAAACAGTGTGCTTGCATTCATGTGTGCATGGGAAGAGAGACAAAATGAAAAATATTACATTTTCTTCAAACCAAAACCACTCTAGCCATTGAAAATTTCCAAGAATATTCAACAACAATTGATATTAAATTTTAAATAAGAATATATTGTACATTTCATTTATGAAATGTGATTAAAAAAAAACCTGCACATTGGGGCTGAAAATATTTTATTGCGAGAAAGCTGTATATAATTAAACTGTTACAGGTATAACAGATGTGATGAATATATATGTATTCATTGTAAAAATATTTTAGCTACATTGAGTGCATGACAGTGTAATAAAATGTTGGGAAAGATGTGCAATAAAATCCAATGTATAGCTCAGTGTATTTCAAAAAAGTCAATATATTAATATAACCAGCTCCCAAATCAAAGCAGAAAATGTTACCAGAATGATCAAAAGCCCATTCTACTCACTTCCAGTAACATCAACTTTCTCATGTCGACTTCCTAATGACAAAATTAATTGTTCTTTTTTCTAGATTTTACAAAAATAGAATCACATGCATGATTTACTCTTTTATGTGGATTCTTTATCTCAATATTATGTTTGTGAAGTTCATCCATATTGTAACAAGTAATTTATAGTTTGTCGCTGATTACAGTAGGGCTTATTTATGCACTCATTTGTTGATCAAAGTTTGGATTCTATCTAGTTTTTAGCTACTATATAGAGAGCTGTCATAAATACTATTTCACAAGTGTGTGTGTTTGTGTATGTATGTGTGTGCCTGTGAATATGTGTATGCATATATGTTGAATATTGTGATAGATAATGAGATGAATCCATCCAGATTCAGACAGAATGTGCTGCTAGCTTTATTTGGTCAACAAACAACCATCAACTGTCAGCCCCTTCAGAATCAACCCCCGGTACAGAGAGCGGCTTTGTCTGTGGTCACTATCCTGCATCTGGTTACTGAGCACGGAAAGGTGAGAATACAGAGGCTTGGGCTATTTCCGGCCATCAGGAGACAATTTTAGCAGGAACTTCTTCCTCCAGAGCTTTCCATAAGGCTCGGCTGAGGCTTTATCAAATTTGCTTTGCAGTTCAATTCCTGCTTTTGCCCAAATCTGTCTCCTACTTTCTAAGTATTGATTTTCATAAACTTCTTACACCCCAAATTTCATTTCCACGGTAAACTTCATCTCATTGTTGGCTTCTAGATTACCCAAACTACAATGTTTATATATGTAGAAATAGACTGTTTTCATCGCAGGTACATACATGCCCAACTTATTAATTGGTAGTGATAAGTGCTACCAATCAATTAATTGGTAGTACCAATTAATTTTCCAAAATATTTGCACCAGTGTCTTTACTGTAACAAGGGGATGAGATTTCCGCTTTTCCACATCATTGTTAATAATTCATAGTGTCTTTTTTCATTTTTGTCATTTTGTTTTAGGTATAGTGGTAACACTTTGAGATTTTAGTATACCTTCGTTTGACAATAATATTGAATCCTTTTTCCGAGACCTCTTAGTTACCTGGATATATCCTATTAGGGTTGCATTGTGTCTTGACCAATGATCAATTTGAATTGGCCTTTTTAACTTAGACAAGTATTTTTTAATGCATTTTGGTTATTAGTTTATTATAAGAGGTATGTGCTGCCATTATCTTTTCCTTCCTTATAGACCCCACTTTATTCCTTCAGTGTTGTCTTTTGATCACAAATATTCACTTTAACATAGACAAATTACATTTTTTTTTGTAATCTTTTGGTAATTTTTGTGTTTAAAAAGTTTCTGTCTAATCTAAGGCTATATTTATCATATTTTTAATCAAAGCTTTATACTTTTCATTTTCATGTGAAGACCTGCATTCAATCTGAAATTTACTTCTGTGCATTGTGATAGGTAGAGGATTAATATACAATTTTCAAATAAAGAGTTAATTGACAATCTTCATTTATTAAAATATCCATCCTACCAGTTTGGACTGTAGTGTCACATTTATCCTAAATTAGGTGACCACACTATTTGAGCTCTTACTGGACTCTGCTTCATTGGTTTATTCTCTATTAAAAGCCAGAAAATTTCTGATTTGACACTAATGCCATACTGTTGTAATTACTGCAACTTTACAATAGATTTTGATAGTACTTTGTTGAAAATATCTAGCTTTTTCTTCTTTTTCAGGATTTAGTTGTTTATTACAGACCCTTTATATTTCCATAAAAACTTCAGAAATATCTGTCAATATTTGCATACACACAAACCTACCTAATATAGTAGCAAATATTTAATCTTCTCATCAGTGAACAAGACATATCCTCTACTTATCTAGAATGTATTTACTCATCAGAACATTTTTTAATCTTTTCTTTTTTAAATTCCTCAATTGATATTATTATACAGCTAAATTGTTCCAATTTTCCTCAATTTTCATTTTGCTCCTATTGAAACTTATAACAAAATTGTTTCATTTAAATTATTTTAACAATGCCATGCTTTATTAATTATAGCTTTTTCCTTCTGAATGGTCTTTGGTTGCTATTATTTCTATAATTTTTAATTCTGTGTTAAATTTTGTAGATCTAAATTTTGTCAAATATTTTTTGTTTTTCTTTGTTTTGTTATGGTAAGAACTCTTAATATGAGATCATTACTTTTAGTAACATTTTAGTGCACAATGCCTGCCCTCATTGAATATATTTTTATATATTATCCTTTCCATAGCAGAGATTCTAGCAATATTTTAAGTGTATAATGCCTGACCTCATTATACATATATATATATATATATATATATATATATATATTTATATATATATATTCTCTGTTGTATAGCAGTTATCTAACAGGACAATATATTAGCTGCGTAGTGGGGAAGGAGCTAGAGGATGTGGCTGGTCAATGCCTTAGAATGGCATATCTACTTAGCAGAGAAGAGGCTGAGGAAAGATTGCAGCTCTCAGCTTCCCCCTGGGAAGGAAAATAGTTGACTTTTCTATCTGATATGCTTAATCTTCAAAAAATGTTATTTTAAAATGACATTTTTTTCTTGTTACTGGATTCAATTTACAAGAATCGGCACAGTAATTCTGCATCTGTGTTCAAAACAGAGTTGAAACTGATTTTATTTCCTGTTTACTGTTCTTTTAGAGTCAAGTTTTTGCTGCCTTAATGAAAGGGAGAAGCACTTCCAGCTTCTGCTTAGAATGTAAAAAGCTAGGACATGTGCCACTACCCTGTTAACAATAAGAAAAAGCCAAATAATCTACAAAATCTTGAACATATTACAGGGTTGAGACTGGAAGCCAACCAAATAACCTGATAACTAAGGGGAAAAAAACCAAACCAAACCAAACCAAACCAAACAAAAAAACAAAACAAACAAAAAATAACATGGACCTCCAAGGAGAGACATGAACACAAGCACTCCCTTCCTTGGAGCAGAGTACAGGAAAAATATGGAACCAACGCAGAAGCGGAGATGATTCAGTTACAATGTTTAATGAATTGCTAGAAGCCAAGTAGGACCTGAGTACTATCAAATACCTTAGGGCTACAAACAAAAGATGTCTTTGCACAGACTTACACTCTTCTCTACAAACAATGTTACATGCTCATGAGCAAGACTGAGAGCAAAGAGGGAGCTGGGGAAAGCTTTAAGGGTAGCGTAGGCAAGGAGACCGTTTTACCCTTCTCCCCTATCTTTCCTAGGGAAAAAAAAATGGCTCAAACCTCTGTCTGGATAAATACAGCAAACACTGTCACTCACAATGTACATATTTAAATAACAGCCAGTTTTCATTAAAGGAAATTTCTTCATAAATCTCCTCATAAAAATTTCAGATTAGGGAACTTTCAGGGATAATCCAAAAATGTCTCCCCAAACCAAGTTTTCACCTTTTCAGATAAAATGTAGTCGGTTCAGATCTAATCAATGTGTTATCATGTTTGAAATTTTAGACTAAACGCATTCAGCTGCATTAAGCAAAAGAGAACCTCAATATTGCTCCTGAAGAACATTTGATTGCTGCTACTATAGAGCTAAAAACATTGCTTTTCAGTAAATAAATTAATGGGCATGCTGGATAGATTTATTTTACATGTTCATCTTAAGCAGTGAAGAGGATTTCTGAAGCACAGAAATTTTGTTTGTGCAAGAGTCATTTAGTCAGTCTTAATTACACTAAATTGTTGAAGAAACTCAATTACATTCTTTTTACTGATTTTTAATAGTTCAATAATATCAAATACAAAAGTTAAGATGTTTTTGGCCTCAAATAACAGAATGTGGAAATACATATGTTGATACATTATTATATAATATAAGAAATATTAAAATTTATTCCGTCCTTTAACAATTTTTGCTTTGAATTCTAAGTGATTATTTTGGCTTCACCATGATGCTTTCACAATGGTTTCTGGAGCATTATATTCTTAAATGACTTTATCCAAAGGCAGTAAAATGTTAGCTAGCTTCTATACTATGTCCTATTTTGACTACTTTCTCAGAAACCTCAATGGAGGTTTAGAGGTGTGAGGGTCGGTGGAGTAGATGGAGTAAATTGTATCTCTACGTCCCATAAGGAGGCAGTTGTAAAGAAGATATCTGGATTGAATATACTAAGGAATCAGGAGACTACAGAAAACTGGAAACTCTATCAAGAGTGACTAACCCCTGCTTCTTTATGAGACAGTTAAAGAAGATTCACAATGGATGCGGAGACAACATAAAATTATAAGAATTCTGCCACAGAGATGGTTTTTCATTATGGTTTTGACTTGCATTTTCCTGATGACTAGTAATTGTTTAAACACCTTTTCATATACCCATTATCCATTTTTATATTTTCTTTGGAGAAGTATCTATTCAGTTTCTTTGCCTATCTTTTAATCAGGTTATGAGGTTTTTAAACAGTTCATTTGTAGGGCTTCCTTAAATATTTTGAAGATTAATACCTTATCAAATATATGATTTGAAAATAATGCATCTTAAATAACTGGAAAAGCAAGAGCAAACCAAAAGAAGCCAATTTCTTCTTCTTTTATTAGTTGAAGAAATAAATAATAAATATCAGAGCAGAAATAAATGAATTGAAAATGAAATGAAATGAATTGAAAAGGTTCAATGAAACAAAAACTTTCTTTTTTGACGTAGACACAGCTATAAATTTCTCTCTTGATACTGGTTTTGCTGCTCCCATAGGTTTTGGTATGCTGATTTTCCATTATTTCAATTTTCTTCCTAATTTCTTTATTGACTAATGGTCATTCAGGAGCATACAGTTTGATTTCCATGTATCTGTATAGTTTCCAAAGTCCTCTTGTTATTGATTTCTAGTTTTATTCCATTGTGGCCAGAGAAGATACTTGATATTATTTCAATTTATTGAATGTGTTAATACTCATTTTGTGACCTAACATGTCTCTTCTTGAGAATGATTCATGTGCTGAGAAGAAGAATGTTTATTTTGAAGCCCTTAGATAAAATGTTCTGTGAGTATCTATTAGGTCTATTTGATCTACTGTGCAGGTTAAGTCTAATATTTCTTGTTGATTTTCTGTCTGGATGATCTGTCCAAAACTGGAAGTGGGATGTTAAAGACTTCAGCTATTATTGTGTCAAGTTCTATCTCTCTTTGTAGCTCTAATGATATTTGTTTTATGTGGGTGCTTCACTGTTGAAGGCATATATATTTACAATTCTCTTTATATCCTTTTGCTGAATTGACCTCTTTATCATTATATAATGATATTTTTGTCTTTTCTTTTTTTTACAGTTTTTGTCTTGAAATCTATTTTATCTAAGAATAGCTACCCTGAGCTCTTTTAGTTTCCAGTGGCATGGAATGTCTATTTCTATGTTTTCATTTTCAATTTATCTGCATCTTTATAGGTGAAATGTGTTTCTTGTAGGTAGCAGATCACTGGGTCTTGCTTTTTTATCCATTCAGTTACTCTATGTCTTTTGATTAAAGAGATTAGTCAAAGTTTACTGATTTACATAATTTTAGAGCCTGTATTCACCGTCTGCACCATATGCAGAATAACACTGGCATTAATACATTACATAGTAGAGCCTGGATTTACAGACTGCACACACAACAATTTCTGTCTCAACCTTTTCTTTTTAAATTTCCCTTTTCTAGCGATCCTCTCTTTTTTAAATGCCTACTCCCATTTTAGAAAGTTTGACAATCATCATCTTTATCTACTGAACTAAGTTTCATAGTTGCTAATACTTCAAGTGTTCATTTTTGCTAAAGGGATGAATGACCTTTGGAAATGTACAGAGAAATAACTTTAAAAGTTTGAGTTATAGCTTTTTGTCTGTTTCAGAAGTAGAGACATCTGAATGACCAAGTACAACTGATAATAACTTATTGATGTGTTTGGATATGGATACCTGGAGGATAAAATACAAAAGAAAAACATTTCAAGATACTTTCAGGAAAATGCCTTACTAATGGAAAGGCAATTAAGATATTTAAATTTATTTAAGAAGCATAAAATACTGATATATTATGTAAAATATGACGTTTTATAAACTACATGCCATGTAATACACTTACATTTTATCTTGTAAAATGAATTACATGGTTCACTTCATCACTTATTTTCTTCTACTAGTTCAGAAACAATTATTTTTTATGTGTGTTAAAATAATTAATACATTGTGGGAGACGAGGAAAAAAAATAACAAGACTTTTTTTTGTTAGTTTATTGCTTTATATTATGCAAACCAATATATTTCATTTTAACAACACTTTACATTTATTTAAATTCTAAGCCTTCTTTATATTTGAGCCAATGTTAGTAATTTTTAAAGTATCTTTCTCATTGTCTATTTATATATTTATATCTACATATCTACATCTAACTATTTTTATGTCTACATTATAGACAATAGAAGTATATTTCTAATGATAAATTTAATTATAGCAAATTTTTTAAAGAGGTTGGGTTTTAATCTGTCTACCAGGCTATAGTCCAGTGACACAATCATAGGGCACTGAAATCTTAAACTCTTGGGCTCATGTGACCCTCCAACCTCAGCCTCTCAAGTACCTAAGACTGCAGGTGCATTTTACCATGGCCAGCTATTTTAATTTTAATTTTTTTTTTTTTTTTTTTTTTTTTTTGTAGAGATAAGGTATGTCGACCAGGCCAGTTTCAAACTCCTGGGCTCAAGTGATTTTTCTTCTTTGACTTCTCAAAGTACTGAGATCATAGGCATGAGTCACCACACCTGGCCTTTTTTTCATGCTTAATAGAAGAAATAAGTTTCCTAATTATAAAAAGTGGTTATTAACAGATAATTTCTATCTTGTTAAATAATCATTTTTACATGGATTTTATACTGTCAAATAGAAAGCAATTTTGGTAAATATCATAAAAATATGTTTTTGTATTTATGAGAAAATATAAACAATAGCTACTTTTAAAAAATGAAATATTCACATCAGTTTGGAAATAGAACATTACATTCAGTCTATAAATGTATAGATTCAAGAGGTAAAGTAATATTAAATTCATTATGACAACAAGCTTTGCAGACTCAATCTGAAACTTGTACTATGATGGCTAAGAAGTATTACAATTACAGCTCACTAAAAATTATACATGACATGCTTGATTTAATAATAAAAGTACCTTGAAAGGGATATTGAAAAACAATCCATAAGTTCTAAACAAATTTTACAAAAGGAATTCTTTTAGTACTCATACAATCATACAACATACAAATACAGTCATTTAGTCTCCTTAGCTTTTTTGTCATATTGATACAATTTAGGAAAACATTATCATTCATGTCATATATTTTGTTTGGATAAGTTTAATAATGTCAACAACTCAATGGTGTGGATCATAAGTGCAACATTCGATGGATTACCATGGAAACTATTGCCTAAAGCTCAAACTGAAAATATCCTATCACATTTCTCATCTACTCTATCTATTGATCAATTTTTCAATCACTTGCTTTATTGATTTACATTTAAGAATAGAGACTCTCAGCGACATTTTTCTTGTCTTAAATAAAATATATACTTGAATATATTTTACTCCCAATAAGTAACTTCTTTTCTATACCATAAAAATTATCAAAGTCAAAACAACTTTATTTAATTTCTTGCAGTGGAATTGACAATTTAGAATAAAAAATGTAAAAGATTATGTAATATCTTATGCTGTGTCCACAACAAACATGACCAGACATAAATGTGCATCATTTCACTGCCTGCCTCACTCTTTTTTAGTTCTACTTGATCAAAATGAGTAAAATTACCATAAAAACTCTGAGCACCCCTGATTATGTATTTGGAGTGGACAGATAATTTATGAATAACTAATTATACCACCAATTTTTTTTTGCTGAATTCTAAACAAAATTACAGTGTTAAGTAGACACAAAAAATGAGAATTAAGATATTCTGCTCAACAATCTAGCAAATTTCTTATATGAACCAACCACTCATCATTTTAACTCTTAAATAAATTTCCTGAAACAAGTATTTCATTAAGGTATCCAAATTTCAAAATTGTATATGTAAGAAATCTAAAAATATTTTTAATGTTTAATCCTGGATATTGAATGCATGCATAACTACTTAATTAGAAAAATGGTGCTAATATAATGTAAATGTGTGCATGTATATTTTGAATCACTATCATATTTAAGCCAATGTGATGTGAGAAGAGAGAGAGCAGTTCAAATTAATCTGAACAAAACAGAACTTTTAGAATATCTATTGATTTTTCACCCTCCAAAATACATTCATAAATCATGATCATTGCATGTCATTCCTATGTGCCCTTGATTCTTCAAACTACAATCTAATCTTTTCACTCACCCTCTAGAAAAGAACATTTTTCCCAGTATTTCTTCTTACTTATGTATTTTACTTACTTTATCGTTTTTTTATTTGCCTACATTATTGCTAGCTGTACACATGACGATGACATCTCAAGGTCAACAAAATGAACTAATGAATAATGATACTTTTTTTCTCAGTGGGATTCATGCACACAAGTTTAGTAAACTAAGAAAAAATAAACTCTCAAGCACATCAATGTTTGCAAGCTTCTAACTCTGATTTCTGAAGCATTTGAGACCAAAAATCCTCATGACTACAAACACTTTAAACTTACTATTTAAAATGTATATAGACCATTTTTGCCCAGTATTTTCTATGTTCTATACCCACAAGAACACCCGAAAATATCTGAAATTCATATTCAGGATAAAACAAATTGACAAATGTTTTATAATTTTCACTTCATATGAAATCAAGAGCAATATTATCCCGGTAATATTTAGGAAATGATTAGTCCTGTCTCATTTATATTTATTATTCTTTTCCATTTTGATAAGTTTTCACATGTTCTGATTAGTCATTACCACTACTTCTGCAATTGATTGACTATAATGAATACTGTGAGGTCTAGTCAACTGAAATAGCTTTTCTTTATGGGATCAACATTGAAAAATGATAAAAATGTGGCAGGTAAATATACTGAGTCGGAGAGGGCAAAATATGGACTGGAACAGGACAATTGAAATGAAAAAAAGAAAAATTATGAAAGACTTTATTGGAACAGATAAATGTACAAAAATAGCACATGTTAGCAAGAAAGAGTTTCTATTAATCAATTGTACCTTTGTACAGTGTTTCTTAATACCTTCTGCTGTTGAATTATGTTCTAAGGAAGTTCTAAAATCAGAGTCTTTAATGGAATGCACCTTCCCTGAAGGGTAGCAACTTGACACACTTCTTTTAGGAGAGTTTGAATTCCATAATGGAAATATCATGACATTAACCAAAGGTGTTCACTAACTGATCTGAATTAAATAGATACAAACCAAAGGCAAGATACCCTTAGGAATTTGAACATAGAATAATAATGGCCTAATTTATTCAGAGTAGAAAGTGCAGCTTAAGTTCAGCAAAGTAATTATAATTTCTATCTTGCAGAAATGTTTTTTTTTTAATCAGTACAGTCAGGTTATTTTTCTCTGGTAATAATTTCTTGGTGTCCCTAATACCCAATATCTATCTATCTATCTGTCCATTCACATTTTCATTCATAAATGTGAAAGGTGCTGCCACTTCAGATTTAAGAAAAAATATAGATTGCTATTTACTGCAAAGTCTCTAAATCAACAAACTAACTCTATTAAACTTATTTAAAATAATATATATGCAGAAAGTGAGGATATTTAAAAGTTAATAAATATAGGACAGTGATAAAATTTAGAATAAATTGTAAAAATAGTAAAAAGGAAATCCTAGTTAGTAGTTTCTCATTTGAAACATTTGGATAATTTTCAGTAGATCTAAAATTTTCTAAATAATCTTTTTTTAAAAATTTGTAAATGCAGCTGTCTTTATTCTACTTGTATTTTTAATACCATTTCTTAAATAATATGAAGCAAACTCCTCATATATATGATACAATTTCAAAGAATAGTAATGTAATTTGGAAGAATGTGCTTTGTAAATAATCAACAATGCATTGCTGTTTATGTAATTCTCAGAAGTGCCTTATTTATTTTCTTTTTCCCTACTAATTTCAGCTATGCTTGCTTTCACTAGATGCTCCAGAATTAGGAATGGTTTCATGTCAACAAATATTGTAAATGCTTACAATTGGAAAAAAAATACTGTTCCTGCTAACTCATATTTTTTAAATGTTCAATAAAAATTTAATAAACTGCATTGTCAAAAAAGGGATATTGAAAGTCATCACCTTCATTAAAAATAATTTATTTGATTTTGTTCACTAATTTGAGTTGTGCTAGATACAATTTAAGATTAGAAATTTAAAAAATTGGAACTGATGTTAGACTTATTTGTCTATTTTGATCAATTTTTTTCATGTTTAATTTACTGTTGCATCAACAATCTAAGTTTTTCAAAGCTGGACATTAGCCAAAGTGATGACACCAGATTTTATTCAGTTACTAGTGAATAACAATGTAGGAAAAAGAGTAGAACTCTATTCTGATTTGTGCCGAGATGATGGGGCATTGTAGGGCGAGAATGAGGGAGTAGCAAGAGGAAATGAGCCAGAGCTCAAGTAGAGGCAGAGAAGTGAAAAATTATAATGGATTGGGCAATGTAAATGCAATTATGCCAGCTAGGAAGATCATCTGGCAATTATCAAAAAATGATTATTTATTTATTTAGAGACTGAGTCTCACTCTCACCTAGGCCGGAGAACTGTAGCTCAATCTCGACTCACTCTAACTTGCACCTCTCAGGTTCAAGCGATTCTTCTGCCTCAGCCTCCTGAGTAGCTGAGACTAAACTCATGCCAACATTCCTGGCTAATTTTTCAATTTTTTTAGTACAGATGGAATTTCAGCCTCTTGGCCAGGCTTGTCTCATATTTCTGGCCTCAAGTGATCTGCCTGCCTCAGCCTCCCAAAGTGATGGGATTGCATGTGTGAGCCACTGCACTTGGCCTCAAAATTAGGATTCTATTTTTTCCATTCATACTGAGAAACAGAGTCCCTGTTCGTCATAACGATTACATTTCAAAAAAATGGCTTTTAGGTCAGGTCATTGATAAAGACACTCCTAGAATTAAGAGACACATACTTGTATAACTCAAAGGTACAGAACAAAGATTTGCAATTTTGGCCGGACATGGTGGCTGCCACCTGTAATTCCAGCACTTTGAAAGACAGAACTGGGCAGATCACATGAAGTCAAGAGCTCCAGACCAGTTTGGCCAACATAGTGAAACCTCATCTCTACTAAAAATAAAAATATTAGTGGGGGTGGTGGTGGGTGCCTGTAGTCCCAGTTACTTGGGAGTCTGAGGCAGGGAGAATCACTTGAACCCAGGAAGTAGAGGTTGCAGTGAACTGAGATGTCACCAATGCACTCCAGCCTGGGAAACAGAGTAAGACGCAGTCCCACCCCCCAAAAAAATTTTATTTTAATTTTAAGCTTTTCTTTAAATTATCTATGCAAGGGAAGTGTTGGCTGAATCAAACAGTAAGTTATTTTGACAGTCTTGAGTTTTCTCAGACAGTCATTTTAAGAAAGGCTGGCCTCCTAGGGTCAAGGGCTTAAGCTGTTAGAAGCCATGCTAGAATTTGGTCAGGTCTATAAGTGTAGGGATTTGGGTAAAATTGTTATACACCAGGAGGTTTTTGAAGTTCTCGAGCTAAAGCAGGCTAAATGGGAGGATGAAAAAGAACTGAAACTGATGCAATGCTAGCAGATACTACTTCTTGGAAAAGGATAGAAAGAAACAGATCAAACGAAATTAAACAGAAATGGATTGATTTGTTCAATAACAAAAACTCAGAACAAGGGAATGTGTGAATACTCATATAATTAATGACAATAGTTAGGACTTTATCGCTCAAATTAGAATATCAGAAATTAGTTTCATGTAAGGTTATGAGAATTACTTACAAATTCAACAAACTTTACTCTTGATTAACAGCATGAATAATAAATGGGAATAAAATACATCAAATTAATATTAACTAGCATTTTCTAGGCCACCAGTTCTCATCAGTAACAGCAGAGTCAACAGATTAATTACAGTAGCTTACATTTCTTTTTTTTAATTTAATTTTTATTTTATTTTATTTTTTTTTCGAGACAAGGTCTCACTTTCTTGCTCAGAGTGGAGTACAGTGGCACCATCCCAGCTCCCTGCAAACTCTGCCTCCTGGGTTCAAGCATCCTCCTGCCTCAGTGTCCCATGTAACTAGGATTATAGGCACATGCCACCATGCCTGGATAAAATTTTTTGTATTTTATATACAGTCAGTGTCTCACTATATTGTCCAGGCTGGTCTCGAAATCTTGAGCTCAAGCAATCTGCCCATCTCAGTGTCCCAAGTTGCTGGGATTAAAGGCGTGAGCCACTGCTTCCAGCCAGTACCCCATTATTACACTAGGAACATTCCATTGTGTTACTTGACCCCAAAATACTTTCTCTGAATGTTCATTTTTCTTACTATAGATTTTTACTTAAATTTATTGAGATAAAATTCATGAGTTTGATGAGTTTCCACAAGTACACATTCCCATGTAACTGGCATTAAGATATAGACTGTTTCCATTACTCGGAAAGTTTCTCTACTGCCCTTTGCTGTCAATGCCCAGACCAAGGTTATCACTGATGCTGCATCTGTTACTAATTTCATCTTTCCTAGATTTTCATAGAAATGAAATATTATGATGTGAACAGTTTTGTGCCCATTTCCTTTTGAACATCATACTGTATGAGAGATAAATCTATGAGCTGGCATGTTGCAAAAATTCATTACTTTTATTAGAGTATTAGCTCATTGTGTAGATATACCACAATTCATTTATTCATTTACTTATGAATGGAATTTTGAGTTATTTGCAGTTTGATGTGATAACAACTTAAGAGTAAATCTGATATGAATATTCAATTACTAATTTTGATGTGGATATGAGTTTACTTTCTTATTTTTAGAACTTTATATACATTATTGTTTCGTTGTCTATAATTATGTTTGAAAATAATTCAGTAGTATTATAAAAATGTATAAATAACTTTTATTTATATGTATATCTATATGTTTTATCTTATCTACATCAAAAAAAATTTAATCACTAAGTTTCTGCAGTTAGATTAAAATAGGCCTTAGTGTGGTTATTGTTATTCTCTTGTTATACTTTTAAAAAATCTCTTTCATGGTCTACAATTGTATATCTGTTAACTAGTTTGAACATTCTTTACTAGTGGTTATGGGGTCTCCACTTGGACTTTGCATCATTTCAGCAAATGCCTGCAAGCAGAAGCCAGAAGAATCTCCCAGCTCTCTCTTTTACTCTCTCCTTTTAAATTTTCTTTTTGTCAAGGATTAGAAACCTGTGCTCTTATTGTCAATGTATGAAAACCATTGGTTTTAACCGACTTTTCTAGTTAGTTATGATGAGATCAGATGTTAGGTCCCCAAAACTCTTTCATATTCATCAGAATTGTGTATAGTTTTTATGTATAAAAACTGTGTGTATATATATATGTATGTTTATATTTTTATATATAAAATATAAATGTATTTATATATAAACTGTATATACATAAACTTTACACAATTTCTGTACAGAGTTTATATATATATATATATATATATATACAAACTTTACACACACATATATATAAAAGAAATAGTTTTATTTCTGAAGTAATTTTATTAATGCATTTAAAATTAATGCATTAGGAAATTATAACATTATTAACTTTTATGATGTATTAAAATATATATGTAATCTAAAATAGATACATATGCATACATATATACATATACATATATAGTACCCACTTATATATATATCAAAAAGTGGTGGAAGTACATTGTAAAAGGATTAATGATGTTTTTAGTCACGTAATATATTTTGAAAATGATATAACTAAGAATATTATGAACCATGAATAAGGATGAGATTTGTTATGTGTGAACACATTCCCTTTTTACATTGAGTGTACATGGAGTCTCTGTTTTATTAAAAATCTGGTATTTAAAAAGTCTGTTAGAGTTTGAAACATTTTGAGTGACAGATCACCAGTGTCTCATTAGTAATAAAAGCTTTGTCTCATAGAACACATATCAGATTGAGAAATGCATTACAGTGGGTTCAGTGGTATATTCTGCTCATCTGCCTGGAGATGTGCTTATGATACTTCACTGGACACAGTTTTTGTTTTTTTTTTTTTTTGGCAATCACTTCATTTAACCATAGTTTGAAGCAATTGTTTTTGTATTTCTTATCACATATTCTCCATACATCCCTAGTAAAGTGAAATTAAGCAGAAACAAAGACAAATTGATAACTGGTAGGTGTAATGTATTTTATAACCTAAAATCTTCTGTTTTTAACCCCATCACTGCTTTTTTTTTTTTTTCTGCAGCTTTACAAACAGGTGCAGGTTTGAAGCAGTATAAGAGATGAAAGACAGTTTATCATGCAAATAATAGTATCAGTTACCCCACCTCAACCCTGTAATTGACCGAATTGAGCATAATGTTGAGATTCTCTCTGAATTCACTAAAAACCACCAGGTAAATATATAGGAAGTAGTATTTTATTGACACAGCAGACCCTAATAGCAGTCTATCTTTAAAAAAATACATGTTATTTTCTTAACAGAACCAACTGAGGTTTTTGTTCTGTAAGTGCATCTTTTCTTTTGCTATAAAATGAGAAATACCATATCATTTAGTTTTCTGCTACACATTTGCCATAGTTTTTAAAGGTTTCATGCAAAGCAGAATAAATCATCCAAACAAGTAATATTCACAAGCATAGCAGTTTAAGTAAAATTAGTACTGTTTCTTTTAATTCAAATTCCTAATAGATTTTTTTAAGCCGAGTGTCCAACAATGTAATATCAGTATATCTATTTAAATAAATTGAGCTGACTCATTTCTGGATACCTTTTTGAAAGCTGAAATATATCTTAAAATGTTATATTTTAATCCTTAATGTTCAGGTGTCTTTTCCACTAAAGTAGATAATTGTATAAAAATAATCTTTTATTTGGCTCTATCTCTTATAAAAGTGGAAGTTAAAAAAAAAAAAGAAAGCAGTTCTGACTGAAATTAAATGAAAGGGAAAGGAATTCATGACACTTTATGTAAAAGATTGCCAGAGAAGACGATATAACCTTGAGTATTTGACAAATAAACCTTCCTCGTGATAAGACAATGCTCAGAAGAAAGACCATATATTTAACAAAGACTAGATTTAAAGGGGCAAGTATTGAGAGAATCAGATAAGCTATGCAGGTATTTTTTGAGTTTATTTAAGCTATCTCATGTGTAACAAGTTGACAATAACATATTATTAATTTAAATAATTCAAATTGTAGCCACATTCAAGGCTTTCCTTTCAAAGTGTTAATACACAAATATACGAATACATAAGCTTGATATCTAATTTATTTCAGACATCTTGTGAGTTTAGTGTTTCAGTTTGCTTATATTTGAAGCATAGAGTTCTAAAACAAAATTTCAAATGTTGTGAACACTTCATTGAGACCACTACACTTTAGTCAGTACAACTGAATGTTTGCAATATTCTTAAAATCAATTTACTTTTTATGCAAATCTCAAGTTGGCACATTTAAATCTGAGACAAACATTAGTGTTTCTTTTGGAGTTAAAAATAAGTAAGTATCACACTTGTTTGATACAGAAGTATTCAAAGTGTCTAGCATTTCATAAGTTTCCTATGCCAAAATAAATGAAAGGAAAAAACTCATATAACATACTAGTCCAAAAGTGAAATAATGTGACACTTCACCCATTGAGCTTTTGCAAGCACATACTTTGACATATATTTCACACAATTGTAGCAGACAATGTCCTCTAATACAAAGATCTTTTATGAGTTTCAATATTAGGATTTTCTGTTATTTGATCTCAGATTAATAAGGAATGAGATTGTGAGGAAGACTGTTGCTAGTCAGTGCAGATATCCTTTTCTTTTTCTCTCCTCTTTCTTTTCTATTCTACTTCACAGTGATCTTGAACTGAGGTTATTTGATGTCCTGTACACTGGTACCAGGAATTCCAGGATGCATATAACCAAAGTGAATGGCTCTACTAAGTTCTATTCAAAGATATGCTTATGGTCGCTCCTCAGTTAACTTCATGAGAATTAAAAAATGCATTACCTAAATGAGAGACATGAGAATTCATTTGAGTCAATTCATGTGTATGTTTATTTTGATGTTTTATCAGGCAATATTCTTCTAAATGTTAACTGTATATTGAAAAGAAGTGATGCCCATTATAAAACCAGAATTGATTCATTATTCGTATGAAATATTTGGCATAATCTAAGGTGAGAAAAGCAGTTAATAACAGAAGTCAGTATAGTACTGTGAAAGTTCTAGTTTTAAGTTTGTAACATTATAGTAACAAACAGGCTTATAATAAAAATTTTCTTTACTTAATACATAGTGTTGGGAGGTGAATAATATGAGAACTATAGGGAAGTTCCTTGCACCAAAAAAAAGGCAAAAAAAGAGAAAGAGAAGGGAAAGGAAGGAACAAGGAAGGGAGGGAGGGAGGAAATGAGGGAGGGAAGGAGGGAGAAAGGAAGGAAGGACTTGAGGAAAGAGAGAGAATCAGGCACAAGTACGCATCTTAGTTGACAATTAATTCTGTAAGACTTGTTTTTGTCTGATGGTAAAAGAATAAGGAGCAAAGGTAATTGTTAAAAATGCAGAAGGCTACTAAAATTTGTTAATAACCATATCTAGAATTTAACTGTATTAACAGTTAAATTATATATAAAATAAAGGTAAAAGTTATTCAAGACATGAACTTTCTAAGTGTTTTATTAAATTTTATTATCTGTATTTTAGAGGTTATGTACATCTATTTTATTTGTATAGCAAAAACTGCCATATAGTAATGAGCTAATGAACTTGTCTTCCAACTTCACATTCAGTGATAGCTTGAAATAAGCCATGCTGCAGGTATTTACACTGTGGAAGTCAGCAATTATTACCTATCGGAGTTTGAGTTATTGCTTTGTTTATTTTTTAGACTTAAGGAAGTAATGATTCTATCTAATGAATTGTGAATAGTAAAAATAATAAGAAAGATGGGAGCAAGAGAGATAATATTATTGTAGTATCCAAAAAGGATGATTAAATTCATCAGACAAGCACTGATATACTTGATAAAAGAGGAAAATGTGATGATATATGTCTTTCTTATTCTACTTTTGTCTTACTCATTAACCTATACATAAGTGTAAAAGAATTTTGTGTGCATCAACTGGCTATATAAAATCTATAATAAAGTATATTGTGTATTTTGTTAATATTTGTGAATTATGTGTTGCATAATCTTTGTATCAGTAGATACAAAGAGTAATACTTTCTATTTTGTCATATGGGATATGTCTATAGTCCCAGTTACTCAAAAGGCTTATGATAAAGGGCTTGAACTCAGGAGGCGGAGGTTGCAGTGAGCTGAGATCATGCCACTGCACTCCAGCCTAGATAATAGAGTGAGACTCTTTGCATAATATTTGTATCAGTAGAAATTGTAACATGCATAAACATGTTTGTTTGTTTGTTTGTTTCAGGAATTGGTTATTAAACATTTAATAGCTGACCATTGTCTAGAACATATACACCTAAAACCTGTTCTGCAATGAAATCTCTAGTGAGTTCAAAAAGAAAGATGTAATGGAGGGAAAGCTTGGTGAGGGCACACTCCTAGTCTGGTGACTGGCTAAGCAAAGCATCTGATAAAATAGAAAGTATTACTCAGATAAGATATACCTAAATTTAGATGCATATGGTAATCACAATTCTAACATGGCCTCCATGATTCTTGTACCCTAGTGTACAAATGTTTGTTCAATAACTATTCTTGATTGTGGGCAGGATCTATAACTTTCATCTAACCAATAGAGTATCTCATATTGAAGGTATTTCAGAGATGCAGTTGTGGTTCCTCCTCAGTTGACTTCACAGCAATTAAAATTAGATTATTTAGAGGGAGTCTATTCTAATCAAGCGAGCCCTGTAAAGAGGATCAGAAGCAAGAGAGCAGAAGCAAAGCATTCTCTCTCTCCCTCTCTTCTCTCCATTGCTGGCTTCAAACCAAATAAGAAAGTTATACAAGGAAATGAATTTTATCAACAACCTAAAGAACCTTGAGAGTGGAATCTTCCCTAGGCAAGCCTAAAGATGAGAATGCAGCCTGGCCAACACCTTATTCTAACTGTTCCTAACATTTAACAGTTTATATCACAGATGAAAATGAAATAGATGAAAAAAATAGAGCAAAGAATCGGAGTGGGTGATAGGGCATATGCTATCTGCTTCAGCAGTGGAATATTTCTTAAGGTAGAGTTGTATTACATAAAAATGTACTTTTTCAACTCTATGAAAACCACTATAAAAAACAACAGAGGCCAGGCACAGTGACTTACACCTGTAATCCCAGCACTTTGGGAGGCTGAGGTGGGTGAATTATCTTGGCAAAAATGGTGAAACTCCATCTCTACTAAAAATATAACGATTAGCCAGGCATGGTGATGAATGCCTGTAATCCCAGTTACTCAGAAGGCTAAAACGTGAGAACAGCTTGAACCCAGGAGGCAGAAGTGGCAGTGAGCTGAGATCATGCTACTGCACTCCAGCCTGGACAATAGAGTGAGACTCTATCTCAAAAAAAAATTGAGGAAGAAGGAATTATTAAAATGCACTGTTCCATAGGAAAAAGAAGAGAAAGAGAAAACATGAAACAGTGTAAGACAGCAGGGAAGATGGTAGATTTTCATATAAACAGGTGGATAATCACTTTAAATGTAAATAGTCTAAACTTATTTGTTGAAAGAAAACATAGATTACCAGATTTGATTAAAGAAACAAAGCAAGACCCAACATAATGTTGATTGCAAACATCACACTGTTAATAATGACATAGATAGATTAAAAGTAAAGTGATGGATTGTATAACATGCAGTTACCAAACATAAAAAGGTAGCTAAGTGGGAAAATAAATAATGATTAACGGCCAATGCTACAGAAAGCTATAATAATCTCAAGTGTGTATCCACCTAATATCAGAGTTTCAACAAACACAAGAAAAAATATTAGCACGTAGGAAAAAAACAATAGAGAAATCTAAAACTATAGTTGGAGGCTTCACCACTCTTCCCTCAGTAACTGTAGGTAGCACATAAGTGATATTATAGGTGGTTATAGATGATCTGAACTATCAGCTCTATCATACAACTTGGTCAAATTGGTATTTATTGAAAAGGGCACTCAATAGCAGATACATATTATTCACAAATTCACAAGAAAGAATAATCATGGTAGATCATATTTCATACCATAAAATAACCCTTAACAAATTTCAAAGATTAAAAACCATGCAAAGTATGCTTGTGAGCCAGAAAAGAGTCATAGTCGAAAAGAAGAGATACCTGAAAAATCCCCAAATTATCAAAATAATACACTTTTACATAACTCCTGTGTTAAAAAAGGAGTCTCGGAGAAATGTAAAATATTTTCAAAGGAGTGCAAGTGAAAATACAATGTATAAAAATGTATGGGATGCAACTAAGGCAGAACTTAGGTAAACTCTCTACCATGAGGTCTGCTGAGAACAAAAGCATGACCTAACAGAAATCAAGCAATCTAAATGTCCTCCGTAAGAAGTAGCAAATTAAATACGAAGCAAATTGAATGAGGAAATAATAAGTATAAGAAATGAAAGTAGAAACGACAACAAAGCATGAAATGAAACTAACGGCAATTCTCTGAAAATATCAGTGTATTTGGTAAACCTTTGGTCATGCTGATCAAGAAACAAGTAGAGAATAAAATTTCAATATAAGAAGTGAAAGAAAGTGACACATACTAATAAGGTGATTATGCCAATACATTTGGCAACTTAAATAAAACACACAAATTCCTGAAAAGACACAAACTACCAAACCAACTCAAGGAAAAATAGATAATTTAATAGTTCTACATTTATTGAATAAAATAAATTTTTAGTTACAAATCTTCCAAAAAAGAAAAATCTGGACCAGAATATTTTACAGGTAAATTTTAGTAAGCACTTGAACATTTAAAAAAGAAATAATACGAATTCTGCAAAATTTCTTTCAGAAAAATCAAAGAATATAGAAAACATTTTACATACTCTATGAGTTCAGCATTACCCTAAAACCAAGAGCAGACACAGATGTTACAAAAAAAAAAAGAGAAAATTATAGATCTTTTTGAACACACACACACTCTCACAGACACACTTGCATGCACAAACACAAGCAGACACCCTCAAGAGAATCAAATGCAGACTGTAGCATTATAGAGATGGAGGTAAATAATGCAATCTCACTGAGAGAAGTGGGGTAAAAGATCTGACCCGAGTAATATGGAAAATAGCGTTTGTATTTTAAAATGTAATGTTAAAGACAAAATTATTTTATTTGGAGTCAGGCATGGTGACTCATGCCTTTAATCCCAGCACTTTGGGAGCCCAAGGAAAGTGGATCATTTGAAATTAGAAATTCAAGACCACCCTGGCCAAAATAGTAAAACCCTGTAACTACAAAAAATACAAAAATTAGTCAGGTGTGGTGATGTCTATCTGTAGTCCCAGCTACTTGGAAGGCTGAGGCATAAGAATCGCTTGAACCTGGAGGCAGAGGTTGCAGTGAGCCAAGATCACACCATTGCACTCCAGCTTGAGCAATAGAGCAAGACTTTGTCTAAAAAGAAAGAAAGAAAGAAAAAAAAAAGGATGTAAACACTGTACTCTAGCTGATAAATTCACTTCTCACTCATGTACAAATTAGCAACTGATGCTACTTTTAATTCATATGGCCTGTAATTTTGGTCAAAATCAAATAAAATGATGCCCAACTTATTTAGATCTTTAATAAATATATAAATCAATGATCACATTTCGGCACAAATTAATTTTAAGACATTTATTTAAAATATATATTGATTTGTTTAATAGATATAAGGGAGGTACTAGATGGTTTAAATATAACATGGATATGTTTACTCAATTACTCACTGAAGAAACTTCACACATTGATAAACAAACCGAAGTGTGGAATCTTCTCTTTGGTAGCAAATGTGGAGGCTGCTAATAACGTCACTGGTTAATGAATTATTTCTAAAGCATGGTCTCTTATTTCTTATGTTTTTCTTCTTTCTTTCTTTCTTTTTTTTTTTTTTTAAGATAGGATTTTACTCTGTCACCCAGGCTGGGGTACAGTTGTGCAATCATTGCTCACTGCAACTTCCAAATCCTGGGCTTAAGCGATTGTCCTACCTCCCCATCCTGTGTAGACGGGAGCTACAGGTGCACACCAATATGCCCAGTTAATTTGTTATTTTTATAGAGATTGGGTCTTGCTGTGTTGTTCAGGCTGGTCTTGAATTCACAGGCTTAAGCAATTCTCCTGTTTAGGCTTCCCAAAAGGCTGGAATTATAGGCGTGAACCACGGCACCCAGCCAGAGCCTCCTTTAAAGCCACTGAGCAAACAGAATGACAAATATTTATGTGTTTATTTGACTAAAGCCTGACCCTTACTTCTTAGAAATAGAGCCTTTTTATTAAAATAAAACTGACAAACAGGAAAATAATATATAAAAATCTAATACTTACTATTGTTTAAAATCAAAGTTATTTGGATTATGACACGTGATGTACAGCAAACGGTATGAGTAATAGAGCCAAATTACATACATACAAAATAAAGAGATGAGGTTTTCTTCATAATTACCTCTCTAATTGTATTTATTATAAACCTAGGGCAACAGTTCTTAAAGTGCACTTCAAATTTTAAAATATGCAAGCACATAGACTTTATGGTACTATCAAAATCTTGGTTTTATAAGCCGGTTTTCCCATCTTAAGTCTAAATTGCTTTGACAAGGTTAAAGGAAAGATCAATAATTTCTAGGAAGATCTAACTGATCTTTAACTGAGAGCATTTCTCTATATTAAATGTTAAAATTGCAGTTCGCTGCACTAATAATGTTATATATATATGATGTCGTTAGGTTGGAGGATAAACCAAATAATCAAGAAAGTGTGGAAAAATGTCTTCTGCTTCAACCAAAAGAAACAACTTCAAAGTAATATTTAAGAGAAAACTATACACAAAATGAATTTTCCAATAAAAGTTAAGTTAAAATATAAAAAACTCTTATCTTCTTTAGAAATGTGGAAAGCTCATTAGCCTGTGCTTTGACTATACATAGACTTCATGAACATAGCTGACCATTTCTAGAACTAGATTTTATCTTTTTATTTAGTGATTACAATGTATTTATGTATGTATGTCTGCATGGTTACAGGTAATGATTTGCAAAAAGAAGTTGCTAATATTTCAATGATGTATAAATGTTACTTTCCTTAGGAAATACACAACTAATGAAGCAATTGGTTCTCATGTTCAGAAATTAAATACAGAAATGGAAAGTATGTCGTAAATACACAAAGTTGTAGGACACATATTTTTATTATTATCTAACATAAAATTATATTTTACTATCTTTCATATTGTTAAATGTGCAATAAAGAGAAAGTCAATATTCTTTTACCACTTGGTTTATTTTTATGTTAATTTATTGAGATATCTATCTACAGCAGTTTTAACACTCCAATAACTCACTTCTGCATGTAAGTAAAAGGTTATGGAGAGATAGAAAGCTAAGAAGAATTTACATTTTGGGTTTTTCCGAAGTTTTTACCCTCAAATCTAAAACACAGAAGAAGAAAATATAGCTACCCAAACACTGTACCTCTTGGTAGTTCAAATAAATCAGATTTATTCCTGTCAGTGGGAGGTGGGGATACTGGATAAAGCATAATACATTAAAATGGGTCTTTCTCATGCATTTAGAAATATGTCTCTTTTTACTGCTTTTGATTTTGGATTATCTATTTATTTAAAGATAAATACAGCCAGATATATAAAAATATTTATATAATTTAAGTTTCATTGGGCCTGCTTTGTTTTTCAATCTCTTAGATAATGAAAATACAGGTTGCATAGATTAAGTAAATAAATAGAAGAAAAAATACAGGCTTGCAGCAGGTCTATATACATTAAATTTGTTCCTTTCAAAAAATACATCTAAGCAACTAAAATTTCAAACAAATTTGCAGTGATTAGTCACTTCCTATATACAGATATAGTTGCTTTCTATTTTCAAGAAGACCATAATAAATACATAGAAAGAAGCTAATGATTCTAGGACAATTTTTATTTGACTGCTTTATTATGAGTGCATAGACTTTATTTGCTAGAAGTTTCAGTTAGTTGTGAGTTTCAGAGAGCAGGAAAAAAAACATTATTTTAATAAATTAGGCTATATGTTTTTTTCCTCAAAGGTATGATGGCTTTATAATATCATAGAAAACCAAAGTTTCTCTTTCTGTTGTCCCAGTCTTAGTTCATGTTCTAATGGTTTTGTTAGCTGCTATAGCAGGATGGCAAAAAATAGATCATGGCTGAAATATGATACAATCAAAAGTATCATTTACCAGAACAACAATATGGGGTTTTTGAATGGCTCTCACTGAAGGGGTGACCCAGATGTATAGGATCTTTGATCCTAGTAGACTTGTTACCTTCAGGTTTAGAACCAGAAGTGGCATGCCTTGCCTTGCCTAACATTCTGTTGGCTAGAACCGTGCCTAATTCTAGTTATAAAGAAGGAGATTAGGAAGCAAGACTAAAGGCACACAGCAGCTGAGTGACTGCCTTGATACGATTCATTGGAAGGCCCTCTCAGTAACTACTCCATATGCTGCTTTGATCAAATGTGCTTGATTTAAAAATGATAGTTGTAAAGAAGGCTGAGAAAATTTGTTTTGTCTTTTTTGTTGTTTGATTTTTTCGTTTTATTTTTGACCAAGCATATTTTTCAACCCAAATATAACTGGGTAATCAGGAAAAAGAAAAAAGATGAATGTTCATTGAACAACTAAGAGCTGGCCCAAAACCATATCTACAGGACTGATTGTTCTATAGATAGCCATAGCCTGTAAAATTGGATGTATTCTTCTCTATTGCTATCGATGTCTTCAGTACTTTATTATATCTCAGAGCAATAATTTCTACTTTATATTCATGAATAGTCAATCATTATCTGACTTTCTAATATATAGTTTAATTATTAGTACAACCTTCCACTCACTTGTAATGGCAAAAAAAGAGCTATTGATTTTCAAATAAGAAAATGAAGACATTTATGTTCCAGGAAATTTATTTGGAAAATTACAGCCTTCTTTATTGATATGTATAAAGTGAATATATCAACTAGTTATGACTCTCAATACACCTCCATAATAAGCCTTGCGTGGGATGTAAGTACTTCAAAATAGCAATGCCATAGCATAAAGAATATACAAAAGCTGTGAAGTCTTGCTGTTACCAAGTTAGGTATTGTAACAGAAGACATAAACTAATAAATTAATGGCCCGTTTTTTGAAATTCCTGTCTTTCAGGCTTCTGATACTCCTCTTCAACAATAATCCATCTGGTCATCTGTATTTGCATATATATGCATGTCTTCCAATGACTATAATTTGAATGTGTCAAGTGTGTCCGTAGGAACTGATTTGTCATTGAGCTACACTTTGCACCTGTTCACTGAGACTCCTATTCAAGTAGCATACAGCCATATTTTCACTTTTAAAAGTCTCTCTGTTAGAATAATAGTTTTAATGGCCATCCAGATATATATCATGGACAGAGTCACGTGCTCATTTAGGTTCTTTGTGGAATAGGCTCTGTAGTTTTGAGATTTTCTGTTTTCTTGATTCCCACTGCAGTACCAGATAATTAAAATATAAAACAGATATAATCACAAATGAATCGCCTAAAATTCTTACTACAAAAATAAAAATAATATTAGTTACATACATCAAGTAAGCATATACACAACAGTTCAACCAGGTTATACTGTTTTGTAATATGTGCAAAGTCAGCATTAACCCAGCCTAGAGCAGGGATTCTCAAATTTTCATATAAATATGAATAACTGGAATTTTTTTTTTAAATCTGGGTTTGGATTCAGGATGCCTGGGATGATAACTGAGATTCTGCATTTCTAGCAAAAGTCTCATTGATGTAGATGAGCTCATAAACAGATGACACACTGGCCTAGCCTATTCCAAGGTAATTAATTTGGGTTCCAAGAAATCAAATGATGCCCTTTACCAAAAATGAAGAGCCATACTAGTACATTATTTTAAAAGTAGTTGTATTAGCCTTCTAGGACTGTTGTGTTGAAGTATCATAGTCTAGGTAGCTTAAACAAACGATAGTTATGTTCTCACAATTCTGGAAGATAGATCCCAAGCTCAAGGTTTTAGTGGAGTTGGTTTTTCTGAGGAATATCTCCTTGGCTTATACAAATAGCCTTCTTCTTTCTGTGTAATCTTAGGTACTAGAAAATAAAAATAAATATCCTGGTCCCCTTCTTCCTGGGCTAATACCTGAGAGGGGAGACTATAAGATTACAATCGCAGGTAAGTTTAGAGGAACTGAAAATAAAGACATTGCCTCAGCATCCTTATGAAGCCAGTGGAAGTAGTAAGTTTTTGAGACGGGTTTTTAATACTAACTTTGTGCAGAGATAGTGGAAGAGTGAGCCTAATAAAAAAATATTGAGGTTATCTCCCTTCAAAATCTCTATACCCGATATCGTGCAGTTTCCCCTACTTCCAGATGAAAAATCTCAATTGTCCATACCACCAGTTGAACCACCAGTGTTCATTCTAGAATCATAGTCAAAATATAAACCAATATTAAAGAAAAAGAATGATGTTTATTCCATTCTTCATGTGAGTTTTGTGTGTGTGTGCAAGCACAGATAGGTCTCTAATATCTTTTTATCTTCTTATAAAGACACTAGTTCTATTGAATTAGGTCTCCCTCTGTATAAATAATTTAACCTTAATTACCACTTCAAGTCTTCTATATCCAAATACAATCACATGCTGGATTAAAGTTTCAAAATATAAATTTGGAGAAACACAATTTAGTCTATACCAATACTCCCAAGATTTTAAAAGCAGATTCTAAGAAGTAAAAATCTCCTAATGCTTTTTTTTTTCCTCCAAATCAGCTACTGTAAAGATTTGCTCATACTCTGTATTGAGATTCATGGTACACTTAAAAATCAGCAAGTCAAGATAATTTACTGACTTACAGTATTTTAAGTGTAGACATAATATAAATATAATACTACTTCCTTGAGAATTTCAAATAAGTTAAACTTCTTTTACAGATACAATGATAATTCTTATAAAATATGAATTCTAGAGTACATCTCTATCTGTTTCATTAGAGATAATTAAAATGAAGCATTTGTAACGTATGCTACTATTCCATTGACTCCAACCAGTTCTCTGCTTTGAGATATTTCTCCCATTTTGTTCCTAGTGAGTAGCTCTTAGAAAGAATTATATTATTATTTTTTTAAAGTTGTAGTTAGTAAATTGTAAATGATATAAGCAACATGATTTTGAAGTCTGAGAAGTTCCAAGAGGTGCAATCTAAAGTTAAGTTTTGAAAACCAAGAGAACCAAGTGTGAGATCTCCTGTCCTATAGCAGGAGATCAATGTCCCAGCTTGAAGATCATCAGACACAGAGAGTGAATATTTTCTGACTCATCCTTTTGAGGTCTCTGAGACTATATTGAGAACTGACCATTTTGGAGAAGGCAATGTGTTTTGCTTAATCAATCAATTCAAATGTTAATCTCATCCAGAAACACATTCACAGACATACTCAGGATAATGTTTAAAAAAGTATCTGAGCACCCTGTGGTCCAGTCGGGTTGACATATTACAATTAACCATCATGACATATAATAGAAATGTATGCATAACACATCGTGCTTATTGAAAATGAAATGATAGAAATAGCATTATGATATGGGGGCTTAAATTAGATTTATATAAATTAAGATGAGTGGATGCTACAATATTTAACTAACAGATTTCTCAATTAGTGATTCAGAAAGTCTATTCCAATTGTGTACCACATTTTTAAGCAGGAAATATATTTGGGTTAATGGGCAAAGGTGTTACAAATGAGAATGAAAGCCATTACATATAGAAATGTATTTCTTCAAGTAAAATTAATTTTACAATTGAACCAACATAAGGAATTCCAGTTAATCAGAGGAAAGATTACTAACCTATTTCCCATACCTGTGGCAGCCAATCAATAATGATTTAGTAAATATTATATACTTATTCAGATGATGAGGGAATTGTAGCATATATATTAATCACGTATTCAGAGTATACATACCAATGAAGAGAAAATTAAACACGTATCCCATATTTTATATTTAACTGTATTATCAGCTCATAAAATTAATATAATAATATCATTGAAAATTGAAATTTGAAAACAGCATTGATTAAAAATCCAGAAAGTTGGTATTTACACTTAAATTTGAAACTAATTTTATGATACATTTAAAAATAAGGAAAGTGCAATACATATTCTCTCTGACTAAATCTTATAAATATACCCCCGCAAAGTTTATATTTTGGGTTGAAATTTAAATTAATTACAAAGGTCATTTTATTCTTAGAGGTTATTCTAAGACTAAACAGTAATCATTCTGGTAGCATAAGTAGGCTATGAGTAAACGCTATTTGAAAAATATGTTACCTCATTCAAAATACAGGTCTTTAGAAATAAAATAGTTGTATCACCGATATTTATCATAATGCTGTTATGGCGGCTGAATAATGGCCCTCTAAATATGTCCCTGTCTTAATCATTGTAAACTGTGACTATTACCTTACCATGGCAAAAATTTTTGAAAGTGTGACCAATTACAGGTTTTGAGATTGGCATATTATCCTGGATTATACCAGGGGAACCTAAATGTAAGCACAAGTGACCTTAGTTAAATGAAGGAGAAGGTAATTTGACAGTGGAAATAGAGATTAGAGTAATGGGGCCAGAAGCCAAGCAACACAACTCTTCTAGAAGCTGGACGAGTAAAAGGACAGATTCTCCTCCAGAATGAACCAGCCCTACCAACATTTTGAGATTAGCTTTTTAAAACTCATTTTGGACTTTTGACCTTCAGAACTGTAATACAATAAATTTAAGCCACTAAGTTTGTGATGTATTTCTTACAGCACCAATAGAAAATTAATACAGCAAAGAATATGCTTTTATATTTGTTTAATAATTGGCTACTTGTAACAGATTTAATTTTCCCTTAAGGAAAGTTTTGGCACAACATATGTGAAATATTTTTGACAATCCTATATAACTAATAAAAAATCGTGTTAGAAATAATGGTTTGGCAGATTCAGTAAGCAGTAAACCATTCACCTCAGCACACAACTCCAGGGACACCGTTTACATTTTGCTCTATAAAAGCAATGCTTCTCAAAGGGTGGTAATGCAATGTCCTTAGCAGAAGCCCATCGTCCTACTGTTCCCCTCAGCAAAAATAACGTTTTATACTTCTCAATTTATTATATTGAATTTTGTATCTGTCATACCAACTGCAAGTACCAGCAAATCAAATTCATCCTGGATTAGATAATAAGAATAGTTTGACCTATAATAAGTTAAAAGACA
Source organism: Saimiri boliviensis (assembly GCF_048565385.1). Classification (NCBI taxonomy): domain Eukaryota; kingdom Metazoa; phylum Chordata; class Mammalia; order Primates; family Cebidae; genus Saimiri; species Saimiri boliviensis. The sequence continues at coordinate 156,991,627 of NC_133451.1, forward strand.
GTGACTCAATAGGTAGTCAAGAATTTTGATTCTTGCTTTCTTTCCTTCCAGCCATCCTCAATGACAGTGATGTGCTAAAGCTAGTTCATCTTGTCATCATAATATGGTTGTCAGTAATGAAATAGACTGTATTTTCCATTTTGCATGAACTGCATAGAAGAATGAGGCTCTTACATACTAATACAATGGAAGCCTTTCCTTTGAGTCTGATTGAGTCAATTTAGTTTACAAACTCTTGAAATAAAGACTATTCTTATAAACTAAGTCATATATTATGTTTGAATTAAACCACAATTCCTCAACCAAATACTAGAAAAATGCACCAGGGCTATGACAGGCTTATCCACTCCTGGAATTGTCACCTCTGAGCCATATGGGCCCCTCAGAGGAAAGATAATTAACTTCTCTACACTTGTATAATTTAGGAAGGCAACAAAAGGAAGATTGTATGTTGAAAACATAACTGTGAAATAAGTTCAAACAGATTTATTCAGAAGGCCTTTTCTTATTCCCCCACCAGTACCCAGCCACTCAGAACTGAAAATAATGTATTCTCCTTAAATTCTAAGTAATACCTTCATCCACAGCCTTATGTATGCATAAACACAAACTTCCTCTTTTGCAGCGCAAATCCCTTTGCATGGGCATTGACATCGGACCTTATCACACTGTCCTCTAAGAACGTGGAGCATAAAAATGGTACTAATATGCCTTCAAGGAAATAATTTGTCTCTTCTCTGATCAGAAACTTCATGTTTCTTCCTAGGATAAATAAACATATATAGATATAAAAACAACAATTTTGGTGATTAATATGAGATCTACTTGCATAAACATGACTTTCTGCAAAAGAAAACGTGAGGACAATTGGGCCAGTGTAAAAAGGTGGTGGATATATTGATAAATTTTTTTGTCAGTTGGGAAGGACATCTTTCTCTACATAGATGCCCATTAAGGGAGATTTGGTAAAGTGTTTGAAGGCCAAGTAACAGAAGGTAGGGTTGGAAAAGGAAAACTGAATAGTGCTTTTGCTTTTTGCTCTAACCTCCCAAGCAACAGAGAAAAATTTCAGGATTCCTGAGAATTGGTGGGGTTTGGTAAACAAAACTCACTTTCAAAAGCAAAGAAATTTTCACTGTGTCTCTTTATTCCTTGATTCTCCTCTATTCTGGCCTCTGCAGCTTTAATGATTCAGAATTGAGTCACCGTCTACACCCAAGGAGGAGAGAAGACCTTATACAATCATCATCATCATCATCATCATCATCATCATCAAAAAAAAAAAAAAAAGCTGGCACTCTGGCACTTTAAGAATGAGAAAGATTCAGAAATTTATCCTGCTGTTGGCAACTGGCACCCAAGACACCATCCTGTTCAACTATGGGGCCAGGAGTGAATGAAGGTGCCATAGAAAGTAGGCTGAAGTCATTTTGGACTGATTGGGATAGAGAGAAAGAGCCCTTGATCTCAGGCAGACCTAGATGCTGGAAAGTGAATAGAAAAGTAGACAAAGAAAAGGAAAGTAAGCCTCCTAGTATGATAAGTCCATCCTCCATCTCTCTCCAAAATATCAGATCTTTGGAGAGAGACTTCCGCTGTCTCTCTCTCTCCAAATATCTGATGTTTTCCAGCCCCTATTAGGGAAAAAAGGGATCTCCTGGCAACTCTGAATGTAACCCTTGAAATGCTGAACTTAAGCCACAGGTTATAGCAAAACTTGCAGTGAAGAAACATAAAAGAGATTGAAATGACCTTTGCCTTGTCGCTTCTATATATAAATGTATGGTAGGAATCAATGTTACATGTCTGTAAGTTTTTATCCCTGTAACAAAGTGATCATTCTGACAAGAGGAAAGTTGGAGATAGATAAGCAAGTTAATAAGACAAACTCACCTGCCCTTTGCCACCAGTGAGTTTGTTAAAATTGAGCTTGAGTGCCAATCAATTTATTAGGCACTTTGGGTAGAATAACTCTCTAAAAGTAATGATGATTTTTGGCTGATTAGGAAGTTTTCAAGAGAAGGCTACATCCAAAGAGTTAAAGTACTTACTGCAGGTAATCTTGGGGTGATTTAGACTTGAGGTTGTGAAAGAGCTACTAGATATATTCTTCTATGAAATGTAGTTGTTAATGGGCGCTTGTTAAATTGGATGTCTAAGCCATGGAAACCTGATATCTCTCTTGCCTAATGCTCATTTTTTTAGTAGGTCAAGTTCAAGTCTTTATTCAAGAAGGTGAAAAAGGCTGGAAAAGCTCTGCTTATTGATTAGATATGGTGTGGTGAATATTATTGCTAACATATTTCTAACAGCGTCTTGGCTTTACATAAGAATATGGCTGCTGTCCCTTTGGGAACATCATTGGGGTGACACTGGCATCTTTGGGCTGGGAAGATTTATATCCTACTCCACTGCCTGAAGTAAAGCTGAATCTGTTGACTCGTTTGGAATTTGAGTCATGGAGGTTCCCTAAGAAACTGGATGACTGATGTTAATTGAAACCCAATGCTGTTTACCGTAGATTTTTCAGCCTCAGGACCAGCCATTCAAATAGAAAGCAGGCAGGACCATCTGCTCAGTGGACAGAAACTGGACTCTGAAACTGATACAGATGAATATCACCCATTTTGGGGGACATGGTTATAGAAGTGGATCATGATTGTGGAATGAACTATCTCAGTTAAGTAGATGCACTTGGCAATAGTGTGTTCTCTGATGAGACCACCTGAAATCAAGCGACTGCCTGAATCTTGTATGTTTCTGAGGCAAAGGAAATCAACAGCAAGTCAGACTGTAACTTCTGCCCACTTTGTCTCCACGTTAGGGAGGACCTATTGCATAGACTGTGCCCCCGGTATCCTCTGGCAAATTTACAAATTCAGGATTTCTGCCTGCTGTCCAGTCTTATTAGCTGCCTCTGGCCATACTCAGATGATCCTTCAGGCTAATCTGTGTCATATATTTGGCTTTATGGACCAACTGCTGTTTGATAAGAATGTGCCTTTTATGGTAGACGTTATACAATGATAAGCTGATAGGCTGACTTTTTACTTCCTTCATCTTCTGATCCACAAAACTTAGTTTGGCAGTTTGCTGTTGCCAGTTGGTTAGCTGGTTTTTCAAGCAATGGAGGGATTATCCCCTCCATTCTGTTGCCTGGATGAGAATCAGGATGAAATGAGTGGGAGAATTTAGGAATTATACTGTGAAATTTTCAGAATTCTGCCCTTTCAATTCCTGAGCATAATGAACAGCACCCGCACCTCAGCCTGGGTAGCAGACCCTTTTGACTGTAATTTTCACAAAAGTAAACCCAGACGATTTGCTCTTGATTCTGGCTAAATTAGATAAAAATGTGTTTGTCCTTCTTGCACCAAAAATTTATGAAAATCAGACTTTGCACCGGAAAGACCTGGTGCAGGAAGAACAAGAGCATTTTCATATGATTTCTGGATGATGGCTGAGTGACAGCAGAATATGACTGGTGAAAATGTAAATTTGTGTTTACTGAGATAGGACAGGCTAATTTTGTGAAAGTGAAGAAAGAAAGAAAAAACCCTGACACATAAGGAGACAACTCAGTAAATTTTAAAAGATACAGACAAAAGAAGCATGAATATTCATTGTGTTTCAGAATTGCCCCTGGATCTATCCTCTAGAAGAAAAATACTCTGGTATTGGTCCCCCAAACAGTTGCAAGTATCTTAAAGCCTGAGTCTGCCATCTCTCACCAGATAATTCTGATCATGAGTGAGCTGGTGATTGTTCCGGCTCCTAGACCTAAGGTTAAAAACACCTCCGGATGTTTCCTTCCCCTCTATTCTCAGTCATTCTGTAGGCTTCCTGAATCGTGTCATGGACAAGCAGGACAGATTAAACTGACCACCCTCAAGCAGTCCCTCTGAAACCTATGACTGAGTTCTACTATTTATACTGAATAAGAATATCTAAGGCTTACCATCCTATAGAAGATGGAAAGTCCTGCGGGAAGCCCCACTGGGGCACTACAGGAGATCACTGGCAACTAGTGCCATCTAACTGTCATATGTTTTATTTCGGAGACCCAATAATTGTTTCCAGGAGTACTGTATTTGCTTCAGCATTGTACTTGCATGAAATGCATGCATTGATTTTTCTCACTGTGGTTTGCATATAGGAGTGGTTATAACACACATTTAACTATTTTTTAGAATATTACTGGTAAACCAGGTAGCCCTCAGATGACTGTGAATATCTCTTCAAAATGAGGATATACTCAGTTAAATGGGAGAGTTTCCTAGAGGTAAAACTGGCTTATTATTCATACAAATTATGGGGACAATTTTACCCACAAGGGAGTCATTCCAGTTAGAAAGCTAGTTTAAGCTGGGTGCTGTGACTGCAACCTGTAAAGCCAGCACTTTGGGAGGCCAAGGCAGACAGATCACTTGAGGCTAGAGGTCTGAGACCAGCCTGACCAACATGGTGAAAACCCATCTCTACTAAAAATACAAAAATCAGCTGGATGCGGTGGTATATGCCTGTAATCCCAGCTACTAGAGAGGCTGAGGCACAAGAATCACTTGAACTTGGGAAGCAGAGGTTACAGTGAGCCGAGATGATGCCACTGCACTGTACTCCAGCCTGCGTGACAGAGCAAGACGCTGTCTCAAAAAAATACTTAAAAAAATAAAAATATAGTTCAAAACTTGTCAGTACCCTAGACTTTTTCTTGCAAGCCAAGCTTGTATCTGTGTAATCACTGGTGCATCCTGCTATATCTGGCTTAATGCGTTGGCTAGATGGAAAGATCTACGCAGAAATTTAAGGAGAAAGCTACCTGGTTTGCTAATATTCATTGATAGTTTACAGGATTTATTCAGCTGGCTGGATTTTGGAGCTGAAAGAAATACTGCAGATGGGTTTCATCCTGCTTCCCTGAGTCTTGCTGTTAATAGTGTTAAGTGCTGTGTAAGATAAACTGAATAGATTTGTTTCTAGCCCTGTAATTTGTCTATATTAATCAGAATGGCCGATGCCGTACATTGATGGAAAATATGCCAGAAGTTGGACCACACAACAATGAGGAGTAGACCTGTTAGGAAATAATGCTCATGAAGATATCCTCACATCTGCATAGTCAGAGTTCTCTCTTAAATGCAAAAATGGTAACCTGAGTTAAAGTATAATTTAATCGCCACCCTTGAAGAAATAGAAACATCTACCCCTAAGCCATTTGATTAAATTTTAGAGGTGGCCAAAATAGAAACCTTCCCCTCTCCTCAGATATGTTTCACCTACATTCCAGAGCCGAGTTTAATCTCCATTCCTCTCTAAGGCAGGGAAGATGAACTGAGTGCTTTGCCAACTGTCTTAGAAAATTTCCAAGATACAAAATTTTATGGTCTTCCTGTTGTACAAACCCTATTGTACATTCTGGCCCTTAATATGTAACCATGTCAGAATGCAAGGCATACAGAGGCATGAAAGCTGCTTTGTGAGTGAATATATGGTTTGATCCTTAATCCTGAGGCCGTGTGTGCCTGTCAGTGTGTGTAGATGCATGTGTGTGCACACACATCATATGCATATACACACAGACACACTCATACAAGGTGACATCTCAGAACTTCACAATTTAAAATTCAAGTCAAATCAAATTCCAGTGGCATAATTTAGAAAATCAGCAGTAAATATTAAAAATCCAGTTCATACTATGATTCTCTAGTCATGTCATGTTCATTTATGAAAACTTAGTTGCTAACATTATTTTAGCATAAGTATGGCAAACTCTTGATGCAGCTCCATTTTAAAATTATCAGAGTTGATCAACACAGGGAAACACAACAGGGCTAACAGCTGCTAAATGACCCTTAAATAAAAATTTTCATTACAGTTATGTATTTTAATAACACTTTTATGTCCTCTTATTAAATGTTTGCCCTTAAAGGGCATACATAATTTCCATCTATGTAATTCTCCTAATCTGAAATCTCTACACCATAATCATAAACTTTATCTGGGTATTGCTGTTAAAAAGACCTTTGATGTCATGATCTTAAATGGCTTAAAAAGACACATTTACTTGTAATCTTTAAGGTAACAAAAAAATGACCATAATGAACAATTTTGATGAACTCTTTCTGACAACTAATTTTTTGCTTTTAAAATAATTTATCAGGTTGAATTCTGACTTCAGTATACTGGTGTTCTCAATAAATATATTTATTTATGGATAGCTTACAGGATGTTTTATCTTTATACACCATCTGGAAAGAAAAAGAGAGATAATGATAGTAAGCTATTTAGTAGTTGGTGACAGCTGGTACATAAACTTACAGTTATCAGTTGACAAACATAGCAATTATCTATCAATACCAGCAAAATTATGTCTACTAGTTACTATACTTGCAACATAGCAAAAATTATAGACTTATTAGTTCAAAATTAAAGAACGATTATGCTATTTAAGTCTGTATATCATTTAGTTTGATAATAAAAACTCTAATGAGTAAAAATGAACAAATTTTCTTAATAGCTACCTTATTCTCTTTAACTTTATTAATATCTATTATGAATTTTCTTTTAAATATCTATTATGAGTTTTCTTTTCTTTGATATGTCCTTTTTGATCCTCCTATTCAGAAGTGTTTCTATATCAATATGTAATTGACTTGCCATTGTTTGCGTTAGTGTCTTCTCCCATTTGATACTGGGATTTGTTTATCATCCATGTTATAATCTTCTGCTGTCTTTCCTTATTCTCTGATGAATGCTGTTCCAATTAAGAGTAGTATCAGTTTCCAGGCCAGACATGGTGACTAATGCCTGTAATACTGGCACTTTGGGAGGCTGAAGCAAGTACACCACCTGAGTTCCAGAGTTTGAGACCAGCCTGACCAACACGGAGAAAACCCATCTCTACTAAAAATACAAAAATTAGCTAGGCATGGTGGAGGGCACCTGTAATTCCAGCTACTCAGGAGGTTGAGGCAGGAGAATCACTTGAACCTGAGAGGCAGAGGCTGTAGTGAGCTGAGACTGTGCCATTGCACTCCAGCCTAAAAAAGGAGCAGTATCAGTTTTCAATACCAGGACAGAAATTTTTTAATGAATAGTATTCATATCAGAGTCAGGATGCATTGTTTATTTATATCATAACATTAATCACCCCACCACGAAATGTATGCAATCCCCTGATAATTATCTCCTGATATTTTTTGCAGAATTATATGTGTATTTTACAACTCAGAAAATATTGTGCTGTGGTACCCTAGCCTCATGCTTCAAAATGGCAATGCTCCAAAATCATAGTAGCTACGAACACTTCAAATATTTTGTAAAGTTTGCTTTCTACTCTGTAGGTTTGTTGTTAAAAAGAAAATACTAAAATGGAAAAGAAAAACAACATTCTTGCTTTCATAAATACATTGCTTTTTGTTTGTTTTGTTTAATTGTTTTGGAGACGTTGAAATTATCTTTTGGCTATCTTTGCATTAAGAAAATGGGTGGTTGATTACTTACGTTTGCATCCTTGGCAGGACCATACACAGATTTCTGTACCCTAACGGTGTTCACTGAGTGCTTAGATGGCATAAACTAGAGTTTGGCAGGTTGAGTTTCTCAAATTATTCTTGTCTATTCCTAGGATCAGTGTAAAGAAAAAACATATTTATTTGTGGATATTAAACCGAAGTGTTTTATCAAAATAAACTGGATTAGCATGTTTTGCTGTGATTATAATTATCTACCAGCCATAAACAAAAACTTAGGCTACTGCGTAGGATAGCCCAGCCCTGCAAGGAGCAGTTAAAAAAAAAATATTTTAGTTACAGGCTCTAATTCAGAAGGGAATAAATAGTTACAAAATATGTTGACATATTATATGCTAATTATCAAATGATCTACACTATGTATTTCAGTTTATCTGCAAGTTTTGAAAATATTTTTGTATTCTCATAACACATCAATATAATTTATTCTTATCCAGCAAATCTAAAATCACACATAGCTTTATAACTTCTACAATAATTCATTTTATAATCTATATATAACTCTATATCATTCTCTCTTTATTTAGATATAGAAATTTTTACAACTTGGGTTGGCATTTAGTTTTGACACTCTTTGGCTTCAGAATGCCATTAGCCTATTTAATAATACACAGGTGGAGTTTATGGACGCCAGTCAGTCATATAATACTGTGAATTTATTACATATGGAACATGGTTCTCTTTTATTGTAAAGGGTATGTAGATTTAGTTCTGTGTGTTTGCATTCATTAACATGTTGTAGAGAAGAGCAAATCATCACTATAATCCGTTTTTGACATTTTTATCACATTTAACCTCATAGATTTTGATTTATACATTTTCCAAGTGTAGAATGCTTGAGGTTACTGAACCAAAACCATTTATGATGTTTGTATTCTATTTGGACTAGTTACTATTTTATTGACACTTAGAAGATAGTACCTAGAACAGCCATAAATCTGACTCAGGCCTTGTATGGTGATATTCTACCTTGGAGATTTTGTCTTTCTGTTGAAGTCAGAGACAAAAAATAAATTGTAAATATGAGTGAATTTAAAATGTATTACTACATATAAATTGACTCTACAAAAATCTCGAACTTGCCACTAACCTCACATCTCAAAAGGAGACGATCATAGCCATTGAAGAAACATGAGGAGATAGATGTGAGCGTAATCCTTATTAGCTCAGAACTGTGGGTGAATGTGGCAAAACCACATATGGATATGAGATCACCAGAAAGAAAGAGACTACATAGGCCTAATAAGAAATATTCAGAAAATGCTTCTTTCCAGAGTTTTACCCTCAAGAAAAAAAAAAAAAAACTGCTTACAGAAAGCAAATTGTACCCACAGAAATACAGAGGGTAATAGAGAAAAGAACTCCGATAGCTAATATGCAGGGGCTTGAAGGATTTAGATTCCATCTTGAACTTTTCAAATGTTCTTAACCAGACTTTACTTTGAGGGATAGTAGTTATATAGAGAAGTCATAGTTTGAGTGCTTTCTGAACAGAAGCGTAGAGACAATTTTCAAACTATGAAGCCAGAGGCTGTGATAGCACATAAGAGTGTCCATCAACAAGACTAAAATATCTTTCAGGTTTGGCCAGGCACAGTGGCTCACACCTGTAATCCCAGCACTTTGAGAGGCTGAGGCAGGTGGAACATCTGATGTCAGGAGTCTGAGACCAGCCTGGTCAACCTGGTGAAACCCTGTCTCTACTAAAAATACAAAAATTAGTTGGGTATTGTGGCAGGTGCCTGTAATCCCAGCTACTCAAGAGGCTGAGACAGGGAAATCACTTAAACCCAAGAGGCAGAGGTTGCAGTGAGCCAAGATGGTGTCATTGCACTCCACCCTGAGTAACAGAGCAAGACTCTTGTCCCGAAAAAAAAAAAAAAAAGAAAAAGAAAAGAAAAAGAAAAAGAAAAAGAAAAATCTTCAGGTTTATTTGTGGGAAGCAAAGAATACCATCTAACCCAGTCAAAATTAATATTTTGAAAAGACAAAAATGAACTAAGTGATATTCCAATAGAAAATGAGAATACACCAGAAAATGAGGACATAAAAGGAAATAATAGTTTAATGTTTCAAGCAACCTCAGAAAAGAGTACTTAGAATTAAAAATAAAAATATTACAAGTGGTATGGCCAGCAAAATTCACATACCTGTCATATCTGGATTGATAAAGTAGATAAATTTTGGTAGACTAACCGAACATCTGAAAATGTTCACTTAATTATTTAATCTATGTAAACCACTAGAACCACAATAATAAAAATATACCTACTTTTGAAATGCTACTATGCATTTAGAATCTCTAATCACATATTAAGTCACAAATGCAACTTTAATTTGTTAAGAAAATAGAATAACCTTTTCCTGAATTCAATAGAATAAGAATAGATGTTAATGACAACAATAACAAAAATCTCTTTCACAGATAAATTAATCCCTATTGAAGATCCCTTGGTCAAAGTGGAAATAAAAAATAATATTACATTATTTGTACAAAATCACATGAAAAATCAAACCTGTCAGCATCCAGATGATACAGTTAAAGTGATGCTACTGATACTGACTGGATCTATTTCAACTTTCTGTTCATTACCCTTGTCTGTCTTAGCTATTGCCTTATTAGCAGTGGGAAAGGAAAGCACCTAGCTCACAGGCCAATGAATAAGCAGCCAATGAACATTGCTGAGTTTTCAATTATTTATCTAATAAAGAGCAGAAGCAAAGATACCAAGAAAAAAATACTACATAAAAATAATAATGATGATGAGAGAACATAATTTTCAAGCAGTAAAACCTCCTGTAAAATCACCTTAATCACAATATTAGATTTACCCTGATGAACAAATTTATATGAAAAATACATATACAATAGTGTTGACATTTTGATGCATTTTTATATGGTCTGGGAGAAAATATATGTATTTCCCCACATTAATCCATGTAGAAATACTAATTCCAGATGCAATAATAATTATAATTAAATAACATAATAAAAATATATCATTAAATAGTGTATTTTTATAAATTTGAAGTAACATTCCCTAAAAAATAAAGCAAGAATTGTGAAGGTCAAAAATGAAAATTAGATGTACACATTGAAAATAAAGTGCAAAAACCAAACACATGAAAAGAAAAACAAATAGCAGCTTCCTGTAGGGGAAAGGAGTTACGACATATTTGATAAAAAAGCTGAAAACTCATGAGCACTGAGATTACGCGAGTCAATATCAAAAACGACAACAGAATAGAAATAGTGTTCAAATGTTAACAGAAAGAAAAGGAAATTATCAATAACTTATGCATTCGAGAAGTGATTCAAAGGCATAAGTCAAGAAATAAAATAATAATAATAAACCCTACATTTGAATTTTGTGGTAAGAGCAATACTAATGAATATAAAAGTCTTTCATATGCATATTTGTGAAAGAGAATATGTATTTTACTTGTCAATAGTCAGAAAAGGTACAATTAAAATGAATTCTTTGTCCTATCAGTTGCACTCTCTACTATCTACTTTTTAGAAATAGAGCATTGAGAGATAGTGGTGAGAAAATTTGTTGGAACAATGTTTGCAATTGAAAAAACAAATTGTGTTTTATTCATAAAAGAAAAAAATAAGTTTTAAACAGAATTGGATCTATAGCTAGGAACATAAAAAGTTCATTACTTATTAAGTGAGAATGTATTATACTCTTCTTACAAAAGCAAAAGTAATAAAACTTTTATAATTATATAGTAAGATTTTATTCTCCAGACTTTTTATTGTGGGTTATCTCAAAATGTTAACTCCTTGTTGAGAAGGAGAGTAGAAAGCAGAATGTTATAATACATAAGAAACTGTTAGCATTGACACATTACTATCAAAAACCATATGTCTTGTTCTCTGATTTCATAACAAAAAGACAGATAAATTTGTCACAATGTATAAAAATATCAAGTGGGAAAGAAGTAATAAGCTTATAGGCCACAATCTAAATATAGCTATGCTCTCTCATCAATTTCTCATCTACAACTTCATAGCATGAGGATTTGAGGAGAATGTTGTATTAAAGTTACAACTGGTTATTTAATGCCATGATTTAATAAAATATAATATATTTATTTTTATAGTTCTTTCTACTTTTCCTCATGTTTCAAATTCAGAAATATGCAAAAAAATCCATACTGATTTGAGAAATATTGGGTAAAAATTACAAAATTAAAATTATATAGAGTATTTGTAATAACATTACTATTGATAAAAATTATAGTAATAAATAACATTTATGCACACTTTCAATGGGCCAAGTACTGTAACAGTATTTGATAGGTCTAATCTTACTAAATACATACAACTATCCTACAAGATAGACATTCATTTTATATATAAACTGAGGCATAGGTAAGTAATTAGATCAGAGTTACACAGCAAGTAGTGTTAAATTAAATTTGAGTTCATGATGCCTCCATACCTTGAGTTCTTACATAACAAACTGCCACCTAACTTAATATGTAAACAAATTGACAAATTAATTTTAGGAGTATAGTATTTTATAAAAGCTGAGTCTCAGCAAATCACAGCAGCCAAGCTTCAGCTAATCACAGTCTATATCTAGCTGTAACCAATCATAGTGAGCATCTGGCTGTAACCAATCAAGCTGTTTCTGCACCTCACTTCTGTTTTCTGTCCATAAATACTGCCTGCTTATAATTGTGAAGCAGAGCACTCTGAATCTTTTCTGGTTCTGAGGGCTGCCCAATTCACAAATTATTCTTTGCTCAATTAAACTCTGTTGAATTTAATTTGTCTAATGTTTTTAACACTAGTAAATTCAGGATCTTAATCCAAGTTTTACACTGTTCTAGATAAACAGTTTTTAAAGTTGAGCACTACATTTAATATGAATATAAATACTTTTAAAATTACTGTCATTTTAAAGTGGATCTGGAAGTACTATTTCTGAAAATTGTTTTTGTCATACTCCTAAAATCATTCTTCTTGACAGATCCAGTAATTAAATTCATGGCTTTGTCTGTCATGTTGTTTTTCTTTCACGCATTCTTTCACCCATTGTCTTTGTGGTTTTAAAGCAAGATTATATAAAACATAAAATTAATGTAATAGAATAAAAAATGTATTCAAGTTTTGTTTAGGCTATTTACCTAGCAACATAAGATGATTCATTTTATAGAAAAAGATGGTGTGGTTGATAAACTCCTACGGTGGGCTCCATCATCTCTTACTGGTGTTCATGCCCATGTGTGATTCCCTCTCCTTGAGTATAGGTGGGAATTTGACTTGACTATAACCAATAAAGTAATAGCAACTATGACAGGATGTACATACGTAAGTTTGTAGCATCGATTCTTCTAAATTTTATTTCTGCCTTGCTGACTTTGAGGAAGCAAGCATATACTTTGGGGTGCTTCATGTCAAGGAACTGTGGGTATCTTCTAGGAGATGATGGCAGCCTCAGGACGACAACTAGCAAGAAATTGCTACTTTCAGTCCTACAACATCAAGGAAATGAATCCTTCCAACAACCTCAGTGAACAGAGGTGGAACTTTCTCTAATTGAACATCATCAAGAAGATAATCCACCTTCTTCTAACACCATGATTGCCATTCTGCCAAGGAACCAGCTAAACAATTTCTGCATTCCTCCCCAACAGAAAGGGAGCTAACAAACGTATTGTTTGAGTAACCATGTTTGCAGTACTTTGTTATTTGACAATAGAAAACCATTCTAAATGGGGTTAATGAAACCCTCTTTATAGGATTACTATAGGTATCACAAGAATAAGTTAGAAGAAAACATTTTGGAAATGGCAGAACAATACAAAAATATATTATTAACCAACAGTTGTAAGTTCTTTCTTATCAGTAATTACTTTAAATGGAAATGGATTAAACTGTCCAACTACAGTCCATTAAAATTAAGATGATGAGTGAATGCCAATGCACATGCCATTTCTTTTGAGGTAATAAAAATATTCTCTTACAAGACAGTGATGATAATTTTACATTTTGGATATACTGAAAGCTACCTAATTAGAATTTTAAAACTGTCTAAAATGAGGAACAAAATGATCTTGAGTGGCTTTTGCTGCAGAACAGTCCCATGTTTATTGGTGTTTAATCCCAAACTTAAGCTTTTCTGAGCTTTAGAATCTTGTAAGATAATATGTTTTGATCACAGGTAATATTGACCTTCTCACTACTATGTTTAACACAGTTCATGGTTGTTCCTTGCCTTTTACTGAAAGTTGCAGCACTATTCACAATGGCAAAGACATGGAATCAACTTAAATGCCTATCAATTTTAGACTGGATAAAGAAAGTGTGGTACATATATACCACAGAATACTATGCAGCCATAAAAAGGAATGAGACTATGTCCTTTGTAGGGACATGGATGGAGTTGGAAGCCATTATCCTTAGCAAACTAATGCCAGAACAGAAAACAAAACACCACGTGTTCTCATTTGTAAGTGGGAGCTGACCAATGAGAACACATGGACAGACACATGGAGGGGAACAGCACACACTGGGTCCTGTCAGGGGATAGAGTATGGAAAGGGAGAGTATTAGGAAAAATAGCTATTGCTTGATGGGCTTGATAGCTAGGTGATGGTTTAAGTGCAGCAAACCACCATGGCACACGTTTACCTATGTAACAAACCTGTACGTCCTGCACGTGTACCTCAGAAATTAAAATTAAAATTAAAATTAAAAAAAGAAAGTTGTAACATCCTATCTCTTACTTTGGGAGTGTCTCAAACTTCTAAATATGACTTTTTTTTTTCTTTCTGGGCAAAAGGTGAATTTATGATGGTTTATTGAATTTGAAGCTATGAATTTCTATAGTACTTACACAGTTTGGGGGTGAATTCTGTAAGTGATTTTTAAAAATCTAAGATCTTTTAAAATAAACAAACAAAACTTCAATAAAACACTATTATTTGTAAAGATCCTAAGATGACCAGGGTCTTAGCTGTATGGTAGGTTTGACTTCAACAGAAAGTCTGAATTATATCATATTTAGATCAACAAGATTATTTTTATATCTATCAATAACAAAATAAGAAAGCAGAGTTAAACTTTCAAAATAAAATCATGGTGCGTAACAACAATAAAAAATCAGCTATTGATTAAGATAATATAAGTTTTTGCAGGTATTACAATAACATGAACTTCAATTCTTGGTGAATAATGAACTGGTTTATGAGGGTGGCTTTGGATGCTATTAATAACATATATCTTGATATGGGAGTTGGTTAAATGGGTCTGTTCACTTTCTAAAACATCTCTGGGCTTACTCTTCACTGGGTTTATTCTACATGTACTCTTATGACAGTTACATTTTGTATATATTAAACTTGAATAAAATGTTTTCTTAAAATTATGAATTGGGATTATTTTAATAAAATGCTAATAACACTCTTTGTAATTATTAAAAAAAAACACAAGAAGCTGAGAAGCTGATTCATGAATTCAATTAAATTGATCTCTAATAGTATATATTTGATAATAGATCATTGTGGTATGTATGCACATATGTATGTAAGTTTTTATTCATTTCATTTATCCATTCATACTTGGGGCTTTCTCCACTCTCCTGCTCATCACATCATATCAGATGGTGTATAATATCAACATGACTTATCACAGATAATGTTAACCTTGTTCACTTAATTAAAGTGGTGTATAAAATTTTTCTCTGAAGTTCACATTTTCTTTTTATTCTCTGCTAGAGTGAAGTAACTAAGTCCGACCCACACTCACTGTAATGAAAAGGATATTGCACTCCACCTCCTGAAAGGAGAGGTATAAAAGAATTTCTATTCAAACGCTAAATTCATCACTGTAATTATAAATTTGAGGAGAGATGGTTTATAGTTTTGCAAATGTTCTGTTTCCCCTTAATGTTTTGCCCATTAATTTGAGTATTCATCAGTGGATTTTGCCAGCAGTAATTATTACTCTGGTGCTCGATGGTGATTACTGTAGGATTTTAATTGCATTGTTTTGTGATCTGGGAGTAGGACCTATATGATATCAATTACATGGCTTTATTTAACAAATTCTTTTTGGCCAAATGTACATTTTGGTGGCTAATTTTCTCATACCATCATGAAAATAATTAATATACTTTATTGAACATAAATTAGATTTACTAAAGTTTTTCATCAAATATTTCAAATATTTGCAATTATTTTTTCCTTAACCTATCAGTTTGTATGTAAGTTGTCTTAAAATATTCTAATCTGAGTTACTAAGTTCTTCTTTGAATATTTTTCAATACTCACATCATAAGATTCATGCTTTTTAAATATAATGTAAATTAATTCAAAATTGTTACAA
Source organism: Saimiri boliviensis (assembly GCF_048565385.1). Taxonomy (NCBI): domain Eukaryota; kingdom Metazoa; phylum Chordata; class Mammalia; order Primates; family Cebidae; genus Saimiri; species Saimiri boliviensis. Next base: position 157,007,503 of record NC_133451.1, read on the forward strand.
GTATTAACAATTACTTTTATATTTTTTCTGTCTTTTACCAACTGAATATTTATCACCTTAATCCTTTTCATCTTTTACTAATATTGCCATAACTGACCCTTAACCTTGCTCATCTGTGTTGCTTATTACACTTTATACTAACAATAATGTGATGTCTTACAGTATATAGCTCAGGGACTGGAAATGCCGTTAAAAACTTTCAGCTTAGCCAGGCATGGTGGTTCAGGCCTATAATGGCAGCACCTTTGAGAGGCCCAGGTGGGCAGATTGCTTGAGCCCAGGAGCTCCAGAGTAGGCTGGGCAACAGGGCGAAACCTCTTTACAAAAAATACAAAAGTTAGCCAGGTGAGCTGGCATGCGCCTGTTGTCTAAGACTGAGGTGGGAAGATTGCCCGAGCCCAGGAGATCGAAGGTGCTGTGAGCTGTGTTGGCGCCCTCGATCCTGGGTGACAGAGGGAGATCCTGTCTCAAACGAACAAACGAAAAAACGTTTAACTTGTTTGCTTATGGGCGTACAGCTGTAGTCAATGAGTTGCAGTTTATTCTGAAGCAAAATTAAAATCTCACCCTCCTTCCTGCACCCTTTGAGCCAGAGTAGCTATGTAATATGTAGAATCCAGGTAAAATAGAGAAATGTGGGGCCTCTTTTAAAATCGTTAAGAATTTTAAGATGGCGACAGCAGAGTATTACATCAAGCAAAGCAGCCTTTTGAGAGCGGGACCCTATGTGATCATGCAGGATACAAACCATTTAGCTATCTCTGCCTATAAAATTGGCATTCTTCAAAACCTACAAAGCTTTGGAGGAAGCTTAATGACTAAGGCCTTATGCTCTACATGATGACATCAGAAAATCATCATTTTGACTTGCTCTAGGCTCAAATACACTTTTGTTTTATATTGAAAAATAATGTTGAAGATACAGATAAGCAAACCACATTTATATAAACTGCATAGAAATAATTAAAGCACACACATATATACAGATTAACTTTTATGAAAAGAACATGTCTATCTCACTGAAAGCAAACCTCAAGAGGTAATTAACTTGAAAGAACCATGATGAGTTTTACAAAATATTCTCACAGTGGATAGGTTTCTGTTATTTTATTTTTACATTATTTGAAAGTTTATAGAATACATTTTGGATCAGTACAAATGTGTATATGTTTATACTATAAGTATAAACAAAAGAACAAATATCCTACTAGTACTTAGTATAAAATGTGCTGCTTTAATTTTTTATTTAATTAGTGAGAATATTCATATTTGCTGAAATATTTGCTGAAAACAAATATTCATATTTGTTTTCATACCTACTCTGAAATTTACTTTTATCTGCACACTTATATTAATAGTTGCAGCAGAATTTATGGTGAGACCAGCAGATTATTATTATTTTAGCCCTCATTATATCTATGTATGCTGTTTGGTTTAATTGACAAGTTATAGTCTTGAAAATAATATATGCCTATAAATTTTTTAAATTTTAGTTTAGTTAACACTTACCTAATTTTATGAAAAATGACTTCAGATTACATTATGTTACTTTTATTACAGTGTGATGAATTGGTACATGTATGGAAATGTACATGAAAGGCTTATATATTTATACACATGGCAAAAGAGCTAAATTGTAATTGTAAAAGTGGCTGGAAGTAATGCGATCACTGAAAAAACTGGAATATTTTAGTTACTTTTAAATGTTATAGAGCATGAATGAAATCACAGCTTCTGCAATTACAATTGCCTTTAATTTTTTTTAACTAAAATCACCAACCGCTGTATTCCAGAAGCAATTAAATCTTAGCCATATAAAAATAAATTGCTGAGAAGCCCCATTTTTCTCCAAACATATATATTATATCCAGACTCCTCATATGTCATAAAATAGAAATAACAGGTCTTTCAAAACACCTTCACCATTAGAAGAGAAAAAAAGAAAATGGAAAAAGGAAATAATCCAATATGTGATTTTTTTAAGATAAATATTTCCGTCAGAGAATAATTTTATAGGGAATGCACATACCTTTGAGAATAAAGGCAATATGGATGCTGTCATGTAATGGATACCTGTAAGATCTATATAGAAATTGTAAATGGCAAGAATGAGGGAGAAAGCAAAGAAAACTTTTTTTTTTGTCTTCCTTTGATTTAAAATTTTCTGTTGTTTCTGGACCTTCAAGATAGAGTAATAAAAATAAAAGGACAACATGATGAATACTATAATAAAAACATTGAAGTTGAATATGAATTATTTCTCCTTGAGTTTCACTCTTCCCGTTTAAGGATTACGTGACCCTGGACATACCCAAATGTTCATTGTTCATTGAAATTCTTATCATTTCTTAGGTCAATGTTATAACATCTACTACATTAAGACAACAATGAAGACAATGTACATAACAATAACTGGAATATTATTTATTAACAAATATTAATGATTAATAATTTTATTGAAATACAATTATAAGATAAAATGTTTATAGGAGTTCCATGGGTTTATAGCTGATACAACCAACTATTCTTAAAATTTCTATACTGATATTTCACAGCACACATTAGCTGGTGTTCTTCAGCAAAGCTATTTTCAGTACCTTCCAATTAATCAAAACTCTTCAAAATTTATTTTCAATAAAATTTGCTTTTAAGGTACTATAAACATATCTTTCAATACTTGTTTAATTTTTATACTTAGTAAGTACATTGATAATATTTGAAATCGTCTTGCATGTGTAAAAATTGTGTATGAATTATACATTTGATTAGGATTGAAAAACCATTCATAGACGGAAACTATCTTTGAAATAGATCTAAATTTATATCTAACCAAAATATGTATGTAATGTGGATTTAAAAATAAAATTGTTTCTACATAGATGAATTGTTGTTCTCCTTATTTCATTAAATTATGTCTCATCGCTAGAACAGGTAAATTGGAAAAATTTGGGACTTATTGATGATATTTTCTCTTTATTTCTTGTGTCTCTAGGATAAAGAGTTACTTTCCAATTTATTAAAATAATACAATAATTATTTGATTTAAAAACTTTATAAAACAGCTAATATGAACCCAAGCGGAAGTTCAACTTGACAACAAAGATCATAAAAATAGTCTCATCATCAGCCTCTATGTTAACACAAACTGATAATTTCATCTATCAATAACATTTTTGACTTCGATTACCTTTATAATTTCTATATCATTGTCAAGAATAAAAACAACATTAAGCTATGGATTGACTAGACTTTGGAAAAACTGCCTAAATGTGTTATTATTGAATATTAAAATGAAAGCTATTTAGCCTTAAACATTACTTTAAAAAATTTGTACACTGATCATTTTAATATCTATCTGTCTGGCCAACGGAATCCGAAAGAAGTAAAATTTTAAATCATAGAAAAATATTTCTCAATTTATCAGATTTATGAGACACTAGCTCCTAAATTTTATGGACTAACATTTTTAAAACCTAGACTTCTGTACGTCACCCCAGAAAACAAAATTTAAAAAAATGCCCAGCTAATCACAATAAAATTGAGAAGATATATGGCTACGTTTTACTCCAAAAATGCTTCAAAACAATAGATCATGCCACTTTGGATATACCAGTCTATGCAACTCATCTCTAAATAAGTAATCAGAGCACTTGTATTCTACCTTAGGGTAGAATAAAATTCTAAAAACTACTCTCACTTGGGTGATTCTATTAAATACATGAATGTCATATTAAAATTAGCTTAGGTAAAATTATAGCTCACTTCAGTGTAATTTACATTTATTTTAATTTCTTTCTAATAAGTGAAAATTACTGTTTTGATCTTAAATTTAGTATTGCTTCAAAAATAGAAATAGTTTGCTGTTTAATTAGAAAACTATGTCTTACAAAGAAAAAATGGAGAAGCATTACCACTCTTGCATGGAAAGTAAAATTTCTGTATTTACCTGAATTATTTGAAACAAATAAATCTGAGATTCTATCTAATGTGTTCTAGATGTAAATTGTTATCATAAGTTCTTTTCTCTCTTTTAAATTGGTTATCTGAATCTTAAATTGAGATACCTTAATATTAAAATTCCTTTTTTTAAAAGTAACTCGTGTTCCTTGCTTATAATGTGAGAGTTTTCATAGTTTTCCAACTATTTGAAAGAAATTCAAATTATGCTATAGAGACTATTGTGAGAAATTTGGGTTAGGATCAAATGAATTAATTTTAATATAATTCAAATGACTCTATTAACAAAATGAAAGCTACAATAAATATTGCTATTTTAATTTAAATTTTTAAAGCTAATCTTAAAAGTAAAGAAAGTTGTTCAATTCAAATAACATCTCCTGAACTTTTATAGAGGATTTGCAGAAATAAACACCAAAATTCATAATTATCAATATTAAGTGTTTTTGCAATGTGAAAATATAGGGAGTTGATTTTTTTTTAGTTCCACGGTAGTCAGAATAGAGAACATTCAAGTATCAGGCTAATGGTAGTAAGTGGAAAACATGATGATAGATAATAATTTACACAAAGTGCTAAATAATGCACATTGTAGATACAAAGTAAATGACTAACAGGTTGATGGATTCTAAATTACTGTCATTTCAGGAAAAAAAATCACAGTTTTCATTATTATGACTAGCTCAATAAAAATGTGCAAGAAACAATGAAAATACCAAATCATCATAAAATTTTCTTTTTGAAGTAATAGATAAAACAGTTTAATGTTCTATGTATACATATAAAATGAAAGCATTTCTTTTCTAAGATAACAAAAAATATTCCAACTAAAATCTTTATAGATATAAAAAATAGAAATATATACATAAATATTGTAATTTTGCACTTTAAATAAAACAATTTTTTTCCCATTCCAGTTCACACACACACACACACACACACAAACACACACACATGTTTTATTGCATATTAGGTTCTGGGGTACATGTGAAGAACATGTAGAATTGTTGCATAGGTACATACATGGCAATGTGGTTTGCTGCCTCCATTCCCATCGCCCGTATCTGGCATTTCTCTCCATGTTATTCCTCCCCAACCCCCTACACTCCACTGTCCCTTTCCTAGTCCCCTCCCACAGATCTCAGTGTGTGATACTCCCTTACCTGTGTCCATGTGTTTTCATTGTTCAACACCAACCTATGCGTGAGAATATGTGATTCTCTGTTCCTGTGTTAGTTTGCTGAGAATGATGGTTTCCAGGTACATCCATGTCCCTACGAAGGACATGATCTCATCTTTTTTTAGGGCTGCATAGTACTACATGGTGTACATGTGCCATATTTTCCCTGTCCAGTCTATCATCAATGGACATTTGGATTGGTTCCAAGTCCTTACTATTGTAAACAGTGCTGCAATGAACATAGGTGTGCATGTGTTCTCATAATAGAATGATTTATAATCCTTTGGATATATACCCAGTAATGGGATCACTGGGTCAAATGGAATTTCTATTTCTATTTTCTATTGAGGAATCACCACACTGTCTTCCACAATGGTTGAACTAATTTATACTCTCACCAACAGTGTAAAAGTGTTCCTATTTCTCCACATTCTCTCCAGCATCTGTGGTCTCCAGATTTTTTAATGATCACCATTCTAACTGGCATGAGATGGTATCTCAATGTAGTTTTGATTTGCATTTCTCTAATGACCAGTGATGATGGGCACTTTTTCATATGTTTATTGGCCTCATATATGTCTTCTTTTGAAAAGTGTTTGTTCATATCCTTTGCCCACTTTTGAATGGGTTTTTTTGTTTTTTTCTTGTAAATCTGTTTTAGTCTTTGTAGATTTTGGATGTAAGTTCTTTGTCAGATGGGTAGATTGCAAAATTTTTTTTTCCATTTTGTTTGTTGCCAGTTCAGTCTAATAATTGTTTCTTTTGCTGTGCAGAAGCTGTGGAGTTTAATTAGATCCAATTTGCCTACTTCGGTTTTTGTTGCCAATGCTTTTAGTGTTTTAGTCATGAAGTCCTTGCCTATGCCTATGTCTCAAATGGTTTGGTGTTAGGTCTTATATTTAAGTCTTTAATCCATCTGGAGTTAATTTTAGTGTAAGGTGTCAGGAAGGGGTCCAGTTTCAGCTTTCTGCACATGGCCGGCCAGTTTTTCCAATACCCTTTATTAAACAGGGAATCCTTTCCTTATTGCTTATTTTTGTCAGGTTTGTCAAACATCAGATGGTTGTAGATGTGTGGCATTGCCTTCGAGGCCTCTGTCCTGTTCCATTGGTCTATATCTCTGTTTTGGTACCAGTACCAAGTTGTTTTGATTATTGTAGTCTTATAGTATAGTTTGAAGTCAGGTAGAGTGATGCCTCCAGCTTTGTTCTTTTTGCTTAGAATTGTCTTAGCTAGTGGGCTCTCTTTTTGTTCTACATGAAGTTTAGGGTGCTTTTTTACAGTTCTGTGAAGAAGGTCATTGGTAGCTTGATGGGGATAGCATTGAGTCTATAAATTACTTTGGGCAGTATGGCCATTTTCATGATATTGATTCTTCCTAACCAAACAGAACCAAAGACAAAAACCACATGATTATCTCAATAGATGCAGAGAAGGCCTTCAACAAAATTCAACAGCCCTTTGTGCTAAAAACTCTCAATAAACCAGGTATTAATGGAACGTATCTCAAAATAATAAAAGCTATTTATGACAAACCCACAGCTAATATCATACTGAATGTGCAAAAACTGGAAACATTCCCTTTGAAATCTTGCACTAGACAAGGATGCTTTTTCTCACCACTCCTATTCTATGTAGTATTGGAAGTTCTAGCCAGATCAATCAGGCAAGAAAAAGAAATGAAGGGTATTCAATCAGGAAAGGAGGAAGTCAAATTGTCTCTATTTGCAGACGACATGATTGTATATTTAGAAGACCCCATCGTCTCAGCCCAAAATCTCCTTAAACTGACGAGCAACTTCAGAAAAGTCTCAGGATACAAAATCAATGCGTAAAAAATCATAAGCATTCCTATACACCAATAACAGACTTAAAGAGAGCCAAATCAAGAATGAACTGCCATTCACAATTGCTACAAAGAGAATAAAATACCTAGGAATACAACTAACAAAGATGTAAAGGACCTCTTCAAGGAGAACTACAAACCACTTCTCAACAAAATAAGAGAGGACACAAACAGATGGAGAAGCATTCCATGCTCATGGTTAGGAACAATTTATTTTTTTATTTTATTTTATTTTTTTTTTAGTATTTACTTCAGCTTTATTTAACTTTTATTTTAAGTTCAGTGGTCCATGTGCATGTCTGTTACATGAGTAAATGTATGTCATGGGGGGTCGTTGTATAGATAATTTCATCATCCAGGTATTAAGACTAGCACCCATTAGTTATTTTTCCTGATCATCTCCTTCTTCCCATCCTTCGCTTTATGATAGGCTTGAGTGTATGTTGCTCCCCTCTATGTGTCTCTGTGTTCTCATCATTTAGCTTCCACTTATAAGTGAGAACATGCAACATTTGTTTTTCTGTTCCTCTGTTAGTTGGCTAAGAATAATGGCCTCCATCTCCATCTATATCCCTGCAAAGAACATGATCTTGTTCTTTTATATGACTAGATAGTGTTCCATGGTGTATATGTACCACATTTTCTTCATCCAGTCTATCACTGATAGGCATTTGGTTTGATTTCATGTCATTGCTATTGTGAATAGTACTGCAATGAACATATGTGTGCACGTGTCTTTATAATAGAATGCTTTATATTTCTTTGGATTTATACTCAGTAATGAGATTGCTGGGTGAAAACACTTTAGATAGAAAAGAACATCATTGATCACCGATGCCTTGTTTCTTTCTTTTTCAAAATGTAAATATCAAAAGAAACTAGTAGAAAAATTTTAACTGATATTAGTGAGAAGAAACTGCTTATTTTATATAACATACTTATTTCAGTCAAGCTTTTATTATTCTTCTTAGTTTAATTAATATTTTCATTTCATTCTAATACTTCTTTATGACTCAATATATCAAGCATGCAGAATTGTGAACAATATTTGAAACACCTGTAAATCAACTTTAGACCTAAGAACTTGCAGAATAGAATGTGCTCATTTGACTTGGGAAATGATTATGGCTAAAAGCCAAAGAAATGAGCTATTACTTCAGACAATAAACCCGAGCTATTACTTCACACTTAGTGAAGAAAACACTGCCAACTAGAAATGCAAAAACTTGATTACAAAATTCAGACAATTCTCCATTAAACTAAACCAAATATTATGAAAAAGAATATCATCTTTTTTCAATGAACCCAGTATTTCTGTTCACAAAATCTAAGCTTCAATTACGTTTTCCTAGCTATTAAGACATATATTTTATTAAAGCCTTTACAAAACTAATTGTAAATATTATATTAAGCAGCTATCTAAAGTAGAAAATGCCTTAAAGTGTCAAGTCTTGACACATACTCTGGGAAGAATATTTTGTCTTTGCTGAACTTCTCAGTTTTATACTGACATTCTTTTAATATCTGCTCCTATTATTGACATTTTCCATATAACGTCTTAGGATTTTTCTTGTTCTTTTGTTTTTGTAACTAATTGAAATAGATGTTGCCATGCAAATATGGGGGAATGTCATACAGCAGACACAGTAGATATTATGTACACTTTCTTATTATTGGAAAAACCTGAGAGGCAGATCGATATCAGGTGGAGGTATTCTGTTATCTATTTACTACATCAAAGAAGTCTTGCAGAGCTGAATGTCAGACTTGAGAAAAAGTTCCAGCAGGCTGATAACTTTTGGCTGCCTGTTTAAAGAGCAAACTAGAATATATTTTCATATTTCTACCAATGAGAACTCTGAAGAATATTTCTTAAGGATTCTGGTGGAGCCCTGTGATTCACCAACCAATTCCTGATAGTGTTGATATGTATCTCTACTTTGCATTACTTTTTTTCCTGCTTGACTCAGTCTGGTCCTCATTCTTGCTCACGCATCACATTATCCAACAATATACTTGCATCTAAACGTTTGTCTGGTTTCTGCCTTCTGTCTAGCCTGTGTTAGACAAGGCTGCTTATTCCTTACAGTTATAACCAATAAGCAAGATATAACAAAGGACAATTTTAGTGCCCCTCATAGAAAAAAAAAAAAAAAGATCTGAAGAAATTATTAACAAATGAAATCTAAGCTTATAGACAACAGATAATATAGAAAAAAAAATTAGCAACTAAAAACAGACCAAGTAATATTTGTATTAAAAATGCATGGTCAGCTTTACAAAAATTAGTGAATAGAATTTACCAATACATATGCAGATTCCAGGATAAAAATTGCATCATTTTAATAGATACAGAAAATGGTGAAATTCTAAAGTCATATTTGATGAGCATGTACTCTGATTAGGAAGTAAATAAACTGACTTACTCTAGTAAGAGATAAAAATGTACTATTATAGTTATGTATTTGTCTCAATGTAGTTTAATAAATATTATCATGTTGGCATAGTATTTATTCTTGCTTTTGTCCTATATATATCCTGAATAATATGATTTTCCATTTGTTTGTATGTTTGTTTGTTTGTTTCTGAAACAGAGGTGCCCATGCTGGAGGCAATGATGTGGTCTCAGCTCATTGCAACCTCTCCCTCCCAGTTTGAAGTGATTCTCCTGTCTCAGCCTCCAGAGTATCTGGGATTACAGATGCCCAACACCACACCCAGCTAATTTATGTATTTTTAGTAGAGATGGAGTTTCACCACATTGGCCAGGCTGGTCTCAAACTCCTGACCTCAAGTGATCCACCAGCCTTGGCCTCCCAAAGTGCTGGGATTACAGAATATGGTTATAATATATTCTACATACATATATAAGATCTAAATATATGGGAACAAATGACAAAAATCATATAAGAAGACTCAATAACTCAATATTGCAACAGAGGTATCTGATCTCCAATTTATCTATAGATTTCAAAGATATCCAAATCAAAATCCCACCAAAATTTTTGTGGAAATTATCAATCTAATTCTAAAATATATGTAGAAATATAAAAAGAATAGGCAAGATAAACTTGATAAAAATACAAATTTGAAGAAATGTATAGCATTTATAAACATATTTATTAAAAATATGTAATACATAGAGATAGATATATTGATGTAAAGAAAAACAAAAAGACCAATATAATAGAGTTCAAAGTTGGAACAAAACAACCTATGCATAAACAGAACTTGAGTCATGATCAAATGTACTGTAGAGAACTTGAGAAAAAAAGTTTCAATAAATGACACTGTTGTATTTGCATGTTTATGTAGTAGAAGGAATATTTCCCCAACTCCAATTTAGGTACAAATATAAATTCTAGTTGACCATAAACCTATGTAATAAAAATAAATTATTAGAGAATTATGTAGAATAAGGGTACATATGCATAGTGGGAGGAGACCAGACCTTTACAAGTGAAGGAAAGCAACTTCAGAAATGAATTATTTACTTTGCTTTATTATTTTTACAGAGACAGAGAAGTATTGTATTGAGAGATAATCTATTTTCATAATCAATATGAGTCTAAATTATATTTAAATCATTTCACTCTGTACTATATTTTCAGGAATTATAAATGTGTTATTCATTCACTTAAAGGTACCTCCGTAGAAATAACCTAAAATGACAGAAGGATCTGAAAGATCTAAACATGGTGTGCTTAGAAACTGTAGATTTTAGATCTAATGTGTACTGCATTAATAAATGATACAAAATGTTAAAAAAAAAAGAAATGAATTAATGTGTATGGTTTCTGAATAAAAAAAAGACATTAAATAAAAAAAGAAATAATAGATTTTACTAAGAAAAACATGGCAAATTTGGGCACGAATACTTGGATCAAAGAACTTCTGTATCAAAACACACCAGAGAGAGTGAAAAATCAAACCAAAACTGGAAGAAAATGTGTCCAGTAAATATCACCAAAAAGCACTAATACTCAAAATGTACAGATTATCTTTGTAATTAAATTTTTTACAGAGAAGAGCCCAAAAGAAAATAATATGAGCTAAAGCTTGAACTCTCACTTCAAAAGAGAAGAATGGAAATCTAAATGGCCAATGATCATATCAAAAAGTTATAACTTCAAAAGAGTATTTAGGGAGATGCAAATTTAATCACAACAGAATTTAACTATAATTGATAAAAATTTAAAAACTGGCAACAGCAACAACAACCGTTTATACAATCTTTGTTTTATTTCTTGACAGGGGCAATCATTACATGAGTGTTCATTATATAATAACTTTTTTTTTTTTTTTTTTTTTTTTTTGGAGACGGAGTTTCGCTCTTGTTACCCAGGCTGGAGTGCAATGGCGCGGTCTCGGCTCACTGCAACCTCCGCCTCCTGGGTTCAGGCAATTCTCCTGCCTCGGCCTCCTGAGTAGCTGGGATTACAGGCACGTGCCACCATGCCCAGCTGATTTTTTGTGTTTTTAGTAGAGACGGGGTTTCACCATGTTGACCGGGATGGTCTCGATCTCTTGACCTCGTGATCCACCCACCTCAGCCTCCCAAAGTGCTGGGATTACAGGTGTGAGCCACCGCGCCCGGCCTATATAGTAACTTTTAAATGACATTCATGGTGTGCCATTTTCCTAGTCCACAGAAAAAAATAGATTTTATTTACTTTTTCTCTCATTATCAATAATGACTTGCTCTTCTTTTTTGCTGTATGAGTATTTTTTTTTTTTTTTACCATACAGAGAAGAATTCTACTTTTTTTTTTTATCAGATGTGCTAATATTAAATTTTGACAATTTATTAAGAAGACTAAAGACCAGGCACAGTGGCTCATGCCTGTAACCCCAGCACTTTGGGAGGCCGAGGCAGGAAGATCACCTGAGGTTGGGAGTACAAGACCAGTTTGGCTAACATGGTGAAACCTCATCTCTACAATAATAATAATAATAATAATAATAATAATAATAATAACAGAAATCATCTGGGCATGGTAGGAGTGATGGTGCACAACTGTAATTTCAGCTACTTGGAGGCCAAGGCAGGAGAATTGCTTGAACTTGGGAGATGGAGGCTGCAATGAGCCAACACTATGCCATTACACTTGAGCCTGGGTGTCAGAGTGAGACTTCATCTCAAAAAATAAAAATAAAAAAAGATAGAAAAAGAAAGCTTTGGGAGGCTGAGACGGGCATATCACAAGGTCAAGAGATCCTGGCCAACATGGTGAAACCCCATCGGTACTAAAAATACGAAAATTACCTGGGCATGGTGGCATGTGCCTATAGTCCTAGCTGCTCAGGAAGCTGAGGCAGGAAAAGCATTTGAACCCGGGAGGCAGAGGTTGCAGTGACACCAGATCGTGCCACTGCACTCCAGCCTGGCGACAGAGCAAAAGTCCATCTCAAAAATAAAGGAAAATAAAAGAAAGCCATTTTAGAGTGATCATAGGGATATCTTCATTCTTCACTTATAAAATTGTGTTAATAATGGTATAATTTATTGAGCTGATATTTTAGAGTCTGAAAAATCATTCAATGATGGACACAGTGTAAAGGAGGCAACTTTAAGACATATACATGGAAATAACACCCTCTTTGGAGTTCCTGACTTGGCCAACGCAATTCAGAATGAAATGACTGAAACTGAACTTTTCACCTCAAATCCTTGACCTGCAGTAGTATTGTTCTCAGATATGTTGCACAGAAAAAACCTGAAACTATAACTACTTCACTGTACTCTAAGGTCTTCCCAATCAAATCTTTGTCCAAAGATCAACAGCAAATTTGAGGCACCACTCTACACTGGCTAAATCAGAATTCGCATTTTTAGCAAGATTCACAGATGATTTGTATGAAAATTAAAGTTTTATAAGAATTGTCCTACAGTCCTCTAACAAAACATATGTTTGATCTGAAGGTATAAAATAATGCATCCTGTGTTATTAGATGTTACATAAATTTCAAAGCAAAATAAACACACAGGCTAATTATTTTTACCATTGAATAATTTTACCAAAGCATGTGAATGACATTTACTCATTTCCTTTTGAGTTTTTCGAAAGGATATTCGAATGCAGAAAAACTGATGTTGAAGTGGGGAAACGTTTTCAAAAATCAAAGCAAGCAGAATCATTACAGCTATTTGCATTAAAATATTTAGAAGAGTGGAATTAAGATTAAACAAAAGCAAATATGGTAATGGAAAAAATAATGAACCATCTTCAAATAATTAAACAAAGAACTGCCGTATGATCCAGCAATACCACTGCCAGGGACATATCCAAAGGAAAAAAAATTTGTGTGACAGAGATTTATCTTCATTCCCATGTTCTTTGAGCATTATTTCACAATAGCAACTTAAATGTTTATGAATGGGAATGGATGAATAGATAAAGAAAATGTGCTTATATGTACAAAATGGAATACTATTTAGCTTTAAGAAAAAAAGAAATCCTATAGTCACAACAACATGGATGCACCTATGGGACGTGTTAAGTGAAACAAGCAAGATACAGAAAGACAAATACTACATGATCTCACTTATATGTAGCTTCTGAAAAAGTGGAACTCATAGAAGCAGAAAGTGGAATGATGGTTATCAGGGACTGGTTGGGGGGATCAATATTGAGATAAAGGATGCAAAATTATAGTTAGGCAGGAAGAATAAGTTCAAGAGATCTCTTGTGGTGAGTATAGTTGATAAAAAGGTACTGTATGCCTAAAATTGTTAAGAGAATGAATAAAGTCTTCTCACCACACACACACACACACACACACGTGCGTGCACACACACATGGATAGGTATAGAAGGTCATAGATATGTTAATTAGCTTGATTTGGCTATTTCATAATGGATACATGTTTTAAAACATTATGTTATGCAGGATAAATATGCACGAATTTCATTTGTCAATTAAAAATAATGACAAAATTAAATTTTTTTTAAAAAAATTGATAAACCAGCTTAAAAAAAGAAAAAAACAAAAATTTATTATTTTAGAACACATTAAATATGACAATGGTCAGAAAGCTATATGGGTTTTAATGAAAAAACAAGCCTTGGATATTTCTATAACATATAACAAACATGATTAATTTAATTTCATCAATAATTCCTTCCAGTTATTTTGAGCCTAAAATAATTACCAGGAACATAGAAGAAGCAGAAAATTCTGTTTACGTCAATTAATAGCCCAGCACTCAAGTCTTTCTTTATTTTTTTTTTTGTCATTTATCTATTTGTTTTTTTATTTTATTTTATTTTATTTATTTTGTTGCACGTTAGGTTCTGGGGTACATGTGTGCAGAACATTCAGGATTGTTGCATAGGTACCTACATGGCAATGTGGTTTGCTGCCTCCATCCCATCACCTATATCTGGCATTTCTCCCCATGTTATCCCTCCCCAACTCCCTACCCCCGCCCCGCTGTCCCTCCCCTAGTCCCCTGCAACAGACCCTAGTGTGTGATGCTACCCTCCCTGTGTTCATGTGTTCTCATTGTTTAACACCTACCTGTGAGTGAGAAGGGGAGATGTTTGATTTTCTGTTCTTGTGTCAGTTGGTTGAGAATGGTGGTTTCCAGATTCATACATGTCCCTACACAGGACAGGAACTCATCCTTTTTTATGGCTGCATAGTATTCCATGGTGTATATGTGCCACATTTTCCTTGTCCAGTCTATCATGGGCATTTGGGTTAGTTCCAGGTATTTGCTATTGTAAACAGTGCCACAATGAACACACGTGTGCATGTGTCTTTATAATAGAATGATTTATAACCCTTTGGATATATAACCAGTAATGGGATCACTGGGTCAAACAGAATTTCTATTTCTAGGTCCTTGAGGAATCACCACACTGTCTTCCACAATGGTTGAACTAATTTACACTCCCACCAACAGTGTAAAAGTGTGCCTATTTCTCCACATCCTCTCCAGCATCTGTTGTCTCCAGATTTTTTAATGATCATCATTCTAACTCGTGTGAGATGGTATCTCAATGTGGTTTTGGCATTTCTGTAATGACCAGTGATGCCGAGCATTTTTTATATGTTTATTGTCCTCATATATGTCTTCTTCTGAAAAGTGTCTGTTCATATCCTTCACCCACTTTTGAATGGGGTTGTTTGATTTTTCTTGTAAATCCGTTTTAGCTCTTTGTAGATTCTGGATATTAGCCCTTTGTCAGATGGGCAGATTACAAAAACTTTTTCCCATTCTGTTGGTTGCCACTTCACTCTAATGATTGTTTCTTTTGCTGTCAGAAATCTTCCATTACAGTTTTTCTTTTCTTTTTTGAGACAGAGTTTTGCTCTTGTTACCCAGGCAGTGCAATGGCAGGATTTCAGCTCATGGTAACTTTCCCCTCCTGGGTTCAAGCAATTCTCCTGCCTCAGCCTTCCAAGTAGCTGGGACTATAGGCACGCGCCACCATGCCCAGCTAATTTTTTGTATTTTTAGTAGAGACGGGGTTTCACCATGTTGACCAGGATGGTCTCGATCTCTTGACCTCGTGATCCACCCACCTCAGCCTCCCAAAGTGCTGGGATTACAGGCGTGAGCCACTGTGCCCAGCCTACAGTTTTTCATTTGTTTGCTCTTCCATTTTCAGAGGTACCAAATCCTGCATTACTACTTTAATTTCTACTGTGTATGAAATTCAATTTATATAAGTCATATTATTAATTAATATTAAAAGCACATATTTCTTCTGCTAATACTTCTTAAGTGCCCCAAGCATAACATCATTAAATATAATAATTAATTATTTATTTTTTAGACTTTTATAATGGTAGAATATTTAAAAGTTTATTTTTTCCTGGGAGTCCAGAATAATGTAGAGTTTAGATGGTTTATAATCATATCAATGATGTGCTGCTTTTTGTCTGTTAACTCCCAGGGAAACCATGTAGCCTAATTTCTGGCCTTTATGAGGCAGTACCCCTTTGGGATAGGCAAGTCATAATTTTTGCATAGAAATGTAAGGGTTTTGTGTGCTGCTTTGCTTCACTTTATCTATATCTAATGTGTGTGTGTGTGTGTGTGTGTGTGTGTGTGTAAAACAAAACCTATTGAACGATTGGAAGAAATATCAGACCTAGTAAAAGAGGATGGAAATCAAGTCTGTATAAGGCATGTAAATAGTCTTTGAGCAAAAATTACTCATGAGGTACAACATATAGGTGTCACTTAACTTGTATGCTAAATTATTTGCTTATGTTCACTGAGTAATATTCATTGATTGACATGGCGACTAATTCTGCCTCTGCTATTAAGAAGTTACTCTGTCTTAGAAACATCCTGTAACCTTACTGGGTCTTAGTTTTCACATCCATAAAGAGTGGGAACCAGTTAAATGATCCCCAAAGCTCCTTCTAGATCGAATGCTTTATAATTAAGTTCTATATTAGAACAAAGATATTGAAATATGTGTGAAAGATAATGTAGGCAATAATCTGTGTATACCTAGAAATAGCAAAGGAGGTAAACAAGCAGAATCAGCTTTCAAATTAAAGCAGAGTTGCCTTCAAATAATAGTTCTATCACTTGAAGTCAGGAGTTTGAGAGCAGCCTGGTCAGCATGGTAAAACCAATCACTACTAAAAATATAAAAATTGGCCTGGCATGGTAGCAGATGTCTGTAGTCCCAGCTACTTGACAGACTGAGGCATGAGAATCGCTTGAACCCAGAAGGTAGAGGTTGCAGTGAGTGGGATCACACCACTGCACTCCCTCCTTGTGAGACAGTGAGACTCTGTCTCAAAAATAAATAAATACACAAACAAACAGTCCCATCAATACACATAGCATCTTGTGAAAGGCATGTAAACTTCCAGAGACTAATTTTCTTGTTATCCATTTATTAAGACAGGGTCTGGCTCTGTCACCCAGGCTAGAGTTCAATGGTGTGATCTTGGCTTCCCACAGCCTCAAACTTCTGGGCTCTGTCAATCCCTTTGCCTTAGCCTTCTGAATAGCTAGGACTAAAGGTCTGCACCACCATGCTCACCTACTTTTATAAATTATTTAGAGAGATGGGGTTGTGCTATGTTGCCCAGGCTGGTCTGGAACTCCTGGCCTCAAGCAATCCTCCCACCTTGCTCTCCCAAAGTGCTGGGATCACAGGCGTGAGCCACTGCTCTCAGTCTTTCTTATTCCTTAAATTTACAGATTAACACGTGAACTGAAGGTTCTAAGAAGAAAATAAGTTAAATGTCTCAGTGTATTGGTCTATAACAACTTCCAGATCCCTTTTAAACACTAAATGACTATTCATATTCAGTTTCAAAATATATCTAGATTATCTGAGTGCTGCAGTTAAGTAGTGTAGTGACAGCTGTGATAAGATACATATGTAATCTCTCACGTGCAGCTTTCCTCCTGGACTACAGTATACTTTACTTTTTTGGAAAAACATATGAGAATTTAATGAATCATATGCTGAGACATTGGGTAAAATATAAATATATTTGCATTTATCATTAATGCTTGTGCACAGATTTGAGGTTATTGTTTGATTTCTCATATGAAGCAGAATGGATTTTATAATATTCATTGCAGAAATGGTAACTGCTTTAACATAAAAGTAGTTAAGATGCTGTGAAGGTTACCATGTTCAAACTCTTGGTTTCACCTTCCAGAATTGGAAATAGAATATTGTTTATAGCGGTCCTTCCTTCCTAAAATTGCATTCTTGCGTTTATATTGGCCTTCAGGGAAAATGCAAGCACATTGATTTAACTTGGTAGAAGAGGACACAACATTTTCAAATGTAATTTTTGTGTTGATGTAAATGTACCCAGAGGACTAAGGGTTGATCCACACTTTCGATAAATTTGAATAAGCGAGATTCAAATTCTAAATACTTTTTTGATTACTCATGGGAAAAAACTTATTTAGTATGAGTTTGAAAATGTTCATCTTAGAACATTTTAAACAACCACTGCTAAAAAATGAAATATATCTAAATTATTCTCATTATTGCAGTAATCTATACAGTATATCAAACTTTCCTAATTTTCAGTAAATTTGACAATAGCTGATTAGAAATATACATTAGTAAATTATGAAATGAGATTAGCATGATTAACCTTGCAATATCGCAAGATCAACATGATTAACCCTGCAAGAGCTCCTCTAAAATACTTAAATGGGTAGGGTATTAAAGGCAATTCAATAGTAATGGGGATGAATAAAAGACTTGGGTTTAAGAAATTATCCTTAATCCTTGAATTGATTTAGTGAAAATGTTCTGTCTCTCAGAATATAGAGCAAGTAAAAAGTTAGTATTTATTGTTTAATATAGATATATGAAAGCAAATATGTATATCAGTTTATTTGAATTACATTCTTTCTAGTCAATTTTGGCCCAAACATAAGGTTTTTGTTTTTTTGTTTTTTTTGTTTTTTGAGACGGAGTTTCGCTCTTGTTACCCAGGCTGGAGTGCAATGGCGCGATCTCAGCTCACACAACCTCCGCCTCCTGGGTTCAGGCAATTATCCTGCCTCAGCCTCCTGAGTAGCTGGGATTACAGGCACGCCCCACCATGCCCAGCTACTTTTTTGTATTTTTAGTAGAGACAGGGTTTTACCATGTTGACCAGGATGGTCTCGATCTCTTGACCTCGTGATCCACCCGTCTTGGCCTCCCAAAGTGCTGGGATTACAGGTGTGAGCCACTGTGCCCGGCACATAGGGCTTTTAAGGTCAAACTCCATTTATTTATTTAGACTGATATATTAAAACCTCTTCTCTTATTTTAATTGTAGCAAATTATATATAGTCATAAATCAAGAACACTTTTAGATATTTTGGTTTATGCTTAGCATTTTGGGAGATTTTCATGACCTACATAATTTTAATTAGAATTGTGCCCTTAGTTACGGTCTTCTTCTATTTTACATCACCGTCATTAAAATTAATTTTATCATTGTTTATTATGTATCATTACACGTAGAGTACTATGTTGACAGAATAAAATCATCAGGAGCTTATATCTGATGTAAGACTAATAAAGATATAACTATGCAGGACACAGAAAACTATCAGTGAATTTCACAATATACACAACATATGATAGACAAGGACCTTTATGGAAGTAAAAGGAATGTTTAACTTTGATTCACCAGTGCTGCCTAAAAAGAAAATGTCAATACGTGATATTCAGCTATATAGAGATTTGTAATGACTTGCATTTATCATTGTTGCATTCTCTTTGGATTCCTTGGCATGTATCCTCTTTTTCAGTGATTCACAATGAAGCTGGTAGTATCCATGTGAGCAGGCTCAAAATTAAAAGGATGGCAATGTTATATTTGAAAGTTCTTTGTATAATCAGCAATAGACTTTTTATTATATGAAATAACACTGATATATAAATCTTGAAAATGACATCTGAAAAGAATCCAGATAGACTGATGAAAAATAAATGGTACCTAATGTATTTTTCACATCGACTATGGCAGTGATTTATTATGTTGTCTAAGTAGCTAAATATATATCATAAATCCCTCCAACAGGAGTCTTGTATTCATTCATCTCCTTTACATAAGCCAAAATTTCCTCTTTTTATAAACTTATTTGCAGAAAGAAAATTATTATTTTTTTAAGTGCTATTTAAATCCAGTGATTTTACATTGGAAGTAAAAACCCAACAAGGTTTTGTTTTGTTTTGTTTAATTTTCAACTTCAGTAGAGAGATTACTAAACTGGCAATAAATGTTTCTACTCAAGATGTCCTTTGTGTGGGAGAGAGCAAAGTACTCAGCTCACTGTCTTAAGCGTCAATTTCACCCTTTATGATATAAACCCAACAGAAAGGAGAAAGAGAAAAATATATGAGTGTAAAATATGGAATTACTGTGTTAGGTAATTCACTGTTCTTATATATTCTGTCTCAATTATAAATGTTATTAGTTATTTTGTTAGTTGAGCATACTGTTAATACCTCAACTCAATTTTCAACATTTACCGTAGGAGTATTATCAAATAGCACGTAAAATGAGAACATATTAATCACAGAACAAAGAGATTAAGGCTGTGAATTTACTTATGTGTGTCTACTTGTCTGCTTATGAAAGGAAATAAAAAGTGTTTTGATCATAGAAATATGTAAAATATGTTTTTGAGCTTAAGAGTTATGCATTCCAGAGAACTTAATATATAATCTATTGTTTTCCCCAAGGGATAACTTTCAGCAAGTTGAGAAGAACTAATTATCACTGAATAACTGGACTCAAGACTCTCCAAAGGAAGGCCTGCTCTTGCATTTAATCTTTTATCAGAGGTCCTTGCCATCAAAAGTTTGCATCATTTGTTCATTGTTGAATTAACTACTTTGCCAAAGCAGTGCGCTCAGCTTGTTTGACTTTTAATACGATTTGTTCTATTATGCACAAATGACAATGTTTGTGAAATTTAAAAGCACTGTTTTTCTTAGATCTCATTTCAGATTTTATAATATAATTAATTTGGGAATGGTCTTGATAATATGAAGTGTGAAAACAAACGACTGTGAATCAGAAATAAATATACAGTATAAATATAAGAAAACAAAGTAAGGTAAACTGAGTAAAAGTTGTGCAAAAAAACAAACACATTTTTTTCTGAATTTCTTGGAAAAAGATTGCATATGAGTTTCAATCCTGAACTCTAAATTTTGTGTCAAAATTCATGGTATATTCCAGGTTTTAGCATTTTTAACTGACAACAGGCATGAAAAACCAATTCTAAACATCAAAAGAAGATTCAGAGTTGACTACCATTTATGGATCAATTCTTGAATTGATAAAATAGAAATTTTAAAAGATTTCAGATATGAAATGGAGTGCTCAGCTTTTATATAAAGCTTCGCAGCAAAGAACCCAGCAATGAAAGTTAATTTGAGTTCAACTAGTTTATAGGTATATTTAAATATAAAATGTAAATACTTGTGTCACTTAAATTTTCAATATTTGAATAAATTTTTTAAAGTTCAGCATGTCTCTTACAACATTTGTGAATCAAATTTAAGACATTTATCATGGTTATCTAGGTTTGTACTTTTGTTGTGTTCTATGGATGGAGAAATAAAATAAAATATAACAATTTATATGAAATAGCCTCTGATTTCAAGATGCTCTCAACTGAATAGGGAAACCAAACAGTATACGTAATGCAGTATAAACACATCATTTAAATATATTTATATGCAAAAAAGATATAAGTAAATTATAAAGCTAGAATTATAACAACTATGATTATAACTGAGTGACTGTATATAGGGAGAACACATAAATCAATCTGACAGGTTATTAATATGCAATGGGATAATTGGTGAAGACATTTCCTAAACACAGTAAGTTGGCAATATGAAACATGTATTGATTCATGAAAAGAGAATTGATAGAATCATAAGTGTATTTTAGGCCTAGAGTGAGATGATGATTTGAAGAATGACTTAGTAATACTATCACTGTGATAAAAATGTGACCCTAGACTTGTAAGAGTCAGTGGAAAGTAGAAAGTAATTGGTGTATGTTTTTTTTTTAGCATTGGACAAACACATATGCAATAGGGTACATAAAAGTTTCTTATCTAAAAATTTGTCAGTTTCTTTATTCATATCCTGTAAGAGCTTGTGAGAGTGTAATTTAAGATTGACATTTTGACAGAGAATTTCAAAAACACTTCCTATATGAATTAGCCAAAGAAAGAAAGTTTATGCCCAAATAATTATAGCCAAAAAACACATAGCAGCATTTACTGTCAGTGAAGCTACAAAGCAATCGTCAGAAGCTGCTAAATTTTTTTCATACGTCAGAACTAATTTCTCTTTCCTCTGGATACTCAAGTTTTTAAAATAAAGTTTGTGCTCTCAACAGAATTGCTAATATAACAATAAATGTAATATAGAGTATATATTTATACTCTTATTTTTATTTGTATTTTGTGGGGGTTCTAGGCATTACAAACTACTGTCTTAAAATTTGACTTTTTAACAAAGATAAAACGGTATTCTGAGAATCTGAATCTTAACCCTAAAATGTGTGGCTAATCTATCTACAATTATGGCCAGCCTGAGCACTTTCTTAAAAACTAATGGAGACATTTTGATCATATCTGCAGGTACTATCTAAATGCATCATATTAAACTTGGAACTCTAAAACTTTCCACTTCACATTTGCAAACTTTTAAGTCCACTCCTGTTATTTTTAAAATCTGAAACTCTTCATTTAATTTGAGAAGTTAAGGTAAACACTCACAAAATAAATCATTTTCAGTTCCATGAGATGGAAGATGTGGGCAGAAAAATATAGCATTAGAAAATTACTTTTTAGTGTGCAGTAGGAAGGTCCATATTAGCTGTGAATCAGGCATTTTCTATCTCACTGCTTAGTAAAGAGTTGAATTTTCTTTTTGCCTTAACCAGGTCCTGGGCAAAACCTTTCTTCTCCACACCACATTTATTTACATACCCAAAGTACCAGCTCTCTGAGATAGGCCAATACACTATTTTTGTCCAACATGTAATAAACTTTACTTATTCATATATATTTGCTAATAAAACATTATTCTCCCTCAGATTTAAATTGCCACACTAAATTTATTTGTATTCTTGTTAAATAGTTCACAAACACAAAGACAATGTTAATAATGAATATATTTTTATCTGATAGTTTTCTAAATATTTGTGATTCTTACGTTCCAATATACATTTTCATACTCTAGCAACATTTTATACAAAATGAAACTGAAACATAGATGAAAAGAAACTTTATATTATGCTTTCTACTTTTATTTGATCCGTTTCCTAGGTCTTCATTGAGGGTTCATTTATGTTGATGCTGCACCAGTCAAATTGTACATTTAGAGCCAGCAATGTTCACCATAAGATTCAATACAAACACCTAAATTTCTCACTTCTTTCTAGACCATGCACACTATGAAAACCCAAATGTTTTAACTGCAGAAAAGAAACTTCTGTGATTTCTTTAAGGTTATCCTAAGTAGAATTTTGGGGAAAAATTAAGGCAGCCAGCCTGCTTTACCAATAGCCTAAAATGAAAACAAGATGATTTCAAATAGAAGAATAATAGAATAGTGCTCCATCATTTTTTTCACCAAGAGCTAGAATATTTCACTCTAGAAATATTTTTGGAGGAAACTGAAGGAGATATATATTTTTAAAAAGGAATCAATGAATAGGCATTAAGGTATCCAAGGTAGCATATATTCCTGATTTAAATGGTATAAGCAGTTTGATGTTCTAAGTCATGCTATGCCAAGAATTAGTAATCCTATTTGAATAATAAGGTATTCAAAGCATAAGAGGTTAGACTATATGTATAATTTTAGAACAGAATTAAAAAACCATAAATTAGACTCAGGTCCATTTTTTTATTTATAGAGAATATGCAAGAGAAAAAAGATTTTCAAAAAAAAGTTTGAGAAAGATGGCTAGATGCAGATCTCTTGCACTGCTACTTAGGTATGTTCAGCATAAATATGATAGGTAAACAGACATCAGAATTACTCTTTAATCTGAGGCAGAACAAGACAGCATAACATTAAGCCACCTGCCCTGGCTTTTCCTGCAAGACTAGAGTGGAAGATGTCAACAGATTTGGGCTCATACAATTTGAGCACCAGATGCTTTATTCTACCCAGCACTATAGGCCACGGGAGGGCTGCTCACGCCCAGTGCTGTTTTGCACTGTGGGATGTGCTGAACATTGTCAAGGCCCAAGGAGTCCCCCTCCCAGCCAAAAGGAGCACCCCAGCTTCAGCTTCTTGGCCAGCCTCCTGCAGGTGTTTTCCCAGCGCCCCCTCATCCCAGAGCCCTTGCTGCAGGCTGGCATAGAGGTGGTCAATCATATATAGATTTAAGGGAGTGAAGCCACACTTCACCAGCAGCTTGGCATCCAACAGCAGCGAAAGGACTTCTTGGTCACAATTCGAACTGTTTACCGTAGTAACAGTCGCAATTTTCTCCAGTGCCATATCTTGCAGAGGCTCATCTTCACTCTTAAGAAGAAATTTCAGAGATGGAAGGAGGAGGGATCCTTTAAGCAGGAGCAGCAGGCACAGCTCCTTCACAGCCTTTTTCAGGTAGCATCTGCTTGGTGTTAAGGAGTGATAGATTTTCAAAACTTTGTTCCCCTGTCCTTCTTTGTTTTCCATTGTACATCTGGTTATCATCACTATAGCTAGTCTTGCCCACAGATTATTGGCTACAATTTACTTATGCTTCACAGGTGCCTAAGCTAGAAAAAGCAATCAAGTACTGAAATTCAACCTCATAGTGACTAGAGTCCAGCAGTTCCATGAATGTAGAGTGGTGATAACTTTCATTCTCAATGTCAGCTATGCCTACCTCCTCTGGGGCCAAGGGGCTTTGAGAGTACCTTCAGTTCTAAAGAACATGAAGAGTGTGCTGTTTTCTTCTGTCAGGTGAAATGATTGCCCCCAAATCTGCAGCATGTAAATGCCACCGAAAGTAAACTTTCTCTCAGCTACTGCACAAGAATATTGGGATATTGTGATCAGCCAGGTTTGATCACCTATATTTAAGTAATTACCATGGTTAGAACTACAGGTTCATTTTGCAAATAAATATTGGATCAGGGTTGAGTAGTTTAACTAAATTTAAAGAAAAGGAAGGGTGCTATTGTGTTTTCTTTTTCCAGAACAAAAAAAAGTACTGGGCAGAAAAATAATTCATTCCAGCTAGAACAGGTTAACCTAACAGGAAATTCACACTTCAGAAAACTAAAGTCTTTAAATTCAATTTAATTACCACAGGCAACCCCCTTAAAATAACATTTTATTTACTTATATTGAATTTAATCTTCTGACTATATCTCTCTTTGTGTGTGTCTCTCTTTTCAGTCTTTTTTTCTCTTCCTTCCTAATAGAGACCAATTAGTTCTGATAGATTATCAGGGATCAATATTACAATAGGTATAGAACATTGTGGTAGACTGAGTAATGACTCCCCAAAAGATGTCTCACCAGGACCTGTAAACATATTATTGTATATGGCAAAAAGGATCTTTGCAAATGAGATTAAATTCAGGATTTTGAGATGGGAAGATTATGAGGGATTATCCAGAGAAAGGCAACATAATACCAGAGGTCTTTAAAAGAGGAGACAGAAGGATCAGACAGTGTGACAACAGAAAGAGGTTAGAGTGATTTAAGAGAGGGACCACAGCCTCTAGAATCTGAGAAAGGCAAGGAAACATTCTCTAATAAAGGCTTTCAAGGAAAACACAGCTCTGCTGGCACACTGATTTTAGGCTTTGGACCTCTCGTACTTAAAGAAAAAAAGTGTTGTCTTGTTTTAAGTGGCAGAGGTAGTGCTGATTTGTTACAGCAGCAACAGACAACTACTATAAGTGTTGCCAAAGGAGATTCCGGGGAGAAGGAGATAGGAGTCCCTTCATGGCTGAATCATTAGAGAATGCACTAGGTAGAAAATCATAACTGAATAACTTTGAAAGATGTGCAGGATTTAATCCGATGACTATTGATAGGACTATGCTCTTCCGTCTTTATGATAGTAACCTTAGTAATCAAAGACTGATATGTGTGATACTGATTTTAAATGGGAGTGATCTAAACTGGCTATTAGTGAGAGAGTTTAATATGTTACCAGAGTGAATATCAGTGTCTCAATTAGTGAACAAATAGGAATCATAGGAATGAATATATAGGAAATAGTAAAAGGAATGAATATAAAGGAACTATTAGAAGTTTGCTGAAAATCGCAATGGATACCAAGTTGTGGATTTCCTTGAATATTTATAATAGGAAAGAGAGTTTTGTAAAGGACAAACAACTTTGAAGATAATAAGAGTAGGAGATGAAATCAAGACCCATTTGATTATCAAAATCTTTATCCGGGTCTTAGTCTCCTGATGAGAAGTTTGAACTAGATATTCTGTATTATGCTATTTCATATAAAGTATACAGGTAATGAAGGTACTTTAGGCATAAAAATAATCAGAAAGGCATCATTCATTTAAAATTAGTGAAAGAATATGATCAATAAATGTTTCTTAAACTTTAATGTCTGTATGATTTACCTGGATATCTTATTAACACACAGGATCTTAATTAGTGGGTCTGGATTGTCACATTTTTATCACACCCTTAGGTCATGCTGAGAATTTTTTTTAACATAGATTCCCAGACATTGCCTCCTTAATATCTATTTTATTGCCTATTGTGAAAGCACTGAGCCTGCAGTTTTGGTAAGTGTTTCAGAAAGTTCTTACAGTCACAAGAAGTTTGAGAATCATTGCATTCAAGCAATTAATCCATATTTTTGGCCTACTAATTACATTATTAGCATAGACACTAGGTAGTAACTGATCAAATTTTGTGTGCTCTGAGAACATTTACTGAACCTGCATTTTTTTGTTTTATTTGAGATCTAAGGAGAAAACTTAATTAAAGCTAACAAAAATGTGAGAAAACAACTGTCAGGAAAAAAGAAAAATAATAGCACAACTGGAGCAAATAAATCTTGCTCTAGCATTTTTAAATGATTTTTTAAATTGAGATGTTAAACTTCTGGCTATGCATTCAGATTTGTTTGGGACCAAGTGCACATGCATGCATACACAGGCAAACAAACTGCCAGTCACGAAGACTATCCTCAAACATTTTAAACTTAGAGAAAAAAGCAAAAATACAAAACTATTAATGCTTTATTTATTTATTTATTTATTTGCATTTAGTGCGTACAAAATATATACTCACACTTACTGATCAGTGTAACATAAGAAAAATGTTACATTAAAAATAATTAGAATTCCAACACTCTTTGATTTAGTCTTTTATAATATTATTTGTTTATCCTCTTTATTTGTAAAAAAAAGATGTATAATACCCTGCGGTTAACACGAAATTTTCAGGAAAATGATTATCGTTTTAAATCTCCAGGCTTATATCAGCAAAGGGAGTGTTGAGTAAGTGACTCAATGTTGGTTAAAAATGGCTTTTTTCTCTTCCTGTGAATGATGATATGTGCTGCAAGCTTAAGAGGATAAGTACTTAAAAGTGCAGTTTTATTTGTGTCCATTATTTTAAAAGTCTATCGTCTTTTCTATTGCAGGTTTA
The DNA here is from genome assembly GCF_048565385.1 of Saimiri boliviensis. Lineage (NCBI taxonomy): Eukaryota > Metazoa > Chordata > Mammalia > Primates > Cebidae > Saimiri > Saimiri boliviensis. The sequence goes on from NC_133451.1 coordinate 157,034,599, forward strand.
AAATGGAACCCTAAAGTGCAGTTTTGTTTGGCTTGGAATTTTTAATCCAGAAGTGGTATTTTATAGATTAATCTATACTTTTAAAATATCCTAGGACCGTGTCAATGTTTCTTGAGTGCTTCACTTACATATAAAACATAAAATATCATCCATAAGAATAGACAGTTTCCTTCACTTACAGTTTGGTCTGCTTCCAGGTACTTTAGTGTGTTATATTACCTGTCCTGCTGTCCGAGTCTTATCAGAATCAGAAATGGGCACATTGAGATAAATCATTTAAAGCAACTATATCAAGAAACGCTTCTTCCTAGCATTAACATACCAATGATGCCAAACATTACACTATTTAGTGATTTTTATGCAAGAAACTCCACATTTTAAATTTAATTGTTCTTCACATTATCCCTGGTACTTGGTGGAGAACAAGTATTAATATAACTATCTTAAAGCTGATGAATCCGTGCTGAAATGTTTAAGTTTATCAATATCTTTAACAGGAACAAATAAAACCCCAGAGAGTATATTAAATATCTCAAAACACCAACTAGTTTGATGAACTAAATTATTCTGCCATATAAAGAAAAAAAGTTTATTTAGAGATATTAAAATGCACTGTAAAGTGTCCTTGGAGGAGTAGATTTACTTTTCAATAATGAGATATTACAGTATAGTTTCCATGACACATCACCCTGTATAACAGATAATCGTAGATTCTGATAAACATAACAATGACCATAATGTGACAAAGATTTACTTAGGGTTTTTAGCAGCTTGAGAATGATCATAACAGAACATCTAAGAAAATGAACTAAGGCTAAAGTTGTGATTGAGAAAGTGCAGCTGTCATTCATATTAATCAACATACAGAAATGGGGGATCATTTTGGGGATTTGGGCAAATGTTCATGATTTTACCTGTGTTCAGAAGTGATTGTAAACTGTCTTATTTCTTTCTTGGTCCTTCGTGGTCGAAGAGTTGTCTTGTCTGATGTTAGTATTCTGTGGAATTTTTATGTTAAAGAAGAGATCAGAAAAGCCTGTGTCTACCAGGCCAGCTTCTAACAATACCAAGCAAGGCCTAACTGATAGACTATGCCAGAATAATTTCTGCCAGGAACTACTTTTTATTCTCCCTTTTGTTTTTAGTGATAAATTACATGGGAATTCCTGGAATATATCCTATTTGTTCATAATGTATTATTCTTTTTTATACCTCTGTGCATTTGATTTGCTATTTCTTAATTGTCATTTATTTTTATGAAAGATTTCATTGATAATTGACTTTTCTCATCATATTCGTGTCTTTTGTTTAAAGCAATGTTATACTGTCTTCCTAAAGTAAGCTGCAAACCATTCCCTATTTTCTATTTTATTAAAGAGTTTATATAAGTTTATATTTAATTATATATATTTTAAAATGTTAAAGCATTCAACAATGAATATACAGGCCATATAGAGCATGCCCTATCTACTGACAAACTTCTTCAGTTCTTATCTTGTACTCTTGTAACTATGCCTACAAAGGTAGGTCACTCCCCTATACCTAACACTTTAACACTTTTTACGGATGGCTCTGGTAAAATAGGAAAAGCAGCTATTTGGTGGAAACTGCATACTTTTCTCACTCGTTCTGGATTACTAGCACTCAGAGAGCTAAGGTTGGAGCCTTAACATTGGCCCTGGAAACATTTTCTGCTCAACCCATCAATATTGTTAGTGATTCTGCTTACTCTTTATTTACTGCAGAACCTTGAGAAAACCCTCATTAAGTCTACCCTTGAGCCCACCCTGTGTGCCCCTTTTCTTCAACTTCTGCAGATCTTCAACTTGCTAGATCTGCGAACACATCCTATTTTTAATGACACATATTCGAGCCCACAGCTCACTGCTTGGCCCATGGTTTTATGGCAATGATCAAGCAGACCTACCTATAAGTTATGATGTCACTGTTCGACCAAACCACCCAATCACATCACTTTCTCCACCAAAATTGGAGACTTAACTAAACAATTTCAACTTACCCAGAGACTAGCCAAACAAATTATCCTGCATTGCCCTGATGGCCAGCTCACAGGCACATCCCCTCCTTCTATAGGTGTTAACACTAGAGGACTAGAGCCCAATCAGTTATGGCAAACAGATGTTACACATGTCTTTGAATTTGGAAAACTAAGATATGTGCATTTATCTATTGATACCAATTCTCACCTAATTAGAGTGCATGCTCTTCTTGGAGAGTCCACCCAATATGTCATTAAACATCTTTTAACTTTTGTGTTTATGGGGCAGCCCACGAAAATGAAAACTAATGATGGCCCAGCTTATGCCAGCTAACAATTTGAACAATTTTGTCACACATGAAACATCCAACGGTTCACATGCATCCCGTATAACCCCCAAGAACAGGCCATAGTAGAACGTGCCCACTCCACCCTTAAAAATATGTTCTTAAACAAAAAAGGGGGAATATGAATAAGGACCCTGCAACACTACTAGCACAAGCGTTATTTACCTTTAATTTCTTAAATTTAAATGATAAATTTTAATCAGCTATAGAAAGGCACTTTGCTAAAGCCTCTCAAGACATAAAACCCACAGTATTATGGAAAGATGTGAATAGTAATATATGGTGTGGTCCAAACGATTTGCTAATATGGGGAAGAGAATATGCCTGTGTTCACACCCTCTCAGGCCCTCTTTAGATTCCAGCACCACACATCAAACCATACCATGGTGTGGCTAGGACCCAACCCAGTACCAGAAATGAAGAAATTAACCCTGCGGGACTCACAGCCCCAGATAATGCAGCCTCCTCAGACAACATAAGCCCCGGACGTTACCTGGGGAGTGCTGACAAAGACAACTCAGGAGGCTGAGCAAATCCTGCTCTAGACACAGATACCATTCACTACAGATAAGTTGTTCCTTGCTATGCTCTCTGTTGTACATTGCAAATCTCATAAGGTATTAACGTTTCTTATTCTCTCATTCTGCCTGCAACTCATAGCTGCTACACTCTGTTGGGTCATCTCTTAGATCTGCCTTTCTTTTTTTGCCCTGTTATTTAGGCAGACATTCCCTTCCCAGACTCTAACAACCCAACTGCTTGGCTAGGAGGGATTGACATACCACCAGTGGGGGTCCCTCATTAATGGTACACATTGGACTAAAGTTCCAGATAACACTGCAGGTCACTCCTTGATTGGAACATAATGTTACTGGTTATACTCATGTTTGTCTTATACTGTTTACTAATTCTAGAACGCAGAGCAGGAACACAAGTTATAACCCTGCACCTGACAAATCTGTTGCTGCAACAGCCATAATCTTTACTCAAGAAAACCTGATGCAAAAACAAAAAACAGAAAAGGGGGAGATGTAGGATATAAGTCAGTGTGGTGGGAAAAATCACAGGCAAGATGCAAGCCTTCTTGGAAGGCTGCGAGGTTTTGCAAAAGCTTCGGGAAAGGGTTATGGCTGAAGACAGCCTATTCCTCTTACTTTGAACTAATGGCAGAGGGCAGATAACAAGGGAGTAGAAAGACGTTTATCTAGATAAATCTGTTTACTTATTTCTCCAGAAACCAAACTTTGATCATCTGCAGGCAGGACTGTCCCCTACTTGGGAGTTGACAATGTTAATTACCCACAAATGGAGTTTGCTCCAAGCCTTTGTCATTAAAACTGTACTAAATAAATGCAAGCATCTCTGGCTTATCAGGGCCACACTTTTCTCTACAGTGCTAAGCCATGTGGTCCCCTAACATGCTCACAGGCAAAATACTTGTGTCTGTGTACTCTGTTCATTCCTCACTTGCCCAGAGTCTGCGGGACAGACTCGGTAACATATGTTGTTTGCTGTACTGACTGGTTTGAGATAAGATTTTTTAACTTTCCTGGCTCCGTCTTTGGGGACTGTGTTTGGTAGTACCCTGTTTTCTTTGGTGTGTTTGTGCTCCTTTGTTCCCTACCCTCAAAATACGCTGCTCAATTTTTATTCTACCTAAGAGCCCATTGGGTTGTATTCTGGCTGATTAAGAAGATTATAGCTACAAACCTATGACAAAACTAAGACTAAGACTAATTTAAGATCATTGGTTTAATGAAAACAGCTGAGTCCTCTCAGTTATCAGCAAAAGCCATCTGCTTAACGTTAAGGTACTTACTTAGGGGAACATCTTACGTTCATAGGTATTAAAAATGGTTAAAAAATTATTTTTCATATGAAATTAATTATAAAAGATAGAAAATTATGCTTTCATTTTAAAAGTTTAAAAATTATTTAAAGGTTAATACAAATTATGGACTTTAAAAGTTATAAACATGTTTAAACATTTATGTACATAATTAGATTGGCTATAATTTTTAAATACATATATTTATGCAATAATTTTTTAATGATTGATCCTCTATGTTAAAAAAAGGTTTTCTTAAGATATCGAATTTCTCTTAATAAAATTATAAGATGTTTTTATTTTTAATTCTATAAACTTTTATTTATTTGAAAACTCAGATTCACATCTCAGAAGTACAAATTTTGCTGCTTTCAGCTTTTTCTGTCTTTGAGAAGGCCTAAGATAATAACTCATTCCCTCAATTTTTTTATCAGTCATCTTCTGTAATTTTTGCAACTGTGATTATAACTACTGTTATGGCCTGATTGAAATATTTTATATTAAAGATCTAAAATATATATATATGGAAAAAACAATATTTTCTCTAGTATAACTTGATTCTGTACTCCTGGCCTTATCTACATTTTTCAATGTAATCAGAAGACCTCTAAAACCTCTTATGTAGCTGCTAAGAGTCATGTATTCTGCTATACCCATAACAATAAACAACCCCCTCCTAAGCCCAGTTACTATAGCGAAAGAGGTAGGCACATGAGCCTGTCAGAACTGGTTTTGAAAGATATAATTAGTTCAGACCGTCCATATTAAAGGTGGGCACACAGACACCTAAACAGCAGATGGCTTAACACGTACTGCTTATGGATATCGATTTTTTAACCTTGCATTTTGACTCTCATGTTGTATAAAAGGGTTTATGAGTGCCTGCCCGTTTCCATTTCTGTCAGGCTTATAATGTTTAACTGGCTATAATTTTTGTGGCTCTACTTCCCTTAGCCATAGGAGTCCTCCTTAGGGACAAGATAGACTTAGAGCAGGCAGCCACAACACCCTGACGATATGGGTCAAAAAATGTTGTCTCTGACATATTTTGACAGAAAAAGAAAAACTGTAAACTAAAAAATAAAATCCTAAGCCCTCCATCAATTGAATGGAACACCCATCCCCCACTTGGTCAAGAAACTTACCCCAAGAGAGAAAAACAAACAAACAAACCTAAAAACTTATTTCCTGGCCATGCTAGTGGCATCGTGGGAAGAAGGCCAGACATAGCTCAGTATACCACTTCCTTTTTATAGTTTAAACACAACAACTGACTAGCACTGAGGTTAAGATAGAGATCATAGGACTGACAAAATAGGCTCTTTATGACAGTAGGATAACAAATTATAAACAGGACCTGAGAATGCACCACCCAAGGGTTAAGTATCACAGTCTGACACTTCAAAACTAAACTGTGTTTAATTGCCACAAAGTTTTGTTTTGTTTTGTTTTGTTTTCCTAGTACCTAAGCAAGCACTGGCCTCAAGATAAGCAATATTGAAACCATTTATAGCTCCACCAGATGGTGACTAAACTGACCCCATCCCCTTTCCACCAGCCATAACTGCAGCTTTAATTAGACAAAAGGTGGATTTCAATAACTTTCTCCTGATAAAAGGACCACCAATAATGAGCAAATCCTGGCCAGTTTACATAAATTGCATACTTGAGTGTCTTTGTGTCCTTCAAAGACCTTTACTAGGTACTAATTGTCATACAGTTAAATGTTAACTGTATTACAGTTATTATATACATATAACTATATTATAGTTAAGCTGTATTATATATTATTATATACAGTCTGCATCCCCCAAATAAGCTGGGTCATATGTTACATACATGTTTATTCAATACACATGTGCCAGGACCACCATCATAACTATCTGTAGCTCCTCCTGTCACCTGAATAGGTACTTTTACACAACCTGTCATCATATCGCCATACAAGCTCTAAGTACAAATGGCAGTGGGGAACAAACTTGCTGACTCTCTTATTGATAAATGTGTCAAGTATTTTGTAACTAACACCTCACTATTCCCAGATTAAAAATAAAAATAAAACTATTATGGGTCTAGAAATTTCTAAAGAAAAATATGTGACTTGCCTCTCCCTGCAACCTTTAGATTGTCCTTTTAGAGACTGCAGTGAACAGAAAAAAGAAAAAAAGAAAAAAAACAAAAACAAAAACAAAAAAACAACTGAATGTTGTATGTATATTCCAGATAATTCAAAAAATATCTCCTCAGCCCTTCAGGACATGTAGAAAATAATGCTTTGGATGACTCTATGATGTCACTGAACTAATAGTTATCATAATGGTTTGGGTCAAGGCTCTCCTAGTGGAAACAATTACTTATAATTCTAAATATAATTATAAAAACAGGTATACTTCTTTGCTGCAGGTTATACTGCTGCTCTACAACATACATGGGGTTACAGGCTAGCTCTTCCCAGAAATTCTTAACTCTCCATCCAGTGATATTTCAACACATTACCTCTTTGAGCCCAAAAACACAAGAGTATTTCCAGCTCCTGTAAATAAATTTCGTTCTTTAGGCTTCTGGAGACACTGCTAGAAAGCAGGAAGTACTCCGAATGAAGTCAACACCCTGATATCCCACAGAAATGGAATGAACATTGACAGTGCGGAGTTTTTAACTAGTAGTGCCAATTTGCTAACTTAGTCTAAAAATAAACCCTCCCTTGGCTTTGTTTCTTGCTAGGCATATATCTAACTACCTGTTTGAGCATTTCAAAGGCTAATCTTGAAGCAATTTAGGCATGAAGCAGAGATCACAGTTGCAATTTTCCTCCTTCTGAGAATAAATCAGTGTATAGTTAATCCATGACATGATCCCTGCTCAGGTGATGTCAATTAAACCACTGGATAATTCATTACTAGAAATATCCATTAAAAACTACAAGCAGACCTGTGCCCAGCACCACACCTGCATATAATTTCCATCCCACCTTCTCCTTAAAATCTCTTTAGCTAGGCTGAGAATTTGAGATGGCTTTTTGAAACTTGAGTCTAGCTGTCTTTCAAGCTGCCACCACTTGAATAAACTTTCTTTTTTCTTCTTCTTTTTTTTTTTTTTTTTTAAGATGGAGTTTCACCATGATGGCCAGACTGGTCTTGATCCCCTGACCTCAGGTGATCCACCCACCTCTGCCTCCCGAAATGCTAGAATTACAAGCGTGAGCCACCACTCCTGGCTTTCCTTCCACCTACCCAGTTTTACACTATTTGACCTTCAGTTTGGTTTTAAGGTTTTTGTCTATGATTTTACAACAAATCAAAAGCCTATTAAGATATCCCTCATAGTTTTTTATTCATGTTTCATTTGTGGATTTCACAGAAATTACAAAGTCTGTGAATGAATGTCTAATAAATTTGGGAAATTTCTTAGCAATCACTTGTTTACTACTTCTGCAATGTTCTCCTTTTTTTTTTTTTTTTTTTTTTTCTCATTAGGACTCTCATTTCATATATCTTATGTTTTCCCCCATTTGTGTCTAAGACTCTTTGACTATTACTTTTTATTCTCTCTTTTCTGAGTGTTTCTATTTGGCTATTTTCTATTCACATATCTTCCTATTAATTAGTCATGTATTATGCTACTTTTCATCTGCTACAAAAATCTAATAATGAGGTTTGTATAATTATATATGTATATAAAAAACTTAATATACATAGAAAGAAAGAAAGAATATATATTTTCCCCTAAAATCTTTTTAAATGGCTGCCACAGGACCAGAAGACTGAGACGGAAGAAATTCACATCTGTAGGAAATCCTCATTAATGCAACAATATCTTCCCTTTCCACCTTTCCAGGATCTAGGAGAGATTAAGCATATGACATCTTTAAAAGTCTGAAAAGAAAATAACAGAAAATAGCCTGAAAACTGGTACCTGTGAAGCTTCATCTACATAACAAGAACACCTTTGCTAGTCAGCCCTCTTCCTTTCTCCCTCCCAATAATCTTGTCTTGAAAGGAAAACTTGTTTTTGGCCATCCTTGAGCTCACTTCTTTCTATAACCTCATGATGTTGTATAAGTTCTATATTTTGTTGGGAGGTTGCAGTATTCATTCTTAAGGCTCCCACGTACACACATTAAACAAATTTGTGTGACTTTCCTCCTAGCAATCTGTCTTGTGTCAGTAATTTTCAGTGAAATTTTAAGGAGGCCAAGAGTTGATGCCCCCCATAGTTTATACACTATATTTATATACAATCATTTAGTTGCGGTACTGCTATGTGGATGGTTTTTTAAAGTTCATATCTTCTATTAAAATTCTTCATTTTTTATTCTACTTTCAGATCTTTGTATCCATTTTCTTAAACTTAATATTAAGAGACTTTTTTTTCAGATAACAACAATATTTGGATCACCTGTGGGTCTTTTATTTTCTTAATTATTAGAGATGTTGTCCCGTCTTTGGTGTTTATATAAATGTTATCTTCTGCCAGCCATCATATATTTTTAATTTTAATTTTAATTTTATTCATTTATTTTGAGACGGAGTCACTCTCTGTCACCCAGGCTGCAGTGCTATGGCGTGATCTCAGCTTACTACAACCTCCACCTCCTGGGTTCAAGTGATTCTCCTGCCTCAGCCTCCTAAGTAGCTGGGATTATAGGCACCCCCCTCCCCTCAATGAATAGTTGTATTTTTAGTAGAGACATGCTTTCATTATGTTGGCCAGGCTGGTCTTGAACTCCTGATCTCAGGTAATCCACCCACCTTGACCTCCCACAGTACTGGGATTAGAGGCATGACCTGCTCCACCCAACATCACATATTTTTTAAAATGTCCTGCTCCACAGAACTTATTTTGCTTTATACCTAGGCACAATAATAGCTGATCACCATAATCCTATCAGGAAGGCTGGAAGAACAAGGTGGATACATGCCCCATTGTAACTGCCCAAGAGTTTTACCTGGCTCATTGCCTAAACAGAGCTGATTTATCAGGACAGGGGGATTGCAATGAAGTTTAACTGTCCTGGAGACAGGCTGTATGGGATATCTGAGTTTTACTGTTACTCAAATCAGTCTCCCTGAGAATTTGGTGATCAGAGTGTTTAAGGATAACTTGGCAGGGAGTGGGTGGGGAAGTGGAGAGTGCTGATTGGTTGGGTGGAGACGGAATGATAGCTTGGGTGAAGTGAGGTTTTTCTTGCTGACCTCTGTTCCAGAGTAGGGTCACGGAACCGGTTGAACCAGACTTCTGATCTGGGTGGTGTCAGCGGATGCATCAGAATGCATGGTCTGCAAAATACAGGAAAACACTAACCTTAGGGTTTAAAACAGTGATGTTATTCCCAGGAGCAATTTGGAGAGGTTCAGATTCTTGCATTCGGAAGCTGCATGGCCCCTAAACCGTGTATCTAATCTTGTAGCTAATTTGTTGGTCCTACTAAGGCAGCCTAGTCCCCAGGAAAGAAGAGGGTTTGTTTTTGGAAAGGGCTGTTGCCTTTGTTTGAAACAATAGATTATAAACTAAGTTCCTCCCAAAGATAGTTCAGCCTATGCCCAGGAATTAAACTAGGACAGCTTGGAAGTTAGAAGAAAGATGGAGTCAGTTAGGTCAGATCTCTTTTGCTGTAATAATTGTCTCCGTTATAATTTTGCAATGGTGGTTTCACTGTTAAGGCTCAGTCTGATAGAAACAGGAGCCAGGCAAAGATCCCCTGGCAAAACCCTGCCTTCAGGCCTAAAACTGCCTGAAGGTTGAAAACCAAAATGCCTTCCCATGTGAAGCTCACCCTTTCCCAACTGATTGTTGCTGAATAATGCCAACCTCTGCACTCGGAGGATGCGGTGGGGCCTCAGGAAGTTCACTGGGGAAGTTCCTGTCATTTTCAGGGAGAGGAGACTGTCCTTTCCTGTTCCTGTGTGGTAACCTGAGATTCAGTTGGTGAAGCAGAGAGCCTGTGCACAGGTCTCCTTCTCAGTTGGCTGAGTTACTTTTTCTTTAATTTCCACACCTCACCCTTCTGTGTGTCTGTGAGCTTAATCTTTCCTGGTCATGTGACAAGAAACTGTTTTTTGCTATAACACTTCTACTTCTGGTTCTCCCTGGCTCTCTCTCGAGTATTTCACAGACATTCTTTTGTATCCTGTAGGCCCTTTCATCTGGTGAGTCTCCACTTTTCATTGTCATTTCATATTATTATAGAGAATTTTTGCTCAGTTTTTCAGAATAATTCTCTACATTTTTTTTTTTTTTTTTTTTGCTGTCCAGGTAGCCCCAGTATATGTCAAACATTTTGAGGGAAAAATAATCAGAAACCTGAGCTATTCAAATCTCCATCAAAGCTCTATACATATCTCTATCCCTCTACTACAGCCTTCTTCTATGTTCTGAGCTTTGCAGAGGAATCTGTTACTTGCCCATACTTAGAACTGGCAAAAATACCTGGGAGTAAAAGTCACTTCACAAGACAAGCTTCCTTCTGTGAGTTTCTCCCTTTTCCATAATGTTTCTCTTCTAGATCTTGTTAAGAAACTCTTTGCTGCTTTTGAACAGGGGATTTCTACATGTCATCTGACATTTTTAGTTTTTCAAGGTGGGAGCCTTCATCTATTATGAAATATTCCAAACTACCCAGAAATAATATGTACTATTTTCTTTCTTTAAAATACAAACTATTCGATAAACTTTAATCAGTGAAAGGTAGTTGACATCCCAGCTTTTAATCAATTTCAGGATTTTTCACTCCCATTCTGTGTTTTTGATTGAAGGTAAGAGATCAGACTAGTGTAATCAAAGATGTATTGGCCATAATTATCTCAGACACAGGACTATGTTTTCAAACATTATCATGGAGTTGCTTTTTACCGAAATTTGAAGAATATAATTTTGAATCAAATCATTCTAATAAAGGCAATTCTATATTGTATTTTAAACTCTAAGTTATGATTGGTATTGAGGGACTTCCTGCCTCTGGCAGACTAGATGTCTTTGTTTCAACTTTCCTGTCTCTGGCAGGCCAGGTAGGGCCTTTGTCTCTGATTTTCCCACCTCTGGCTCTTAGAGGTGAGGGATCTGTGACTCATATTGTTTTATGCTATATATTCTCTGTATTCCCAGAAGCCTTTAATAAAATGCTCTAGATTAGCAGGTTTATTTCATCCCAAAGGGTATGGATTGCTCTACTTGTGTGCTCCTGAGCAAAAACTGAATTCAGAGAAAAATGGTAAATGAGTAAAGACTTCTCTCAGGGATAGGGGAGTGCATATTCCAAAGAAGAAGATTCGTAGAGAAAGAAGTCAAATTTGTTTAACAAAAAAGTAAATTTAAAATAGTAACAATTTTAAAATAATTATAATTTTAAAACAATTCAAACAGTTGCAATGTAAAATCACTTTTTATGCATTTATTTGTCAGGCCAAGATTCTTTCATGAAACTCTTTCACAATTATGTGAGATTTATTGCTGTATTTCTCTAAACATCATTCAAGTTCTGATATCAAAAAGTTAATTTGAACTGTTGCTATCGTTTTGTTTTTTTTTTTTTTTTTCAAAAACTAGTTGCTACAATCTTATATTAAAAAAAAACAACACTTTTGTCTTAAATTGTTTCTTTTTACATCTTTAAAAAATCATTTTTAAGATTTTGAAATAATGCCCAATAACCTAAACGTGGAGATTTCTTATTTTTGCCTAATCAAAAGCTTCTGTTACTTCATTTTATTTGCAAAACATCTGAATAAATACAAAGATTTTGCATATCTCATCCTTGATAGGAGCCAGATCTGCATTTCAGCTCCAGGGTTCCAAGTCTTATCCAGAATAAAACATGAATATAGAAAGCTCATTCTGAAGCTTATCTTGGACAGTAGTAGTCTTATAATTTTGCTGGTACTTTGAGTATTCTAGAGGATTATACTGAAGACAGAATTTTCTCAGATAGTTATTTGCTTTGCATTTATCAGACACGCTAATGTACAAACCAGAGCAAGCTTAGTAGCAGTTTCCTTATCAACTAGCCTCTCTATTTAACACGAACAGTAATGATTTGCAGAAGTTTTTATTTGTGATAAGAAATTTTTTAAAAAATTTTCTGTACTAAGCTACCTGCAATGCTCTAGTGTTAAACTCAGTTTGATAGATTTTGAACCAAAAAATAATCATTTATAGCCCAATCTTTTTCTTTCTCTTTAAAACAGGGGTTCTACTGGTAATCCTTTCTAGCTGTCAGCAGTAATAATAGTCAACGAAGAAATGTTTTGTCCCAAAGAGCAAAACTTAATATTTACAACAAAAAAAGGTACAAAAGGCCCCCGAAAAACCTGCAATACTGAAATATTGATGGAAGAAAAGCACATAATTGGTTTCCTTGAAAGCATTATCAGACCACAAATATTAGCTCATATAAAATTATCCAATTAAATCAAGATCCAGAAAAAGGAACATTTTCTCAAAGACATTTTTGTAGTTAAAGTCAGTAAAGTAATAATCTTTACCATTCTTAATATTGTATTTCATGAATCTATCTAATTAGAGAATATTTCTCCTAAAACTAAGTGTATAGTTAAGTTTTTTCTATACTTTTGTTTCTTAAAAAAACAGTTGACTGGCTTTATTATGATACTTTATTTTTCTGATGATTGTTATACAGTTTTCATTTGCATTTTTTCTTTCAGCACAAATAAGAGTTAAATCTGAAGGCCTCAGAACATTCGGGACATACACGTTGCAAAAAAGACTTATTTGTTAAAGATAATTTTTGTTAGAGATGCCCTTTCCAGGAGTCCTATGAAAGTAAGCAAATGTTTCTATTGTACTAAGTGTTGCAACGTATAGAATAACTTTTTAAATATTCAGGTAAAATTACTGCTGTGCTTTTATTTACTTTTTAATAAAAAGTAAATTTCGAATTATGTGGAACACTCATTTACCTAGTGGCAGCTTCTAAATAACTTTTCTTGCTTTTCAGCTGTGTACAAAAAAGCATAATTCCAGGCAGTGAATATGAGTAACTAGCACTAAGGTTATTAAATATGGTGTACCCTAAATGCACTTAACTTTTTGGGAAGGTTACTACATGGAAAACATACATGAAAGATGCCAGTCCACTTAAAGTAAGAAAAAAAAAAATGCTCATTTAGTACAATTGTATGTTTTAAATGCATATATATTTTAATTGTCTACAGACAAACGTCACGGAAGTTAAAAAAGCATTTCCTTTAAAAAAAAAAGTACTGTATTAAATAATTAGTTTTATCTAGAGTATAGATGTCTTAAAACACTCTGCACAAATATTATCTAAGTCGACAATTACTGCTCACCAAGGCCTGCAATTTTATGAAGACCCAGAGAGTAAAAAGTTTCTTATATACTTGTAAAAGGAAATGAACGCAAGCAAAATAAATAAATAAATTCTTGGTATTTAAAAGTACAAAAAAAAAAGAGTAAGGTTTTAAAGTTTTTAGTTATTAAATATAACATATTCAGCACCATATGATATGCTACTTACTTATTTTGGTGTATTTGTACCTGGACAGAATGAGATCCAGCTGCTTGTTCTCATGGTCCAAAAACAAGATTCAGACAGACTGAAAAAGAAGGGAACTGATTAGGGGGGAAGGTTGGAGTAACTCATCAGACCAACTCAAATTTACAGGTTTTTATTCTAGTGCTAATATAGATTTTAAGCTTCTTGCCTACATGTGGGAGTGCACCTACAAGCTAGAGTGCTTCATTCTGTCTGTATCTAATCTTGAACTAGGGTCTGGGATCTGGAAAGCTTTCTCTAGAGTCTTAGAAAGTTTTTTAATTTTAAGTGGGCCCTGGTACAGGGTGCTTGTATAAGAATGCTTGTATTATTTGATCAGACTGTAGGATCTGAGAAAACCTAGGTGTGGTCTTAATGGGTTTGTTTGGTAATTCCAGCCCTTGTACTCAGGCACAAGTTCCTCCAGTTCTTTAATGTTTAATTTATGCTGTCATCAAAATCACTACAAAGGTTTAGTGGAATTGACGTTAAGTGTCCACCAATAGACAAAATGATAAAGGAAATGGTTTGTTTGTAAATACAATTGAGTAGTATTTGGATACAGAAATAATAAAATCATGTCACTTGCAGCAACATGCATGAAACTAGAGGCTGTTATGTTAAGCGAAATAACTCAGGCACACAAAGGCAAATATTGCATGTTCTTGTTCAGATGTGGAAGCTAAACAATGCTGATTCTGGAGCAGAGCAAGCTTGTCCAACCTGGGGCCTGAGGGCTGCATGGGGCCTGCAGGCTTCAGGCAACCCAGGGTGGCTTTGAATGTGGCCCCACACAAATTTGTATACTTTCTTAAAACATAAGATTTTTTTGTGATTTGTTTTTGTTTGTTTGGCTCATCAGCTATCATTAGTGTATTTGATTTCTGACCTAAGACAATTTGTTTTCTTCCATTGTGGCCCAGGAATGCCAAAAGATTGGATATCTCTGGAATAGAGAGTAGAATGGTAGTTACTAGAGTCTGGGAAGGGTATGGGTGTGTGTGGTTGGTGGAAGTGAATGAAGAAAGATGAATATGATGGGTACAAACAGAGTTAAATTAAAAAAAAAGTTCCAATGTTCAATACCACAATAGGATCACTAAAGTTAATGAAAATGTATGTATATTTCAAAATAGCTAGGAGAGGACCCAAAATGCTCTCAATATATAGAAGTGCTAAATGGTCAAGGTGACAGTTAACCTAGATACCCTGATCATTAAACACTACATGCATGTGACAAAATACCATATGTATATCATAAACATATATATTATGTATTAATAAAGAAGACAGTATAAAAACTTCTGTAAAGATAAACATGTAGTATTTAAAAATATAAAATAACTGTATGTCATGAATATTCCTAAACTGAAAATAGTGTTTTCTATTAGAATGCCTTTTTTAATACTTATAATGTAGTTAATACTTTTTTATTATTGCACACTATTAAGAAAACAACATAAATATAAGGAAATTTATAAAGGATAATTATTTATTTCTAAGAAATACTATATTTTTAGGCAGGTTACTAGGTAAATTTTAAGCAACTTTTAAGCAAGTTTACATTTTTACAAAATAGTTTTCTATAGCATTTATTTGATCACAATTGTTTCTTGACATTCAGAAAATAATATTCTTATGTGTTAATTTTAACTATTTCCCTCAGTATAAAAGTATTATGTTCACTGATGTCATAATATAAACTTGTACTGGTTATGAGCATAATTTCATATATTTTTTTGAAATTTCTCTTGATATGTACCACCTGTTATCAGACTTTGGAAATATCCACATCTAGAGATAGTATATTTTTATTAAAATAAAACTTGCTACTCTTATACTTAAAATGTTGACATTCAATATAACTATATGAAAAATGTGAATCTCTAAGAGTGGTACATTAAAATCAGCATTGTAGAATAAATCTGTTTTGCACCACTCAATAATGTAAGAAAAACACTTCTTTATGCATCTTTGACTTCTGAGAATATGAAAAATAAATTAGGGAATCAAGGGTCATGACCTTTGATCCTTACTGATCCTCTCACAGAACAGAAAGTACAAAGAGAATGTTTCCTGCAGCAAGTGAATGTGTGGAGAATAAAGAATTTCTGAGATTCTATGTTGTGCCTTTAAAATAGATTTTTACTTTCTGCAAAATATCAATGATATTTATTTCAAAATATCAATGATATTTATTAATTCTTTTGTAATTATTCATAAGAAAATTACTCATGTTTTAACAATTTTATTCATTTAGTTTATAGTTATAATATTCTTAATAGTTTTAGAAAATTAGCATATGACAAGATGTAAAGTATGGAATAGTAACAAAACATTTGTGATAAAATATTTGAAGTATTCAAGTGATATAATTTAGAAGAGATGTTCTCAAATGTATTCATTTATGTTTCTGAATAAATTAGGTGAGGTTTATGTTGCAGATTTAAAAACAAATATTTAGATTTTTAAACTCTCTAACTTATATAGCATTAATTATTTTAATCACTATGTGTACATTCAGGCTTAAAACCAGAAGTTCTAAGGCTAGAAAGCACAAAAGATCCAATCACAACACATGCAAAGGCAGATCTAAAAATATCATCATCTTTCAAAATGCGTGGGAAATTGGTTTCAGGCCTTCCCCCACTCAAGGATACTCAGCGGTACTCAAGTACCTTTTATAAAAGGAGTAGTACTTACATATAACATACGCACACTCTCCAGTATACTTTAAATCATCTCTATATTGCTTATATTACTTAATACAATACTTTAAATCATCTCTAGATTACTTATATTACTTAATACAGTGCAAATGTTATTTAAATAATGGTTATAACATAATTTTATCTGTATTATTTTTATTGTTGTATTGTTATTTTTATTGTTTTTTCCCCAATATTTTCAGTCTGTAGTTGGTTGAATACATGGATGCAGAAAGTGGATACAAGGGGCCAACTGTGCTTTAAATCGTTTCTAGATTACTTATAATACCTAACACAATGTAAATGCTATTGAGCTTGTTGTTAAACTGTATTTAAAATTCGTACTATGTTTTTGACTGTATTGTAAAATTATTTTTATTTTTAAATATTTCTCATTGGTTTTTTGTTGAATTGGCGGATATGGGACCCACAGATACAGAGGGCCAAATATGTATATTCCCTATACCCCATTACTTGTTCTCCTCTTTCACTGCTCAGACTCCAGGACAAAAACATATAACCTTATTAACCTCTGCACATTAGAGAAGATAGTGAAGTAAAAGAAATACGTATGTTTAAATCTGCCTTTGTATGTGTTGCCTCTGGTCAAGACCTCATTACTAATCTCTGGGAGGTAAACCTAAGAGTAAGGTCCAGCCTCAGGATTGTTAAAATTGTTGATTGGAGAATCTCATTACAATATCCTCAACTGTCTATCTTTGTATAGAGGTTTTACTCTTGTAGTTTTGCTCTAAGGTATTTCATTTAGTAGCATTGAATATCAGAACATCCTTAAGAAGATTATCAACAAGGACAGAGTACTAATACAAATTGAGTCAGCAGGGAAATGTGAAGTTGCTCACATCAGGGTCATCACCTGTGGGGGTCTTTCCTGCAGACCCTGATTCTGTGACAGATAAATAAATGCACTCAAACAGAATATAGTGAATGAGTGGAGTAGGAGGTCATGCATGTCCCACAGAGTGAGATCACAGCTACACAATATCTACCAGTTCTCCTTCCTCACATTTATTCAGTATAGACTTAACAACAAAAGGCTTTGAGATAATCTCCCTGGTTAACCTCCCCACAACAGGGCCATCTGCTTCAAAGGTTACATGAGTAAACAAGCTAGTTAGAGTAGAGACAAAGGAATCGGGGGGAGTTTATCTGATTATTTAACCAAAGGGACAAGGCTGCCTTCAGCCAAGTAAGAAAAAACCCTTAGGCCTTCCAAAAGGGTTTGTAACTATATTCTATAATTTTCCTTTAATATTTCTGCCACCATCCTGAGTGAACCCCAAGAGGGTAATACTATGTTCATTATATGATGAACCGTTTTAAGTTGTCTATAAATTCCTACTCAATGTATTCAACTGCTGTGACAATTTTTGGATATAAAACCAACCACTGATGTCTTTACGACATTGCAAATTGCTCAATAATATATTTTTGGGGAGAAGATTGAAATTTCTTTGGTAGGAACTCAAAGAAAAGCATTAACAAAGAGCTGGACCTTCAGATTATAATACATATGGAATATAAACAATAATAATAACATTGTTTGTTAGTCACATGACTTTCTGGGTCACTTAATTATCCCCAAAATCTCATAATAGAATTTGTATTATTTTGATTTTCATTTTAGATATAGTAAAATTAATGTTTATATGTTTCTAATAATCACATACCTAATAAACCAAGAGGGCAGGATTCAAACTGATGGAACCTGAATTAGCAACTCACACTTTTAAATGTTATATAATATGAAAATGGTGGCAGATAACCGAAGACAAAGAAACAAGATCAAATAATATCAGTAATCTGATGAAAACAATTATTTTACAGATAATAATATATAAAAGTTTTTTAATACTGTATGAAAATTATATATTTGTTTCTGATACAATGAACAAACAGGGCTCATACCATGTAAACATGAGCAATTTTTTCTGTTTACTCAAGTTGTTTAAAACGTATTCAGAATAATGAGAGATTCAAGACGGCTCACTAGAGGCATCTAGCATTCACCTGCTTCACAAAGAAAAAACAAAAATAGTGAGTAGATAATTATACTTTAAATAGAGTAAGAAAGAACACTAGAATTCAGCAGACAAATGACAGAGAAAACTCAGGCATTAAAGAGGGAAAGTGAGGTAGCTAGCCCCAAGGCTTCCCAGTGAAGAGAAAAGGTAAGCGAGAGAACCTGTCAATCCACATTCCCACTGCAGATTCCTGCAATTCTAGTCATGAGAGACAGCCTCTCAACACTGTGGTCCCTGAAACTAGGCTATCGAACTACCTGGAGTACACATGATGGAAATGTTTCAGAGAGGGAGCTCATGCTGGGTCCCACACACCCCATATCCGAAGACGAGATTTTTCTATAAGAAGGCACAAACAAGATTACTATATAATGATAAAGGGGTAAATTCACAAAATACTATGACAATTTAAAATATATATGCAACCATCACTAGAGCACTCAAACAATAATAAGGAAATATTATTAAAGCTAAAGACAGAGATAGGACCCAATACAATAATAGCTATAGACCTCAACACCCCACTTTCATCATTGGACAGATCTTCCAGACCAAAAGAAAAAAAAAATCAATAAACGTTAGGGATGTAATCTGCACTGTATAGACTAAATGGGCCTAATAGATATTTACAGAACAGATCTCCCAACAGCTGCAGAATACACATTCTTTTCCTCAGCACATAGAACATTCTCAAGGATATACCATATGGATCAGTTACAAAACAAGTATTAAAACATATAAAACAACTGAAATAATTGCAAACCTCTTCTATGACCACAATGGAATAAAAGTAGAAATAAATAGCAAGAGGAATTTTGGAAACTATACTAACTAGTACGTGAAAATTAAGCAATAAGCTCCTGAATGATAATTGGGTCCATGAAGACATGAAGAAGGAAACTGAAAAATTTCTTGAAACAAATGAAAACAGAAACACAGTATACCAAAATGTATGATACACAGCAAAAGCAGCACTGAGAGAAAAGTTTATAAGTGCCTACCTTAAAAAAGAGAAAAAAAAAATTAAGGAAACAATCTAACAATGCATCTTAAAGAACTAGAAAAGCAAGAGCAAATCAAACCCAAACTTAGTAGAAAAAAGAAATAAAGATTAGATTGGAAATAAACTGAAATTAATACAAAAGATCAATGAAAGCAAAAGTTGGGTTTTTTTTTTTTTGGAAAAGTTAAACAAAATTGAAAACTATTTGGCCATACAAACTAAGAAAATAGAGAGAAAAGCTAAATAAAATCAGAATGAAAAAAATGACACATTACAACTGATGCTGTGAAAATTCAAAGGATCATTAGTGGCTACTATGAGCAACTGTATACCAATAAATTGGAAAATCTAGAAGGATTAGACAAATTCCTAGATATACACCACCTACCAACATTGAAACAGGAAGAAATCAAAAATCTGAACAGACTGATAACATGTACCAGTACTGAAACTGTAATAAAAAGTCTCCCAGTATAGAAAAGCCTGGAACTTGATGACTTTACTGCTGAATTCTACCAAACATTTAAAGAAGAATTAGTATCAATACAACTCAAACTATTCTGAAAAATAAAAGAGGAGGGAATATTTCCAAACTTACTCTACTAATAATAGTATTATCCTGATACTAAAATCAGACAAAGCCACATTCAAAAAGTAAATAAATAAATAAAACTTTAGGCCAGTATCTCTGATGAATATTGATGCCAAAATCCTCAACAAAATACTAGCAAACAAAATTCAACAATACATTAGAAACAGTTCATCATGACAAAGTGGAATTTATTCCTGGGATACAAGGATGGTTCCACATATGCAAATCTAATCAATGTGATATATCAACAGACTGAAGGATAAAAATCCATATGATCATTTCAATTGATGCCAAAAAAAGCATTTGATAAAATTTAACATCCCTTCATGATAAAAGCCCTCAGAAAATTGGCATAGAAGGAACATACCTCAACATAATAAAAGCTATATGTGACAGACCCACAGCTAATTTTATACTGAGCAGGGAAAATAGAAAGCCTTTCCTCTAAGATCTGGAACACAACAGGAATGCCCACTGTCACCACTGTTATTCCACATAGTGCTGAAGGTCCTACCTAGAGTAATCAGATAAGCAAAATATATAAAGTGTATTCTAATTGGAATGGAATACGTTAGATTTTCCTTGTTTGCAGATACTATGATCTTAATTTGGAAAAACTGAAAGGCTTCACAAAAAAACAGAATTGATAAAAAAATCAGTAAAGTTGCAGAATACAAAATCAACGTACAAAATCTAGTAGTCTTTCTATATTCTAACAGTGAACATTGTGAAAGAGAAATTAAAAGTAATTTCATTTATAATAACCACATGTAATGTTACATATCTAAAAATTAACCAAACAAATGAAAGATTTCTACAATGAAAACTATAAAACAATAATAAAAAATATTGAGGAGGACAACAAAAACTGGAAAAAAATCTTCCATGTTCATTGATTGAAAAAATCAGTATTGTTAAAATGGCCCAACTACCCACACAGCAATCTACAGATTTAATGCAATCCCTATCAAAATACCAATAATATTTTTCATAGCAATAGAAAAAAAATCCAAAAATGTATATGCAACCACAAAAGACCCAGAATAGCCAAAGCTATTCTAACTAAAAAGAACAAAATGAGGGATTACATTATCTGACTTCAAATTATATGACAGAACCATAGTAACCAAAACAGCATTCTACCGGCATAAAAACAGACACAGATCAATATAACACAATAGAGAATGCAGAAACAAATCGACATGCCTATAGTGAACTCATGTTTGACAAAAATTGTGAAGAAAATACACTGAAAAAAAGAGAGGCTCTTCAAATGGTGCTGGGAAAAATGGATATCCATATACAGGAGAATTAAACTAGAACTTATCTCTCATCATATATAAAAATTAAATCAAAATGGATTAAAGACTTAAGTCCAGCTTCTCAAACTATAAAAGTACTGAAAGAACACATTGGAGAAGCTCTCCAAGACATTGCTCTGGGCAGAGTTCTAGAGCAATACCCCAGAAGCACAAATGACCAAAGCAAACAGGGACAAAGGGGATCACATCAAGTTAAAAAGCTTTTGAACAGTAAAGGATACAATTAACAAAGTGAAGACAACCTACAGAATGGAAGAAAATATTTGCAAATTACCCAACTGACAAGTGATTAATAACCAGAATATATTAGGAGCTCAAACAAGTTTACGGGTGAAAATTTAATCATTAAAAAATGGGCACAAGAACTGATTAGCAATTTCTTGAGACATACAAATAGTAAGCAGGCATATGAAAAGGTTCTCAGCATCACTGATCATCAGAGAATTAAAAATCAAAAGTATAACAAGATACCATCTCACCCAAGTTAAAATAGCTTATATCCAAAAGACAGGAAATAACATATGCTGATGATGACGTAGAGGAAAGGGAGTCCTCATACATTGTTGGAGAGAACGTAAATTAATAAAAACTCTATGGAAAAAGGCTTGGAGGTTCCTCAAAATACTAAAAACTGAGTTACCATATGATCCAGCAATCTTGCTGCTGGGTATATAGCCAAAGGGAAGGAAATCATGATACCAAAGAAATTTCTGCACTCCTATGTTTGTTGCAGCAATGTTTACAATAGCTAAGATTTGGAAGTCACCTAAGTGTCCATCAACAAATGAAGGAATAAAGACAATGTCGTACTTATAGACAATGATGTACTATTCAGCTGTATTAAAAAAAAAAGTTACCCCGTCATTTGCAACAACATGGATGGAACTGGAGGTCATTATGTTAAGTGAAATAAGTCAAAGACAAACATTACATGTTCTCATTTATTGGTGGATCTGATCATTGAAACAATTGAACTTATGGACATAAAGGGTAAAAGAGTGATTGCTAGAGGCTGGGAAGGGTAGTGGGGTCTGGAGGGATGGCGGAGATGATTAATGGGTGCAAAAATAGAAGAATGAATAAGAACTACTATTTGATAGCAGTAAGGAGACTATAGTCAATGACTACATTTTAAAATAAAGGTTGTAATTGGATTGTTTTCTATTCAATGGATAAATGCTTGAGGGGGTGGATACTCATTCTTCAAGATGTATTTATTTCACATTGCATACCTATATCAAACATTTCATGTACCCCATAATTATATACACCTACTATCTACCCACAGAAATTAAAATTTAAAAAAAAAAATACAGGGAGAGCGAAAAAGGAGAGATAAGGAAGAAGAGAGAAAAAAATGAAGAAAAAATTACCACACAAAAATGTGTATTATATGAGAAGTCATGTTGTATGAAAAGGCAGAAATATATTAATTTTATAGAGAACTGAAGATAAATCAATATTCAGTAAATAACATTTGTTTTTGAAGTAAGATATGAAAAGATAGTTGTATAAAATAAGTATGTTGAAAAAGCCGGTATGGGCCACAGAATAAATAATTATGTATGTGATGCCATCTTCAGAGGAATGGAGAACCATAGAGAGTTTTAAATCTGGAAAGTTTCATCTTTATAGTTATATTTTTAAGAATATCTGAGAGCACAATGGATAATGACATTATAAGGGGTAAAACTCGTAGCAGGAGAAAATGTCAAGCAGTAAACATGATATTCTAACTTTTCCAGTGAAAAATGATGAGAACTAAATTCCAGTGGCTGTCAAAGGTTGTAAGAGAAAAGAACTCAAGAAACATTAAGAAAGTAAACTTTATACATCTCTGAAACAAATTAGATGTTTTGTATTAGATTTCAAAATGTATTAATGATATAAATATATGTGTGTATATATCGTTTTCATGAGATACAGAAAACCACTCTTTTTTTCTAACAATAACAAATTTTATTTATAACAACAGTACTTTAAATTATTCTTATGAATTTCTTCAATGTGTATTGCAGCAGATGCTGTCTACATCCAACTCACTCTGTGTCGTGGACCGTCCGGGACGGGTAGGCACGTCTGCCCGGGGGTCTCTCGACCTGCAAGAGGGTCCCAATACCTGGAAGAGGGAATGCGCCTGGGAAAATAATAAAGACAGAGAGAAAGCGAGGAGTCTGGAGGGCTGATAGGCTGTGCCTAAACAGCAAATTTTATTTTTCAAAGGCCAGGAATAAATACATTTTCTTGGCTTTGGTTTACGTCATAGTAAGAGGAATGTAAATGTATGCCTCACATGGCCTATACAATAGAGTAGTCAAATACACAATGGTTGCAAGATGAAATGTAAATGTATACCTTACATGGCCTATACAATTGAAAAGTCAGATACACAATCAGTGGTTGTAAAAAGTAACAGAATTTCCTGTAATCACAAAGCTTGTTTACGTCCAGACATTATTCCTCCTGGCTGCAGGTATCTCTGGTTTTGCTTATCAGAATATCTTTTAACCGGATTCTCCTTTGTCTACTCCTAACTCAACTCAACTCAATTTCCCCATTCAGGAATCTCTGAGTCAGGAATCAAAGCCATCCCTTATGGTGGCATTTGCTTTGTAAGTATCAACAGTTAAACCATTATCTAGGGTACAAGGCAGTCTGGTAAGTAAGGTTTAAGGATTATTCTTAAAGTCATAAAAAGGTTAAAAGCAGGAACCGGTTGCCGGTAGGGGGTCACTCGGTCTAGCAGCAACGCATAGTTTTAGGCCCAAATGATATTGTGGTTGATATTAGAAACTGATCATTCATCTTTCTTCCTATATTTCCGGATAGCTCGACTGCCTCCAGTAGGAAACTGTGTTTGGGATCAAACTCACCGTATAGTGAGACTCACACCTTTTAGGGGTCTCACACGGGAATGTTCCCCACAACTCTGTAAGCTCCTTTTCTGTCTTCTCTGCCGGAAGATTTTGTCTCCACTGAAGCTTGATCCACCTCAATGCAGTAAAGTGGTGGACAGGTGGAGTAGAGCACTGTGAGAAGGAAATAAATGTCACTGGGGTCCCTATGTGAGATGATACCAAAGTTTGTTTTTAGAAGTTTCTTAGCAGGATTCAGATCTATTGACCTCTAACAATAACTCACTCATCAATATATTCTTTATTTTCTTTTCCGAAGTCCTGTTTCTCTTGTCTAATTTCTCACTTCTGCTTTCTGGCATCATCAACCAAATGAACTACCTGCACTCAAGCCCTGGTTTCAAGACTTATTTGGAAGGAATTCAAAATGAAGACCAGTATCAAACGTCATTGATGTTGCTATGAGTAAGATATTCCTTAGTAGGTATGAAAGTAAGGCAAGATATAAAAGTTATTATCATTTTAAAATCCATGATAAAAATGAATTTTGAGTTAGAGAACTCCAGAACAACATTTGATTTAAATTTGGAAATCAGTTTGTGCACTAATTTGCTATCATATATTCCAACTAACTATTTAAGATTAATTTTTACCATTTCTAGAGAATCACACTTGCCACAGACTCCTTGCTTTTGAAAAATTAGAGGTAATATGAAATGAAAAAGACATTTATTGATTTCATGACTAAGATATCGTAAAACACAGTTATGTGGAATATTCCTTATCTAGCTACTTAAGTAATATAAGTATTAATATTTTTAACATTGAATTTCATTTCACTTAACCTGCTATAAGTATAGCTTATAAAGTTTTTATTTTACATAAAATGTTATACAAAACTTATGATAAAACTATAACCAAGAAAATATTGATTCTACTAAAACCCATCAAAATTTTTGAACAAGGGGACTTTTACAGTCAGTTCAACATTCCATTTGAATTTAAGTCACAACCGTTTCTATTAAGAGCTCACTAGGAACCAAAATGGCAGAGAAAACTCTTTCCCTAAATACATCTCAATAAGCTTAAGTATATGCTTGTATTTTGAAAGAGACCTTACATTTCACTTTATTCTCTGGTTTTGTGCACAGCAACAATTCCTTTGTAGTTCTAAAATTTATTTCCATTGAGCTTTATAATATTTTGTTTGTATCTTGTTTTTTATTGCTTCTGTTCTTTAATATTCTTCTGGATAAGAATTTTTTGATGTCATCTTCTTGGTAGTATGAGAAATTGTTGAAACAAATGATTCTTGTTTCCATTGTAAATAAAATAAATGGGTCATTTGCTGGGTTAATATGGAATATTTATATCAACTATGTCACATGTAACTGCTTTCCTTGGTAAACGATGTACAAATTTACCATGAAAAAGATCAATTCTGTAAATCGACTATCAAGATCAAATTTATCAAATCCTTTTATTTTAGTGGAATTTTATTGGCTGACTTTAGAAAATTTTCTCATTAAAACAATCTTTGCTCTCCTCGATTATATGGCTTCAGAATGTTGGAGTTTTAAAGCTATATTTGCATAAACCTAACCATGGTTGCCTATCAAATATTTTCCAAAAGCTTCTCAATAATATTGCCATTTATTTTCTTTTCTATGGGGATGCAGCAGAGATATCATGCAGCCAATAGGAAATGATTTGTCAGCCAAACCACATTCCAACCTAATTATGCCCACCTGGTACATAGGAACTCTACACATGTGCAAAGAGTGATGAAATGAATGTGCTGTCTTTTTTAATGCAATCAACAGTGATGTGCAAATGTGATTTTTTGCTTGCTGTTAAGTTTTATTAAATGCAATGGAAAAAATACAAGCAAGGTTTCCAAGGGTTATAAAAAAGATTAAAGCACAAAATATAGCAAATCCTTCATAAAATCCATGCAGCATTCTAAATCTAGAAATATTCATCTTTGGTCGTGGAAAGGAACAATGATAAATTGTCTCAAAAGGAAGTTTACAGTTTTCTAACGGGATACATGGTAATATATTCAAGAAAAATTTTTTTGAAAGCTGCTTGCTCATAATATTATTTGCTTGATGACTAAAAACTTCATTATTTTTCATCAGTATGCTGGATGTCAATTCTACTTTTTGCCTGGTATGTTATTTCACCTGAAAGCTGTTAAATGGCACACAGACATCTGTGTTGTCCTGCCGATCGAGAGTCCAAGTGGTTTGGCAGGCATTCAAAATGATTAGCAATAGAAAACCTCATTTGGAAAAGAGAAACATTCGTGGAGATTTGAGTTCAGTGACTTTCCTTTGTGTCTAAACTGCAGGACTAAGAAGTTTTTACTTTTAAATATTAAAAACACACATCTTGAGAGTACATATTGATAGTGTTGATACTTGTGTTAATGAATAACAGCTTTTTGTTTGTGTTCTCTCTAAAACGTTGGCATCCAAAGAACTTTGCAATATGCCTACTACTACTACATTGCTTTTCAATTTTTTTACCCCAGTCACCCATACATTTTATACCATTAAATTACTTTGTTATTTACTCAAAATTTTTAAAGCTGATCTTAAATGTTTTAAGCATTTTAATGTTCAAGTGTTTGGTTTTTTTCCCTCCGTTCTATTTTTATGCTCAGGTTTCATCAAGTTTCCTAGTGTCAGAATTCTCCCCAAGCTTGGTAAGACTTACACATTTAAGTTCCTATTACACTCTGGAGTTTTGATCTAGCTTTAAAAAACTTCTCAGATTTCATTACGTGATATTCATTGATTAAGTTATTCTCCATTACTTTACATAATCTTTAGGTGCATATTTGTGGGGATATAATTAATTTAATGGTTTTCTGGCAAAATATATATATTTTCCAAAATATTCAGCACCACTCTCTGTGAGATGATAATGCATACCAATCATTCATCTCAGGCATCATCAAGTGCTTTGCTTTGGCCAGTGACTAGTGACATTCATTTATCACTTCTGAATAGAAATCTGAAAAGCCAGTTTATGGTGGAAATGTTTCCTTTCTGCTCTGCCTTGCTGAGAGAAGAAATGTTCTAAAGAGAGACTGTTGCATTGACTTGAGTCCTTCAGAAAACACAATAAATAATAAAAACATAGACAAATTACTACAGACATATAGAGTAAATGAGAACAATTCTTCATCATAAGCCACTGAAATTTAGAGTTGTTTGATATAGCTGAATAATGTGGCCTGGTCTGAAAGAATCAAAAATCACTATTTGAAGAGTTATAAGATCTCAGGGGAGGGAGTCTTTTTTGACAAACAGAGTGATGCAGCAGAAAGCACTTGTATTTAAATCCTGTCTTCACTTTTTAAAAGTATTTGTTCTTTTGCAAATTAGTTGATTCTGTGCGCCTCAGTTTTTACATCTGAGTAAAGTTTATAACATGAAATATCTCAATGGTCCTGGAAAAAAATGATTTCACTCCCAGAAAGAATGATACTCATTTAAATACATACTTACACAATGATTTTAGCTGCTAGAAACTTCATACATATGGTCTACTGTGTTGTTCGCTAGTTCAGGGAGAAAATGGCAGAAAGATTCTTCCTTCCTTATTTATATTATCTGTCCCATATAGTTAATGAAATGGTTGGCCTGTGTTGAAAAATCCTGGCCATTACTTGCACAAAATGTTATGTCTATGAAATCACACAACTTACTAGATTTTCACAATAGAATCTTAGAACAAGAGATAAAAAGGCTGATTGAATTCAGTTACAGTGACAACCTCATTAGCACCTAGCAATACTACCTACAATAACAGTAAAGTAAAAAGGGAACAATGAAAAATGTAAGTCTTTGAACAAAACTTTCTTCTTGAAAAGAAAGAAGTACACTGCTTTAACAAAAGATGATGGTATTCTATCTGCTTATTTGAGATTGCTTCTTTGATATATATGATTTCAGTTTAAATATTTTTTCAGGAAGATTATTATCTGGTCTTTCTCATGGCATTTGTCAAAAAAGTATCTGAAAATCAGTGCTAGTAATAGTTAGGCAGGATACATATACGAATAAATAAAAAGTGGTGTGAATTGGAGAATTGAAATGCCAGCTCAACAGGATTCCAGCTATTTAGTTCCAAAAACTGTTTCTTGATCAACTTTTATAGAAATGAAGAAATAAGCGTTCAGTGTCACCAGATGTATTCGTTCATTTCCACACTGCTGTAAAGAACTACCTGAGACTGTATAATTTATAAAGAAAAGATGTTTAATTGACTCACAATTTAGCATCACTGGGGAGGCCTCAGGAAACTTGTAATCATTGCAGAAGGTGAAGGGGAAGCAAGACACCTTCTTCATAAGGTGGCAGGAAGGAGAAGTGCTGAGAAAAGAGGAAAGAGTTCCTTATAAAACCATCAAATCTCATGAGAACTCACTCACTATCACAAGAACAGCATGGAGGAAACTGTACCCCATGATTCAATTACTCCACCTGCTCTCTCCCTTGACAATGTGAGGATTATGGGGATTGCAATTCAACATGAGATTTGGGTGGGAACAAAAAGCTTAACCATATCACCAGACATTTCCCTTTTTATTTAATTGACAAAACTATATATATATATATATATATATATATATATATATATATATATATATAATCTTCTAATTTTAAATATTGCCAAGTACTTAAATTTTTTTGTAAGGTATATTTCATCTGTGTGTAAACTAAACAAAAAACCAGATATAGTCTTCAAATGGAGTTTATAATCATGAGTTTATGGATTTATAATGACAAGTATGTGGAATTACATGAAAACAGTTAATACTAGAAAAAAATTATCTTCTACTAGAACTCTCATTGGATTAAGAAAGCCCTCATTGGTACACATTTAAAAGACAGAGATCTAAGACCACTTTCTAGTATATAACAAATTTATTTTTTATGATTTACAAGTAGAATACATACTAAAAATATAATTGGTTTGAGAAGCCATTTCTCTACTAGCTGCTGTGTTACTCTTTGATCTTGTCATGTCTTACTCTTGAACCCTCATATTTGCTTTATTTCCAATGTTTAAAAACATTATATTTCCCTACTACTGACTGACAAGTTTTTCTGGTGCGTCACTGTCTTCCAGAGTTTAAATTGACTGATGACTGCTCATCGTTTAGGTTACAACTATTCGAAAATGTCTTACCTGATCACTGTATCTAAATTAACACTGCCACATTGACTAGGTTTTTGTTTGTTTTGTTTTCATGCTTTGTCATTATGTCATTATTTGGTCTTACTTTGCCTTTTATTTCTTCTTTTCAGTCTCTATACAAGCGTTTGAGCTTGAGATAGAAATGAGGTGTTTTAATATGCATAGCCTATTCTCAGATAGAAGAGAGTTTGAGGGTGTGTGTGTGTGTGTGTGTGTGTGTGTGTGTTATTTAAGCTCTGAATAAAATCTGTTTTGGGTTAATATGTCCTTCCATACTGATGTCATGATTAAATATGCAACATCCGACAATCAGTCTGAATTTCCTTACTCATGAATTAAAACTACCTGTTGAAAAACTATAGTTTCTGCTGCTATATAATGTTTCTTGATCACTTTTTCTCTACTTGATATGTAGAATTTATTTGATCTGAAGAGTGTTTTATGTACTGACACTTGATCTTATGGGGAATCTATGTGTTACCAAGAATAACAAAACGCAAAACTCTGACAATATTTTACTATTTATGATTGAGAACAATTTGTCTCACTATTTCAGAATATTTGTCATTTGGCTCTACAGCCTTGACAACTGTATTATAATCATTCAAATAAATAATGATGATGATGATGTTTGTGACTTATTCCAGAATTTCTGATAAAGTTGGCCAGGAGTTAGAGTTAGCCTGCAATAGCACTTATAAAAGTTCACTCATGTAATTGTAGCCAAAACATGGGAACATGAGAACAACCTGCTTATTAGAAGACAAGTTGAGGCCACTGTCAATAAATCTAACCAGGGAAGACAGGCAATGGTGACTCTTTTGAAATTTTTAAAATTAAGAACATTAGAAGGAGATAGCATAACATTGAAAATACTGCAGGAATATGTATTGCAAAGCATTGAAGAGGAAAGGCAACCTTTAACCTTTAGAAAAGGAAATAATTAAAGTCTTATATGAAGAATTTGTGGAAATGATAGGTCTCTGCTACCTTCCCTTTATGAGAAGCACAGTGGGAGCCAAGAGCTTTAGAACCCTCATCTTGGCATAGTTGCATGTAGATGAACATTTCTACGATGTCTTACATAAAAAGGAAGGTTATTGAAGCAATTTATCACCAAGAAATAGACTTGAGTTCTCTAAAAATCTTTGGTGCATCCATTTCCGTGTAAATGGACATCCAAGTGGCTAACATTTTTCTATCTGCATTTGAAATCATTCAACATATCTTTACATAGTATGATAATATTTCTGTATGACAGATTTCTATGTATAGGATTGCTTAAAATTCTTTTCCAAAAATCTGTGGCAAACACCAACAATAACATTTGAAACCTTGCCAATACCTTCATCACTGGAAATGGTCCTAATAAAATCAAATAATCCTAATATGTTTAGATTTACCTAAGTGATCAATAAGAATATATGTTGCTGTCACTGTTTTCTTATTTTCATTTTATACCTATCATTGAAGTTACTTTTTATATGTCTATTAATATTCTGGATTTTTCTGTTAGTGATTTATCTGCTCATGTTTTTGTTACTCAATCAACTATTTGTCTTTTCTTGATTAATTTGAATATATTTCAATACCAGGAAGATAAACACTTTATCAGATATTTCTTTAACAAAGATTTGACAGCTTTTGAATGAGTATGAAATACAATATTCTGAATAATGTAATAAAGCAGTGGTTTTCAATCAGGGCTGATTCCCTCACAAGTTTCAGTGACATTTGGCAATGTCTGGAAACATGTTTATTTGTCACACGTCACAGTGGTAAATGAGGTGTGCTCTAGATATCTACTTATGGAAGCCAGAGATACTTCTAAACAAAAACAAGATATTCCCTCCCACAACAATTATTTGACCCAAATTACCAAGTATGAGAATCCCTGGATTAAAAACATACGCAAAATTTAAGCACAGTCAGTGACTATGGACTTTTGTTTACATAAAAGATAAGCAGAGATATAGAGAGGAAACAATGAAAATCCTGCAAAGCAAATGTATTATGGTTTCAGTTCGAATTCTATACATATTTTTTCTTTTTTCTTTTTTCTTTTTTTTTTTTTTTTTGTGATGGAGTCCCACTCTGTTGCCCAGGCTGGAGTGTGTGGAGCAATCTCAAGTTATATTTTTAATTGGCCTCAGATGTTTTGTTTCAATTACGTTTTTGTTTATTCCTATGTCGATACTTTACTGATGTTACCAGAATAGTTTTATCAGTTATTTTTATACATTCTAAGATAAAATTAGATTAATATTCACTTTTTTTAAATTCTAGGGAACTTATTTTGTACAGCTTAACATTACTTTCTTTATATTCAAACATAATCTAAACCACACAAAACTACATGAGAATTGGTATTTATACATTCAACATGTCAAAATGTATATGTTTATCACCTGAATTCTTAGTGACCACATTCTTAGACATGTTTCTATGTCATCACATTTAAATTGTTTTATATATTTTAATAAAATTTTATAATTTCACAATATCATTCCTATACATTGCTCTCAAATTTATTCCTAAACATGTGCACAGCTTTTGCTACTATTATAAACTTCCTAGGTACTTATTGATAAAATAAACAAAAGATATGGCAATTTTCATGAATTGGGAGGATCTAATATTTATCTGAATAATGTTAAATTATTTTATTGTCTTCCAATACTGTTGTGACCTCCATAACAATGTCAAATAATAATGCTGAGAGTTCTAGCATAATAATGCTCGAGTTCTGTGTGTTAAGCACATGCATAATTTTTGTTTCCTAAATTAGAAAAATATTAGCTGTGGATATTTGGAAATCAGTAGTAGTAAATACATGAAGTTTTATTTTATTCTCATTTTATTTATAGATTCAAAAGTGGAAAGCTATGAATTTTAGTGAATGACATTCACTTAATATGAACACTTTTTTAATTAATTTGTTGGTATCAGTATGTTTCTTAATATAGATTTATTCTTGAATTTTTTGGGAAAACATTTGTAGCAATTTTTTTCTCTTGATTTATTTTTGAGCTATCTTAATTAGTGTTCAGAATAACTTTTGCATATATGTTCACAATAAAATTAATCTATGATTTTCTGTGTATTATACATTAGATTTTGACATTCAAGTATTGTTAACTTCAGGCACTGATTTTAAAAGAATGCCATTTATTTTTCTGTTGTCTAGATAATTTAAATATTATTAGACTTAGTTATTTAAAATTTAAAAATGATACATTTCACATTAATGGAATTTTCAATGGAGATCTTTACTTTTCTAATTGCTTCTGTGATTTATTCTTCTATAAAATTCCCACTTCTTGGATCATTCAGTAAATTATATTTTTGAGTTGCTTATTTCCTCTGGCTTTAAAAATTATTTTGATGTATGATGTGTCCTTTTTTAACACTCAGAAAAATTTTTTACTGCTGAATAAAAAATAATTACAAAAACACTCATTACTATTAATTTTCGGTGTTAAATGAATCACTGAAGAATAAACCACAAAACAAGAGAAGCCCAGAACTTAGAAATTCTTGACATGCTACAAGGCCCTAATTTCTGCTATTTTTGTTGTAAATTTGTTTTCATATTGTAGCATGTTGCATAATTGTACCTAATTGTTCAAGGAAAGTGTCTCATTTTTCAAATCATACTGGCTTTCTGTTAAAAAGATTCTGTTTCCTTTTTCTGAAAATAATTTGATATTTTACTTGTCTTCTATGATTGCACAAATAGATACTTTCAAATATATAACCTTAAGATCTTTCAGGAGAAAATAAAAAATGGAACATGCTATTATTACTAAGTGCTATTATTTTATCATTGTCATCAATACAATCACCTTTCAAATATGAATAACTTCACGTGAACATTTTCTTGAATCATAATAGGTACTATTATTGCTTTGCAGTGATCTGTCTGTTATGGAATATAGCTGATAATTATCACTCTGAAGTAAAATGTCATTTCTTCATGCATTATCTCCTTTGAAACCTTTTGGTGTGACAGAATACAGTAAAATTATATTACTGTGCTGATATTGAAATCCTGATATTTCTGAAATGTGCAAAAAATACATTTTTTTACTTTGTTACCCTGAAAGGTATTGTCTTTAGGTAGTAATTTTTTTGTTGCAATTTACTAGTAAATCTCTTAATATAAGACATAACTTTCAGAAAATAATGGTTCTAAAACCGTTTATATATTTTATCACTTATAAGACTTTTACTAATTTTCAATAATTCATTGACAATACAAGTTTTGGCAATACATTTATTCTATAAATATGTATTCACTTTACACATATATAAATGAGGGGGTTAGGTTTCTTTTGATACTGTAATCATATTACCTATGTCTTAGTTGGGTTGACGAGTCACAATACAAGAATCAAATAAAATAATTGATTAGAATATAAAGAATGAATCAAGTAATGTAATTCAGGTAAGACAAGCAAAATTTGGAAAAGAATGATAACCAACAGAACCATGTTCTGACAGATCAAACAGAAGGAAGATTTGTATGTTCATTTGCAATTTAAGAAAATGTAAAAATAAAACCATATATGCATAATCAAATAAAAGTTATTAAAGAAATCAAAATAAGTATGTTTCTTAACAAAATATTGAAAAAAATTAATGAACCTATAACTAATTGATATTGAATACTTATCATGTGCCTGATGCTCTAGGTGTTCTCAAATAACTCTTGAAATAATATGGGTAGGTGATATTATCATGTTCATATGATAGTTAAGCAATCTGACATTTAGAGTAATGACGCAACAATTCATGTGGCCAGATTCCATCTGTCTCCACCTTATACAAGTTAAAAAATAGTAATAATTCAACCCTGATTACCTCAATCCTAACCTAGGTACCTAGCAATATTCATGGTTAGAGTTGGCCACAGTTAATGCTACAGGCTTTACATGAATTTTTATTTGTCCTCAAACCAAACCTGCAAAGTACTCATTGTTATCCCCATCATATGGATATGTAGAGTACTGTAGAATCATCACTTCTTCAGGTTCATGCAATTAATAATTAACAGAGAAATACTCCAACCCAGGTTTTTATGACATCATAGTTTCTTATCATTTGTCAAATTTTTTTTTAATACAAAAGATTTATGTAGCAGGACATAAAGCTGAACATATAAAGGAAGAATATAAAAGCTAATTATTTATTTGAGTTTATAATAACATTCTGATTTATATATTAAAATAAATATTATTTACTTCAGAGCAATGTTGAAATGCATGTGAGAAAGTGTATATAAAATATTTAAATATTTGAGGGCATAGAATAAGTGCAAAATAAATACTGGCTTTTATTATGGTAAGTAGCCATGAGACTAAAGAACCAAGTAGCATTATAAAAATAAAACCACAAATATTACACACACACACACACACACACACACACACACACACACACAGAGAGTAGTCCATGGAGATAATAATTTATCACTTGCACACTGAAGACAATAAATAAGATAACAGAGACATTTAAAATGTCTATCAGAGTGATAGGATATAGCAGGTACATGAAAAATGAAGCTGAATTAAGCCCAGGATATATTCATCAATTCAAATAGATGATAGCTTAGATAGATTCCAGATAGATAGATAGATACGTACATACATGCATGTGGAAAATAGGTATATATGTGTGTGGCATGTGGAAAATAGGTATGTATGTGTGCGTGTATATGATGCATACATATATGTATATACTTATGCCTCCTTAACAATCAACAAATTCTTTCACTCTTCAAAAATTAGTCTTTTTATTCAAGGAAAGGCTTTCAGGGTCTATAAGTAATATAAGTTAAGGAAACAAGAAAAGAAACATTCAGAATAAAAAAGATTCTTAAAAGAAAATAAATATGGATGTGAAAACCAAAGGATAACCAGTCTATTCATAATTACACAGAAATAATAAATCTTTCTAATTTTTGATAGAGAATTATTTAAGCTACAAATACAAAACAAAGGAAATGTTTCCATCAGTTCTGGAGTAACCCCTAAATAATTTACAGCTGCCTTTCTTTGGGGAAGCAAGTAATTATTTTCCAACCTATCAGCCTAGATGATCAGGTTTGTGCACTTGTATAAAATTGCCTTATTGTATTTATTATTATAACTTGTGATTTTGTTGCTATTCAGGGACTTTGTTATAAATTAAATGGCTTACAGAAGGTCATTCTTTAGAGACTTCAGAATTTCTAGTGAAAAAATTTCTTCCTAGTTGCTAACTAGAATTCCTGGCAATGACTTTTATGCTGTAAAACTGTATTTGTTATCACAGTTGCATAATAGTAAATCCAAATATTAAATATGATTTTATTTGTACAGACTGCATAAAATTTTTTTCAGAATAAAATTATAATAATATATTGGTTAATGTCAGTATAAACGGACAAGCTATTTTTATTTTAAAGATGGAGTATCTGAGTATCTTTTCCCATTTGGTCAATTTTAAATAAAGTCACAGACTTGTTCATTGAGTATAGAACATGGCTCTAAAACAGAACATAAAGTTTTATTTTACAATATTGTATTTTTCTGGAAAAGTAACATTTAGGGATATATACATATATCCCTAAATATAAACATAATTTTACTAGCATCAGCATAACAGGATTTGAGAGCCATATCTTCTCTATTTGATGAATAAAAGTCATATAATCAATTGATCTTTATATGTATTTCAGGAGCAGTTTTACCTAAAAGTGCACGTGCATTTTATTTTAATTTCGTGAGTTCACAGAATGCATTGACTCTGATGGCTGAATTTTGAATTGAACTCTCAATTTGAAGTCTTTTGAATCCCTAATGAATTTCATAGTACCCATCATCATCAATCAGAACTGTTTCCTTTTATTGTTACTCATGTTCAAGTTATCATAAAATCACAGGGAGTTGGCAAAGTAGATAACGTGAAACATTCTATGATTGAAAGCCATAATGGCCTAATCACTAGTTTGTATTAGTATGATACCCTCAGTTGTGTTTCATAACCATTTATCATTTTAAAAATTTAGAAAATGTGTTCAATCACTTGCCATACATAACTCACTGAACCAAAAAGTTGAATCAAGCAATATGTCATGCAGAAGACAGAATAAAAACTAACAGTGTCAAGATTCTTTTACAATCAGTTTAGTCACAAATTTAGGCCTTTTTTTGGACTCCTTCTTTTCTTATTAAAAGAGAGATTTAATTTGAACTACAAAATATATTTCAGTAATATCCAACACAATTTTTTTTCAGTCAGAGATGTCTTCTTAACTGGCTCAAAAAGCAAGTGCTTCTATACTCTTATTTTAAGATTCTCCTTATTAGTTTCCAGGTACACACAGAATTAGCAAAATGTATCCAGCTCATTATAGAAATAAACAGAGTATTTTTTCTGAGTGTTTTAAATGAAAAATAATTTGATGGTTTATTAAAACTTCATTCCAAAAAGACATCCTTTGAAAAAACAAATTTGGGAAATATGTGAAACTACATTAGGTTCAATACAGAAAGAATCCTTAGATCCTCTGTTTCCTATGTGCATCATGAATCTCTAGAAGAGTATAAAATGGAGACATTCCTCATTTTGTTTGAATTTCCAGTTTTCAAAAATTATTTTCTTAAAGGATCTTTATAAAAATATGGTCTGCAGATGGAAATGGGGGAGAAGGTTTTTGGAAAAGATGGTAGAGAAAGAGCAGCCGAAGAGCAAAATAATAATTGTATGCTTAATAGTTCCATTTATAGATCTATCTACAAAAATATCTGTTTCTTTATCCTGTTTTCTTCATTCCAGAGACCAAAGTACTTTGGGAGGCCAAGTCAGGTGGATCACAAGGTCAGGAGATCGAGACTAGCCTGGCCAAGATAGTGAAACCCTGTCTCTACTAAAAATACAAAAATTAGCTGGGCGCAGTGGCAAGCACCTGTAATTCCAGCGACTCAGGAGGCTGAGGCAGGAGAATCGCTTGAATCCAGGAGGCAGAGGTTGCAGTGAACCCAGATCGTGCCTCTAGCCTGGGCAACAGAGCAAGACTGCCTTAAAAAAAATTAAAAAAAAAAAAAAGAAAGAAAGAAAAAGAAAAAAAGAAAGAAAAGAAAAGAAACAAGAAAGCTCTAACAAGTTTGTCCATTTATTTCCCACAGAGGCAAACCCTAATCCAGTGTCCTGAAGATTTACTTGCAGTGAGAAATCTGCCTATACCACTACGAATCTTAGCATCTCTGCTGTATATAACCCTTCAGAGACCAGTGGGACCAAAGGAGAGAAGAACTTTTAGGGCATGTAATCTGGAGTGAATGTTTGAATTACTGGTAAATGATGATCTGTTCTGTCAGTTACAGGACGTGGTAATTCTGTGTCTCACTTCTCACAGCAATGTTACACCTATTTAAGCGTGTTAGCCAATAGGCCTGGCCTAGGTCTAATACAAATAGTCAGAGCTGGAGCCAGAAAATAAATAAATAAATAAAAATAAAAACAAACAAAACTTGGAGATGATTACATCAGCTAAAATTTAAACATTTTGTTTGAGATTTTCTTGGTGGTAATTTCTTATTGTAATTAATTTTTTGTTTACATTTTTTTTTATGTTTGGAATGTGTAATCAAGTTTAATTGTAATGTATGTATTACAGGAAAATCCCCTA
Organism: Saimiri boliviensis; assembly: GCF_048565385.1. Classification (NCBI taxonomy): domain Eukaryota; kingdom Metazoa; phylum Chordata; class Mammalia; order Primates; family Cebidae; genus Saimiri; species Saimiri boliviensis. The sequence goes on from NC_133451.1 coordinate 157,072,697, forward strand.
ACCCAACCAGACAGATCCTCACATCTTAATTTCTAAAAATACATAGCTGCAATCTGGTACAATGTGATCTGAACTCAGTACAGAAACCAAGGACAAAATACAGTCTGATGTAAAATTCAAGGAAGGATTCGATAGAGAAGTTAAGATGTACATATTGAATTATCACAATATCGGCATGGATGCTGGTGAGAACTCTGTCTCTCTAAGGTAAAACCTTCTTTCTGTCCATTTGATCTCCTTTGCATTATTAATTATCCTTTCTATTTTTTTTATTTACAGAAACACAAAATCATGATGTCTCTAGAACTATCAATAAAGTCTTTTCATCCCGCCTTTGTCAATTATTAAACTTTAATTTTATTTTTCTCTTTACAAAGAAAAATTCTTCCAAAACTACATTTTTATTCTCTGTCTCTAATTTTTCATGTCTATTTCCTTCTGTGTACTTTGGTTTGCTTGTTGCCACACTCACTTACTGAATTTTCTCTTGTAAATTAATCAATGATCCTATTGATGTTTCTTTTCTTTCCTGACATAACAGCATGAATTACTAAAGTGGAATACACTCCTCTACCTAAAATACTTTCTTTTTAACTTAGATCTCAAAACCTATTTTTTTCTGATTTTTCTTTTACATCACTAGTGGTCTTTTCCTACTAGTTCTTCTAGCATTGTGTGTGTGTGTGTGTGTGTGTGTGTGTGTGTGTTTGTGTGTGTGTGTGATGGAATCTCACTCTGTCTCCCAGGCTGGAAGGCAGTGACATGATCTTGGCTCACTGTAACCTCCACCTCCCTAGTTCAAGCTATTCTCCTGTCTCAGCCTCCCAAGTAGCTGGGTTTCAGGCACCCACCACCATGCCCAGCTAATTTTTGTATTTTTAGTAGAGAGGGGTTTTCACCATGTTGGCCAGGCTGATCTCGCACTCCTGACCTCTCGTGATTGACCTTCCTCAGTCTCCCAAAGTGCTGGGATTATAGACATGAGCCACTGCACCCGATCTCTTCTAGCATTTTTAAGCATTGGAGAGTCACAGTACTAAATCCTCACAACTCTTGTCCACCATTTGCTCTCTAATTGTGTTCTAAGCCAGTGTTATGGTTTTTAACACTATCTATAAACTGACAAAAAACTGACAAATTATTACTTCCAATGAAGTACTCTTCCTTGTATATCCACATGTAAATTTCTTGTCTGATAATTCCCAAATCTGTCTCATATCCTGTTCTGGTTCTAATGTTTGGTTTTTAGACAAATGATTTTCTTGACTTTAACTGTGCCTTGTAAATTTCATTGTTGGTGAAATTAGACACAATGTGTCAGATGATAGGAAATGAGGTATATAGCCCTTTAATGTGAAGTTCATGTTAATCTGGCTAGTAGCTGGGAAGTGTTTAATTTTTGCTGTAGCTCTAAGTACCAGAGGCTTCATTTTCATCTCGTATTCTTGTCCCCTCCCCATCTTGTTCTCTTTTGGCTTCCTGAAGCATCCCTCCGCTCCCAAATAAAATCTGTGCACTACAATTCTTTTAGCTGCAATGCACTGTTATTATTTTACTGGATACTGGAGTTCTGTTGATATTGTGGTTAGGTACCAGGGAGGTGACACATTCTGTAGTTCCATCATTAGGTCATTTATTTGGCCTGCGTCCCTGGTCTGTGACCTTTGTAACCATTTCTTAGCATTCCCCTTCTCCTCAGGTGAGACAGAAAAGACATAGGGGGCTAGGGTAGAATAAATTCCCCTTCCCCAGATAGAGCCTTTGATGAAGCACTGTCCCCTAAAGAGTAGGTCTTTTTTATGAGGGGGGGGGTGGGGAGAACATTCTGGGCATGCATCACAATGGTACTTTTCTTTTCTGCCCAAACCACTGGGAGATATTATCTCTTTCCGGGAGAAACTATGGATTCCTGGAGGTAAGTTCATCAAATTGTGGTGACCCATGTAGGACTTTAACCCTCAGTTTCTCATTCTCACTATAGTCCACACAAGTCTCCATCAGTTCATCAGAATAACCATTTAAGTGTTCCTTTCAATAGTTGGTTTCTGTTCCATGTAATGACATCTTGGCTATAACTTTCTGGATTCATCTGTCTGTCCAGATTTTGGGGTGGCAGTTTGCCCTGTGGTCTCAATTCCCCAATAAAACTAATAAAACAATTGGTTTGCAGTTTGCTTGCTTTTTTTCCCGTTGTAGGGCCAGAGTCACAATCTCTAAGCTGAGGAGGAGTGAAAAGTAGAAGTGGTATATCAAAAATTTATTTAACACCTCCACTTAAATTCTTCATGACTTCTGAAATCAAATGTATATAAACAAAGACTAATGTTGGAAATAGATGCTCGGTGCCACAAAGAAAAATTATCATGGAGACTAAGGATTTTTAGCAACGCAATTTTTAGTTCCTGGACTGCAGGAAGAAGGGTAAGCTCACTAGCCATCGTGCCGTAAGAGTACAATGAAGAAAGGAAAACTGGAAAATTTATTCCTTATGCACTGGGGTCATCCTTACTGCCCTGTCTGATTTACGTTGGCTGGAGCCAGACCTCACGATCTAAACTAAAACCTGATTGGCTAACAACTTAAAACTTTTCTTAACAGATAAAAGCAATGCAGAGCTGGGACATGCCTGTGTGCATGTCCAACGCAGAAATCTTGGTTAAAGTACAAGGACATAGAATGTACTATGTGCCTGTAAGCATGACATGTCTAACAGCTTCATAGGATAGGACTTAACAAAGTTATTAGCACACTTATTTTTTTAACAAGAAAGGAAACTTTAAAAAGGAACTTGCCTATTTCCCACAACTGCTCTTTATCCACTGTCCTTCAATCTGCTTTTCTCTACTGTTTTTAGTCTCACAATTAAATGACAATTCCATCTTTATATATGCTCATATGTTAAATCTTGGAGTCATTTTATAAATTCCATCATAACCTATACATGGTATTAGGAAACTCTGTTGATTTTATACTCCTTTACCACCTTCACCACCACCACCTGAATCCAAGGATGCATCATGATGACACAGATTATTGCAAAGAGCCTCCAAATAGGCCTATCTGCTGTTGATACAGGATGGGGGCAGGGAAGTGCTGGGTAGAGAAGAGTGGGGTCCCTGGTGAGGGCTCCACCCTTGGGCCTGTGCCCACGGACCTAAATGATAACAGGCATTTTTGTTTTCACATCCAAATGTTGCATTTTCCAAGACCACTCTGGCCTGTCACACCCCCTTCCCCCCACCACATCCTGTGCCCATAAAAACTTGAGATGTAGCAAACACACACACACACACACACACACACACACACAACCAGCTGGACACTGCGAGTGAAGTAGCGTCCAGAAGAGCACATCAACAGATACCAGCAGGCTAGTAAAGGTGGAGGAGTGCAGATGCTGAGGGAAATTCTGCTGGGGCAGTCAAAAGAGAGTCAGGCCACCTGGTGGCCTGACTCCAGGGGAAGACCACCTTTCCACTCCATCCTTTTCTGGTTCTACATTCATCTCACTGGGAGCTACCTCCATCACCCAGTGAAATCTTGCACTCATCCTCTAGGGCCACATGTGGTTGACTTTTCCAGTACACTAAAGCAAAACCCAGAATACAGAAAGTCCTCTGTCCTAGTGATAAGGCAACACAAGTCTACTGCAGACAAAGCTGAAAGAGCACACTACAATACATGCCCACTGGGGCTTTGGGAACTGTAAACACTCAACCCTAGACACTGCCATGGGGTCAGAGCCCAGAAACACTTCCCATGCCCTGCCGGTCTGCATGCTACCCCTAGGAGTCTCAGAAGCAGGGCACTGAAGCTGTGAGCCACACCCCTGTTACATGCCCTGTGAGTGGGATAAGGGTATATACTCCAAGAATAGCACAGATGACATATGGTTAGAATGGAGTGTCAAGATTGTATGAAAAAAGTAGTGGGTAGATATTTACATCATATTGGGCTCCCCACTACTTCTATCATGCAAACATGATGCTCCATTTCAGCCATATGCCATCTGTACTATTTTGGAGTACACACACATGCACACAACTGCTTCAAAGCCTTTCGATTTGACTCTCTATCCTATATTGACTCAGATGCTTGTATTCTTGGCTTTTACATTATGCTTAAATAATAATGTCTCCATGAGACATTCTTTGACCAAGCATTTAAAAGCAACGCACTTTGCATATATCATCTGAAGTCAAGAGTTCAAGGCAAGCCTGGCCAACATGGTGAAACCCTGTCTCCACTAAAAATACAATTAGCCAGGAATGGTGGTGTGCACCTGTAATCCCTGCTACTTGGGAGGCTGAGGCAGGAGAATCACTTGAACCGAGGAGGCAGAGGTTGCAGTGAGTCAAGATTACACCACTGAACTCCAGCCTGGGCAGCAGAGTGAGACTTTGTCTTAAAAAATTAAAAAAAATAAAAAAAGTAAAAGTAAAACCACAGATCCTTCAGCTTTGTTTTTGCTCACAGCACATGTCAAAATCTTCAGTTGTTTGTGTTTATTGATATATTGCCTGTTTCGACATTTCAATGTAAGAATCTTAAAGCAGTTCTGTTTCTCTATTTTGTAAATGAACACATTACCAGTACCTTGAATACTGAGATAAAGGTAAAACTTAATAAATATTTATTTAATAAACAATTAAATTTCATTTTACTCGAAGAAGAACATTCAGAGACTATAAAATTCTGGCTATATTCTATCTGTTCTAGAATAATAAAGGCATACAGATCTAGTTATATTTATAGATTTTTAATATTAAAAATAAATCTTGTTAAATTTAGTGTGAATTTTTGACTTTATAAGTTATTAAAGGAGAGAGAACAGAATAATGATGAATAAAGCCTAAATGGGATGAAAATATTATTTATTGTTTTCCTTTAGCTTCTTTTTAATCAGGAGTATGTTTATAACTACAAATTTTATCGCAAGTGGCAGTACTTAATAGCCAGTATTTTCATGTATTCTACAAGTTGTATTATGAATTAAGTAAATACATTTATGGTAACATGCTTTCCGGTAAATCTATACTATTCTACTTGTAATACAACTTCAAAATAATGAATGCTTGCCTTTCTATCATGTTTTCCTCAATTTCACTATTTCTTCCAACTTCTTAGGCAGATCCTCACATCCATAGAATTTATACTCAGGTATTTAATCATGTACTTAAGTTAAATCTCAGACTGCTTAGTAATTAAAACTTTCCTTGCTAAGAACCTGCATTTCTAATATATAGTCACTTCTAAATTAAAGTTATAATTAATTAATCATTTTTCTAATTGTAGAGATCATTATTATAATAATGTTTCTTTTCCTAATTTTCATAATCGTGTTACAAGTAGCAGAAAATGTCACAGCTTTTTAGAGGTTTGGGAGTGAAACAGGTCTTACGTCTGTTCTTTTCACCTAATGGAAAGCATTTAAACATGCAAACACATTCTTGTAGTCTAACATACATCCACACGTCTTTCTCATAAATATGGAATAGTGCTTTCTTTTTCATCTATAATTGAAATTAAGTCTCTAAAGAATGTGAAGTACACAAAACACGGAGTAGTGAAAAGAACTCAGGCTACTGTTCAAAGTAGACCTGAGTAAAAGTTAATTACTAGTCATGTGACTTAGAACACTTTCAATAATCTATCTGAATATTGCTTTCTTCCGATTAAATTAGAAAAATGGCAAGGCTAGTTTGCAAATTAATACAAGGGTTAAGCAATAATTTGTTTGAGATTTGTATTTTATTCTCAAGAACATAATGTTTAAGCCTCAAGCCTATGGAGCTACTCAGTTGGGGTTAAATTTTTGCTTTACAGTTTTTTTGTTTGTTTGTTTTTTTAAATCTAGATTTTCATAAGTGAGGTACAAAGGTGTACTTTGTTTAGAAATAAAAGGTAAGTAAACGTGAGTAGTAGGATGAATTACTATAATATCTATCTTATAGATGTTTCAGACTGATTTTAAAAGAGAATTAAAAAGAAGCAACAATAGTTCTAAAAATGGTTAGAAAACAATGCAGAAATGAAAAAAGCAGATTTCTCAATATAAGATTGCATGGAGGCCCACATCAGATAAACAAATCTATACTTAGATATTTCAGAGAGATACTGTAGACTCTTAAATACAGAGAACATTGTAGGAGCTTTCAGATAGAAAATATAAATTAATTACTAAAATATTATATTCCTAAATTACCGATAGACCTAATTTATCTATAAGAATGGCTGAGAATGAGTGTGAAATAAGGATAGTTTCAACTGATTCAAAGGCTGGAATTTTATTATTCTGAGGCTTTCAAAGAATACATTGAGAAAACATACTATAATAGAAAACAAAATGTACTCTGTATATTACAATGAAATGAAGTCACAGTTGTTAAGACATGTTACTTATAAACTGACTATTCAATTTAAATTATTAACTATAAAAATATTAAAGAAAGATTTGTATTAAAATTTAGATGACATTACATTTTAGCTAATGTAGTCCAGAATACGTAACACTGGAGGTGTGAATATTAGAGTTTAAACATTCTGAACACATTATCCTATTCCGGAGGGGGATAGAAAAATCAAGTATACTTAAACATCTTGATACGGTTTGGCTGTGTCCACACCCAAATCTCATCTTGAATTGTAATTTTCATAATCCCCATATGTCTAGGGAGAGACTTGGTGGGAGGCGATTGGATCATGGAGGCGTTTTCCCCTATGCTGTAGTAGTGAGAGTGAGTGAGTTCTCGTGAGATCTTTTGGTTTTTTAAGGGGTTCCTTCACCTTCACACCTCACTCTTCACTCACCTGCCACTGTGTGAAGAAGGTCCTTGTTTCCTCTTCACCATCTGCCATGATTGCTAGTTTCCTGAGGCTTCCCCCCACCATGTGGAACTGTGGGTGTATTAAGCTTCTTTCCTTTATAAATTACCTAGTCTTGGCCATTTCTTTATTGCATTTTTAGAACAGACTAATACAGTTAATTGATACTGCAAAGAATGGGGTACTGCTATAAAGATACCTGAAAATGTGGAAGTGACTTTGGCACTGCAATGAGCAGAGGCTGAAACAGTTTGGAGGGCTCCGAAGAAGAAAGAAAGATATGGTAAAGTTGCAAAATTCCTAGAGACTTGTGGAATTGCATGAGCCAAAATACTGATAGTGATATGGACAACAAAGTCCAGCCTGAGGTGGTCTCAGAAAGGGATGAGAAGCTTGTTGGAACTGGAGTAAGGGTGACTTGTTATGCTTTACAAAGAGGCTGGTGGCATTCTCCTTCTGCCATAGACACATGTGGAACTTTGAATTTGAGAGAGATGATTTAGCATATCTGGCAGAAGAAATGTCTAAGCAGCAAAGCGTTTAAGAGGTGATCTGGCTGATTTTGAAAGTCTTCAATTTTATGCATCACAAAGACATGGTTTGAAATTAGAACTTGTGTTTTAAAAGGGAAGCAGAGGCTGGGCATGATGGCTCATGCCTATAATCCCAGCACTGTGGGAGGCTGAGGTGGGCAGATCCCCTGACGTCAGGGTTGAGATGAGCTTGGCCAACATGGTGAAACTCTGTCTCTACTAAGACTATAAAAATTAGCCAGGCGTGGTGGCACACACTTGTAATCCCAGGTGCTTGGGAGGCTGAGGCAGGAGAATTGCTTGAAAACAAGAGGTGGAGGTTGCAGTGAGCCAAGATTGTACCATTGCACTCCAACCTATGTGACAGAGAGAACCTTCATCTAAAAAAAAAGAAAAAGAAAAAGAAAGAGTAAGAGTTTGGAAAATTTGCAGCCTGGCAATATGATAAAAAAAGGAAAACCTGTCTGTTTTCTGGGGTGAAATTCAAGCCAGCTGCAGAAATTTGCCCAAATAACAAAGAGCCAATTGTTAATTGCCAAGACAATGGGAAAGATGTAGCCAGGGCATGCCAGGGCATGTCAGAGGTCTTCATGTCAGCGCCTTCCATTACAGGCCCAAAGGGCTAGGAGAAAAAATGGTTTCCTCTTGTTGCTTTTGTGAGTCAATTAAGTTTTTTCCTTTATAAATTACCCAGTCTGGGCTATTTCTTCACAGAAGTGTGAGAATGGACTAATAGACATTTTAAGTCAACTGTATTTGAGAAAACTAGAGAAATAATTAAAATCACAGAACTGAATGTCAATTTTTTAAATCACAATGGAAGAAAAAGAGAAATTAAGAAATATGACCATTTAAAGAAAGGCAGAAAAGTAGCATATGCAAGGGAGTTACATGGAATTTAAATAGTAAAGATAATTATAAGTAGGAAATATAAAAGTGTAAAAATAATCAAAATATCAATATTAATAATAAATGCAAAATAATTTAATTTACTGAAGACAGAAATACCCAGAAAACATTAGAATAAATAATAAACCAGATAAATTTAAATACAGCTATATTAATTTAGCAAGAAACACACCTAAAACATAAAAATACCTATAAGTTGAAAAATGAAAGTATTTTAAATGTGAGACATCTTCTAAGCACTTAATACATATTTACAAATTTAGTTTCAACAAAATCTTTTCAGTTAGGTAAATACAGTGTCCCTATTTTATAAATTAGTACTAAGTAAAAATGTTTTACTGACAAATTACAAAGGCGAAATTGGTTTACTATACTCTATTAACTATAGAAGAAAATAGACTAAAAGCCAAAAGAATGTTCAGGACATGAATTAATAATAAACATATGCTGTCTATTGACTTCATATTATGGGTTATATTATATATTTAGATTGCCTAATAAAGTTACATTATGTAGACTATTTCTACACAATTTACACTATCAAATTTAATTAACAGGAGCTATAACTTCATCAGCAATAATAATAACCATATACTTTTTGGGGAAAAAAACTACATCTTAATACCATAAAATGTAAAAATTATTATTTAGCTGCTGACTCATTCCTTTGGTGTCCAATACCTATAACTATGACACATGCAAGTCATTCCTTTGAAAGAAAAAATCAGATGGAATAGAAAGCTTAACAGAAAGAAATGGATTTGAAAATAGAGTCTTTGAAGCCAATGGTTTTATAGAATAGAGGAGAGAAAACAGCATTTTAATGGAAGTGAAACCTTATGCTATGTGCTGATCCAGGTAAGCAGAATTTCATAAAATCCCAGAGCTGCACAGAGATATCCTGTACTTCTCTGACTTGCTGCTGAAATAGCTACTATTCTAATTTTGTCTTTCAAACAATTTATTTGAAAGTTATCTTGTTCTGGACACTAAGCCCACATTAGTTCTGTTATATGTGCTCCTCTTCACTGCAGACCTAATAATGTTATGTCTTTTCTCAGTACATTTTTGACTTATTATGATTCCTTCTCCTAATTTTCATCAACACACACATAATGTTTTTCTAACTAAATAAAAGAAGTTTTAAAAGGCTACACATATTTAGAATTAGAACTATACTTTGGAGAAATCTATTTATCACCACTACAATCATGCAGGCAACCACCTACTCTGCCTTGAAATAGAAACACAGAGAAGTTCATTTCAGTAAAGTCCTCATTCAGACACAATGAAAGTAATTATGTATTTTTAAAGTTTTACATTAACATTATAAAACTTTTCTAAATGTTTGACTCTATAGTCCTATATATTATTTATTTCAGAATTTGTCAGAATAACATAATTACAATTATATATAACTATAGCAGTTTTATATAGGAATAATTCATATTGTTTATATGTATATATAGGAACAGTTATATATAGGGTTAGTTATTTAGGAACCATTTATTAAGAAGGATTTCATATGCCTTTCCTGAATTAAATTTAATAAAATCTTGTAAATTTAACAATTCCTTTTTTTTTTGAAGATGTGGATAATCAGAGAAGTTGAGATATTTAAAAACATTGCATGTTTCACAAAATAATTTAGTTAGCATGGTAATACAGCTAAAATAATAATAAAGCTAGTGTGTGATCAACTTGAAGTCCATCACTTTGTGAGTCTTCTTTCATATAAAGTAAAAGAGCCATTTGGTGGATGTTTAAGGAATATAGATTTAAAAAATTTATATTCCTTAAAATTTAAAAAATTGACATTCAGTTCCATGATTTTAATTATTTCTCTAGTTTTCTCGAATATAGTTGACTTAAAATGTATATTAGTCCATTCTCACACTTCTGTGAAGGAATAGCCCAGACTGGGTAATTTATAAAGGAAAAAACTTAATTGACTCACAAAAGCAACAAGAGGAAACCATTTTTTCTCCTAGCCCTTTGGGCCTGTAATGGAAGGCCTCATTCAAGATAAAATAATTAAAACTTACTTTGTAAAAAGAAATCCTGAATATACTGTAATCAATAGAGATCAATATAAATATTATTTTTGTGAAGTGTCACCAGTTAAAACAAAAACTGCTTATAATTTTCTTTCTTTCTTTCTTTCTTTCTTTTCTAAAATGAAGATTCTGCACATCAAGACTCAAGACTTAGCTGCTTCAGCTTCAGTGGCTTTTAGTGAGAAATGACAATTAGAAAAGTCTAGCAAATCAAACCAACACATCACCAATTTATCTTTATAGATTCACTTGAAGTTATTTTCTGGAGTACTTGTATTTAAGCTGGATCTAAATTTATGCTGAACTCTTCAACATCAAGTTACATAATAAATTATCATGTTAAAAATAAAGAATAACTTTGTAAGAAATCTTATATTTAAAGTAAGTATATTCAGGGTAACATTTGACTAAGAACAGGTGTATTTTGTCAGTACAGTGAATTCAGAAATGTACTCTTTTTAATCTCTAGAAAGTTGGCATTTTTAGGTGTTTTAGATGTACAAAAATATATAAAGGTGATAGAAAAAAACATGGACCTCAGTAATTGCAAACACCAGCAAAACATTGAAATTCCCTTGTGATTTCTCTCTAAATTATAACCTTTCTCCTTATGTCTATAGTTAGTAATTACCTTTAATAGAGTGTTAGCTATTTATATTAAATTCTATTTATACTTTATGTTTATATTTATACTATAAATTTCTCCTAATTACATGCTTCTTGCATATTTTTAAAATTTTATAATAATTAGTTCATACTCTAAGTATTCTTTAGTAAATGCAATATTCATTACAATGTTTGTAAAATTAATTCCAGTAATACATGAAGTTGTTTATTTTTATTATTTAATGAGTGGTATATAAAAAACAAATTTATAATACATGTATGCATGCCACGATTAATAGTAATATTAATAAAATTATTATATTACCCAACTAATAAAATTATGATTATATTACTACAACTATTAAAGCTCCTTGTGTTTATCAAGTATTCCATCGTTTTGATCCACTCAGAAACAAATCCATATGGAATGATTTTTCTCATAGACTTTTTCTCTTTCTTTCCCTTTTTCTTCATCTTTCCTTCTCTTTCTCTCCATAATAAAAAGTAGCTACATATGTAATTGCATAAGTAGATATCAAATATGGATGTATCTTTAAACAAACATATCTGATTTTCTGTCTTATTTTTGAACATTTAAACATGACAGCATAAACCAGGGGTCCCCAAACTACGGCCCACAGGCTGCATGCAGCCCCCTGAAGCCATTTATCCGGCCCCCACCACACTTCAGGAAGGGGTACCTCTTTCATTGGTGGTCAGTGAGAGGAGCACAGGATGCATCCGCAGTGGCATCAATGTGGCAGTGCCGCAAAGCACGGCATCGCTCACGTACAGTACTACTTCTGGTGACGCGGGACGCGCACATCACGGCTCCGGAATTGTGTCATATGACAAACATCTGATCTGTGACTGCGGTACCCCACATCACCGGAAGCAGTGCGAAATAACAGCAGAAGTAGGAAGAAAGGCAAAGCACTATAACCATTACTACACAGTACAATGGTCCCCATACTCCCCCAAATGTACAACAACATAATAGCCCCTGTAACCTCCCTTTGCCCAAAAGTCTCCCCCCACATTACTACACACTGTGTTTCTCCTATTATAAGACCCTGTCTTATATTAATTTTACCCCCGAAAGATAGGGACTGTCTTATTTTTAGGAGGTGTCTTATAATAGGGGAAACATGCAGCAGTGGGCTTCCCACAGAAGAGGCCCACCGCTGCTGCAGATGTCCAGGACGCTGTATACACAGTGTCACAGGCTGATCACCGCCATCCCTGTATACAGCACTGGAGGCGGTGCTGGGCCTGTGACACTGTATACCGCTGTCTGGGATAGTGGAGGGAGCAGCACTGGCTGTGAAGTGTGTCACACCTTGCATAGTCCAGCCCTCCAACAGTCTGAGGACAGTGAACTGGCCTCCTGTGTAAAAAGTTTGAGGACCCCTGGCATAAACAATCTGTTAGAGTTAACATTTTATAAATTCATGTATGTTTTTATGTGTGAAGCTTATTTATTATCACTGTACATAGTCATTGTGTACATATACCAAAGTTTATTCATTCATTTCTTGTTGATAGACATTTTAGTGTGTGTGTGTGTGTGTGTGTGTGTGTGTGTGTGTGGTTTTTTTCTTTCTTTCTTTTTTTTTTTTGGTTAAAAACGATGCTGAATTTAGCTTCTCTTTCAGGGAATATGAAGTCAGTACTCTTCTCTTTTTTTATTTCCTTCAAGTGCAACTGAAAACCCTGGGCATTATTCATAAAATGAACAGAAAGACTTAAAATGTGGAGAGAAGAAAGCAAACTGGCTAGGTGCTTTAGAAATCAAGGAATTAAATCGTGTGAGATACTTGGGTTTGCTTTTGCCTTTTAATCATGGAAAAAACTTGGAGCTAAAATAGCAGGCAACATAGAAAAGCCAGCAGGCCCTAACAAATAGCTCTTCCACCCTGCCACACATACATTAAAAAAAAAAAAAAAAAAAAAAAAGCCATCCTAAAAAGTCAGTTCTCTCTCTTTTGGAACAATATAGCAGCATCCTACCAAGACAAATATTTTTAAAAAACTACTCTACTACAGGCATATTACACACACACACACACACACACACACACACACACACACACACACACACAAATCTTATGATGAGTGAAACATCTGCTGGGATAAACCCCCTCTAATACAGAACTGAGAGCTGAGACTTTCATATCTGTCAGGCCCTAACAAGGTCCCAATCCTGCACGGGGTCAATGGAAACAACATGGTAAAAAGCTTATATTTCCAATCCCACCTCACAATAATGAGGCATCCCTCTCCCAGACTATTGGAGTAGGTCAAAAAAGGCCTATTGGGGAAATCAGGACTTTCACTAACCTCCCCAACTCTTAGAGCATTAGCAGAAGCAACATAGGGTGTAGTAAAGAGGCACTTCTAACCTTCCCAACCAAGGTGTATCAGTGGAGGCCTAATTGGAGCCCTAAATCCCACCCTAGGTCAGCAGTAGTCATAAACACCCTTCTCACATGTCAACACATGCTGAGGTCAGAATCTAGACATCTACCCCTAGTTAGCAATAAGGAACCTGTGCATTCCCTCCCGCTGTTATCTCTGTGTCAGTGAAAGTCAGCTAAAGCAGTAGGTTTAATAAAGATATAGACCCTCATACCACATTAGACAAATTTCAGCTGTCAGTTGAAAATTACTTTCTATAAAAACAGCCAGAAAATCTCAACGTGAATGAAAAAAGACATTGACTATTTGCCAACACCTAAATAAAAGACCTGTGAGAGTTATCTGACAAAGGTATTAAAGCTGTAGTCACAATAATGTTTCAATAAGCATATTGATAAACACGACTGAAATATATTAAAAATAGATATTTTAAATGAAGAATTTGAAGAGATAAGGAACCACATAAAAATTTTAGCTCTAAAAAAATGTAATAACAAATACAGAATAAAACTCCATAAAGTGGCTCAACAGCAGAATGAAAAGGACAAAAGAAAGTTACTTGGAACATACACTAGTGCAAGTTGCTCACAAGTGACCCAAAATGAAAAACAGAGGTAAAATAGACTGGAGAAAACCAGAGCCTCAGACATGGAGAATTATAATAAACATTTGAACATTTGTGGCATCAGAGTTAAAGAAAGAAAGAAGAAAGAAGAGGGAGATGAAAATAAATTCTAAGAGATGATTGCTGAAACTCCCCAAACTTGGCAAAAGAGAACTACAATTGTGGAGCTGAGTGAATCAAAAACATAATAAAACGAATTTATCCTAAGACGTAGTCAAACTTCTGAAAGACAAAAATAAATGCTTTTGAAAACAATAAGATAAAAGAAACAAATTACTAGAGGAAAAAACAGTTCAGATGATGGTGAATTTCTCAACCAGGAGGCCAAAGGAAGTCACATAACATTTTTTCTCAAGTGCTAAAAGTAAAGAACAGTCAATTAATTTAAAAAACGGTTAAAGGAAGTTCTCTAACAGAACAAATAATTTCTATAAGAAGGGATCATGGAACATCCAAGGAAGAATGAACAAAGAGAAAGAGCAAAAATATAAATAAAGACATAATATTTTCCTCCTCGTCTCAGTTTTCTACATTATGTTTGACAATTTGAGCAAACATTATAACAGTCTGATGCGGTTCTGAATGTATGTGGAATATAGTTAAGGCAATTATAAACAGAAAAACAGTAAGATATAAAGTGTAAGTTCTCCATATTTCATTCAATTTGGTAAAATGCTGACACCAGCATACAGCAGTGTCATACATATATAATTTAATATATGGAGAAAATACTTAGACACCTATATGGAGATATATACAGATATCTCTTGGTATCTATGATGGATTGGTTCTAGGACTTACTGGATACCAAAATCTGTTGGTAGCACATGTTCCTTATAAAGTGGTGAGTGTTTGCAGATAACCATCATGCATTTTTCCTATATACTCTAAACCATCTCCAGATTTTTTATAATACCAAATACAATTAAATGCTATGTAGACATTTCATATTTGTATTATAATGTGTATTATTTTTGTATTGTCATTTCATTTTTTCCTTTTTTTTTTTTTTTTTTTTTTTTTGACATAGCATCTTATTCTGTCACCCATGCTGGAGTGCAATAGCACAATCTCTGCTCATTGCCATCTCTACCTCCCAGGCTCAAGCTATTCTCTTGCCTCAGCCTCCCAAGAAGCTGAGATTACAGGCTGCCACCATGCCTGGCTAATTTTTGGATTTTTACTAGAGATGTGATTTCACCATGTTGGCCAGGCTGGTCTTAAACTCCTGATCTCAGCTGATTCGCTCACTTCGGCCTCCCAAAGTGCTGAGATTACAGGCCTGAGGAACCGCTCCCAGCCTTGTTTAACTGTTTTCTAAAATATTTGCTGAGGTTGGTTGAATCCATGGATGCTGAACCACTGATACAAGGCTGACTGTACTTTGTATGTATTAATTTTATTTATGTGTTACATTAACCAAAAGAAAGCTAAAGAGGCTATACTAACATCAGCTAAAGTAGACTTCAGAGCATAAAAAATGACCGGTCTAAAAGAGCCACTAGATAAGGTCCTAAAAAAATCATTTCACCCACAAGACAGTGCTAATGTTAATGCAACAAACAACAGATTTATAAAGTATATAAAGCAACAACTGATAAAAGGAATAGATAAATTTTCAATTACTGTTGGAAACTTTGACACCCCTCTCTCAGCAATTGATAGAATAATTAGAAAATTATCAAGAATTTAGATAACAATCAACAAAATTAACAACCAACAGGGTTCAATTTATACTTACAGGACACATAATCCCACAATAGCAGATTACACATTTTTTAAAACACTCATGAACCATATTGGATATAAAATATCATAGAGAATATATTCTATGACTGCAATGGAATCAAACTTAACATCAAAAATGGAAAATTAGGAAGTCTCCGAACACTTAGAAATGAAACACTTATTTATAAAATCTATAAATGAAAGATAAAGTGAACTAAATGAAAGTGAAAATGTAATGTATCAAAATATGTGGGAGGCAGCTAAATTGGCTCTGAGAAGAAATCTGAGAATTAACATTACAAAAAGGAGAAATATCGTCTATCAGTCATCTAAACTTCCATTTTGAGAACCAAGAAGATCAAAATAAGTCTGAGTCAAGCAGAAGTAAGAAAATAATAGGAGCATAAAGAATACAATAAAATGAAAAATCAAAAAAGCAAGTAAGAAAATTGATCAAACAAATATTTGGACCTCGGGAAAAATCAATACAATGGATACATCTAGCAAGATGGACAAGACAAACAGTCAAAAGAAATTCTCTCTATCAGGAATGAAACAAGAACTATCACTACCATCATTGATGAATAATAAGGGAATACTACAAACAAATTGATCTATAAATTCGACAATTCAGATGAATTGGACCAATTCTTCAAAAAGCATACACTATCACAATTCACCGAATACGAAATAATGCTAATAGTCCTGTAACTACTTAAGATATTGAATTTGAAATTTAAAAGTTCCTCACATTAAAATTCCAAGCCCAAGATAGTTTCAGAGGAGCATTATACTAAATATTTTAAGAGGGAATAAGTAACTCTACACAATTTTGTACTGAAACAAAAGTAGAGTGGACAAACTCAAATTCATTTTATGAAGTTAATATTACTCTATGTCCAAAGCAAGGGATAGAGAGTACAAACAAACAAAAAAAAATCTACAAGTCAATGTTCTTTATTAATATAGGTGCAAAATTATTATATATGAAGTTATAGCCTGGATGCGATAGCTCATGCTTGTAATCTAAGCATTTTAAGAAGCCAAGGCAGGCAGATAACTTGAACTCAGGAGTTTGAGACCAGCCCAGGCAGCATAGTAAGATCTCATTTTAGTGAGACAGATGTTTATTTTTTTATTTTAAAATTCATTTTAAAACAGAAATTTATAATAAAAGAAAAAAATATACACCATCAGCAAGTGGGGTTAATTCCAGTTATGGGAACCTGGATCAATACTCAAAATTCAATACATATAACCCACTATATTAACACTATAAGAAAGAAAAAAAAAATCAAGATTACATGAATTGGTGTAAAAAAATCATTTGACAAAATTCAGCACTAATTCATAATTTTTCTTAAGAAATGTCAGAAAAATAGAAACAGCCTAGAATTTACTATGTAAAAACGATTTACAGAAAACAAAGTGAAACAAAACAAAAGCAAAAAACCTACCAGTAACATACTTAACCATGAAAAAATTAATGCTTTTATTCTACCAGAAATGTGAAAAATATGTCCACTTTGTCACTCCTGTGTGACATAGTACTGGGAACTCTATCAGTGAAATATGTCAAGAAAGGCCAATAAAAGGGATACAAATCTAAAACAAACAAACATCATCAACAACAACAAAAAACTATTGGCAGATGACATGACTTTCTACCCAGAAAATTCTAATCATCCTCTTTTTAAAAAATGTTCCTAGAACTAACAGGTTCATTAAGGAAGGTGACAGAATACAAGACCAACCTCCAAAAAAAATTGCATTTTCATAACTAGCAATTAACACATAGATGCATAGCCTGTTCATGGATTGGAATACTCAAAATAACAAAACTACCAGTTCTCTTCCTATTGGTATATGGTTTTAAAAATATTTCTATCAAAATTCCAACAAGAATTATTATTGACAATACTCTTCTAGAACATAGATACAAAAACAAAGAAACTAGAATAACTAAAACAATTTTGAAGCAGAATAACAAAGTGGGATATAGCTATCTATGCAATTTCAAGACATATAGCTACAAAATTCAAAAATGTGTTGTGTTGGCAGAGATAGGGTTTGATCTCATCCTCTTTACCCCATGGCCAGGTTATTGAGCTTACCATCATTAAGTTATGCTACAGGTCAAACGCAAAGTACCCATCGCTGTGTAGATGAGCTTCATAGTAATTTATTAGAAACAGACACTCACAGCCCAAAGGAGGAAGACAATGCAGGTTGTGTAATGCCACAGTGGGTTGCACTCTGGAAAAGAGGGCCTTTTGTTTTCCCCCAGATTTTCAAGATAAACAATAATTAACCTTAATTTTAAGTCTTAAACAACAGCTAGACATATTAAAAAATAAAACAGACTCAAAAACAGAGGAATAGTCTCACACAGATATTCCTGATTTTTCTCAAAAATGCAAATGCAATTCTACACAATGGAGGAAAGACAGCCTTTTGAGGAAATCATATGGAAAAATTTGGATATCCATAGGCAAAAACAAACAGAATGATACAGTTTGCCTGTGTCTCCACTCAAATCTCATCTTGAACTGTAGTTTCTATATTTCCCACATGTCAGAGGGATTTGGTGGGAGGCAATTGAATCATGAGGGCAGTTACCTCAGTGCAGTTCTCATGAAAGTGAGTGAGATCTTATGAGAGCTGATAGTTTTTTTAAGGGACTTTTCCCCCTTTCAGTCTGCACTTCCTCTTGCTGCTGCCATGTGAAGAAATGTAACCAGGTTTTGGGGTGCCAGGGAGGCACAGCTCCCCAAAGAGAATGTTGTAGGTTCTCGGTCTCCACTTTCTCAAGAATGAGAGAGGGGACCACAGCAGGTGTGTTTGTAAAATAAATATCGGACCCCAAAAAGTGTTGCAGAAAAGTGATTTTATTTAGGTAGAGAAAGAGAAAAAATGAAGAAGGGAGAAAAATTCCACATGAAAGAGAGAGTGTGTGGAAGGGGATCCCAACATGGCATCCAAAGGAGTGTGGAAAAGGGGACTTTTAACTTGGGAGGAACCCCTACCTTTTCTAAGTTCTTTGGCCAATGAAAGGGGTTCCTTAGAACTTCTGCTGGAGTGACTGACTTTTGATTCTTCTTGTGCCTGTAAACGTTAAAATAGAACGTTAACTCTCCAGGATGGAGAGAGATGGGAGGGGTGTATGGCACTGGGAAGCTCTTACCCTTAAAACTATGTCCCCTTGTGGACTCAGAAAGAGATCGCCTTCCCTCATTGCCCCTCTAAACAGGAATGTCCCTGTTGGAACACGGGCATCAATTGCTCTTTAACTACTTCCTGATGAAATGGGGCATTGCAGATAAGATTTCCTCCAGAGGGGAGCGTTTCAGGGGTGCAAGTTGATCCTGAGTCCACGATAGAGCTCATGAGCCAAGGACATCCAGGGTTCCAGTGGTAGGCTTATTTATGACTTTATGGTTCTGTAAGAAGTGAAAGTGACAAGGTGGTTAGAGATGAGAGGCCCAGAGGCCAACAATTTCAGAATTGTTATAAACGAGTCTAGGAGAGAAGAGCCAGGTTCTTGAAGGTTTTTAGCCCTGTGTTTGATTCCTGAGTTCTATGTTGAAAACAACACTTAACTGGTTTATAAAATAGCAGTACTTTTCCTAGAAAAAGACAGGTTCCCTTCCCACTATGAAAAAGATAATCAGAGTTTGAGAGACAGCAAAGTTGAGAGTTATAGTCCTGTTAATACCAGGCTATAAATTAGACTTATGAGTGTTACTTCCTTGAGGATCTTGTTGGAAAAGCAGATGTAGATCTTCTAACAGCTCACAGGTGTACGAAGAAGGGTCATCTCCTAGAAATTCAGGCTGCACAGTGGAGGGTCTATGACTTTCCTCAGGAGTTGTCCAAGGCTTCACCCAAGTGTGATGAATCCATGAGTCAATTTCCACTATCTTAACTGTCATTGGGGTAGACAGAATAACCAAAAAATGATCCTTCCCAGGATGGGTCTATAGAGGGAGAGTCTGAGGGGAGATAATTAACAAGTACCAAGTGTCCAGGGCAGGAGAGAAATACTGAGAAGGCCATGCCAGTGTCCAGAAGATTAACCTCCTGGACCTCTATAGTAAACTTTACCTGGGGCTCTATGAAGGTGACAGCTCATGCTGGCACTTGCTCCAGGGACCCTCAGTCCTGCCTTTGGGTCATCTAGTTAGACACCTCAAGCCATGAGAACCTTCATCACCTGGGACAGTGTGCTTTCCAGTGATTTCTTTGGCATGGATGAGGTGGTGGTCCATTCCTCTGGGGACAGTTTCTTATAAAATGTCCCTTCAGACTGCAATGGTAACATGCTTTGCCACCCTAGCAGCTAACCCGAGCCTTTCCCTCATTTGAGCCCTGGGGTCTGCTGGCCTGAAAGCCATGACTGAGGCAGCAGCCTTTCTCTGATCTCTCCTGTTCCTTTCAGCCCATTCCTCCTGGTCTCTATTATAAAACACTGAGGTTGCCGAGTTCCATAATCATTCTAGACTCTGTTCTGGCCCCAGGGCCAGTTTCTGGAGCTTCCTCCTGATATCTGCTGCTGACTGAGTAATAAACGTGTATTTTAGTATTAACTGGCCCTCAATGGAGTCTGGCGACAGGGGAGTGTACTTTCTTAAGGACTCCCACAATTGCATAAGGAAAGCTGTTGGGTTTTCTTCTCGTCCCTTTGGGGGCTATGTTTTCCACTCAGCAGAGGGTAATTTGGCCACACCATTTGGCAGAGAAAAATGAGCTGCTACTTCTTTAAAGACTTTGTTCTAAATTAGTCCCAATTTTCCAGTATACAACTTAATGGGGACCTGAGCTTGGGAATAGAAGCACCCATCTGAAATCGAACACAGGGATGCCTACATCCCCAGTTAAAAGAAGTTACTCCTACTTTGATCTAAGGCATCCCTTAGGTAAAACGGGTACTGAAATGAGATATCTTTCAGTCAATACTTTGAAATTTTCTGTGCCCAAGATGCGTGATCCGTCTTTTTTCGTGGGGCCTCTTGTGCACTGGATTTGAATCACAACCTACCAGCATCACAGGACCACTCATGCTCACTGTCTGCATGACCTCCAGAGACTACCATAGAGGCATGGAATGAAAGAGGCTATTGGGTTGGGTAGTAATCACACCAATGAGCCCTGATGAGGCCAGTGAGGCTCAGGAGATGGGTATCAATATTCCTGGGCAAAAGTCCAATTTACACAGGCCAACTTATAAAGCTGCCCTAGAAGGGTAAACTTCTAGGGAGCGGCCATTAAAGCACACAGTTCAAAACAGGCAGGTCGCGCTGCTGCAGATACCCCGCCCATTCAGGTGCCTTTTTACACTGCCTGGGGCAGAAGGGGAAAGCCTGACATGCCCCCACGGTGTCCCATCTGCCACATTGCCGGGACCCTGTGTGCACCTGAAGCCACTCCTCCAGTCTCTGCCAGTTGCCTGCCTCACACAGGAACCCCTGACTGGCAGATGAAGACTCCAAGGGAGCCCTACCTCCTGGACCAGGCGGCAATTTTGCCGTCACAACTAGGGATCTGAATGTGCTGGCCAGTGAGCAAGTGAATCAGCAAAAGCATTTCCCCCTGGTGTTTTCTTAAGTGTTGCCACTCTGCTCAGAGCCTCTGTGCTTTGCCAGGACACACCTCGCCCTGCCTTGCAGTTTCTTTCCTGGACTGGCTGCAGCTTGCTGTGGGTGCTTAGGCTCAACCGTGGGGTTGAGCTGTGGGTGGTCATGGTTCCCAGCTGGCAAGAAGCAAAAGGCCCAGGGGAAGTGCTCATCCGCTCCACCCCAAACGCTAGCCCAATGCCTGGCCCTGACAGTGCGTGCCTGGTTCTACTCCAGTAACTGCAAATAGTGGTTGCCTGTCCCAATTCCCACAGGTTTCTTTGCCCAGAGAAACAGATGAGAGAGAGAAATAGACAGAGAAAGAAAGCAAAGAGAGTTTGAAGGGAAAAACTGCACCTTTAATTCTTCCTGGCCTGTGCCACTTAGGACAGAAGAAGACAGAAAAATTCCACATGAGAGAATGTGTGGCAGGGTATCCAAACATGAGTCCAGAGGGGTGTGGAAGAAGGGGACTTTTAACCTGGGAGGAAACCCCACCTCCCCTAAGTTCTCTGGCCAATGAAAGGGGTTCCTTAGAACTTCCACTGGAGTGATTGACTTTTGATGCTTCCCATGCCTGTAAAAATCAAAACAAAGGTCTCATCATGTTGCCCAGGCTGATCTCAAACTCCTGGATTCATGCAATCCTCCCGCCTGGCCTCCCAAAGTGCTGGGATGATAGGCATGAGCTACTATGCCCGGACTTAAATTTTTTTATAGAGAGGTATGTCACAGAACGTCACTGAAACCATTGTTTCTTAGAAGTCAACACCGTGAGCTTATTTTATACTTTGTAACCTTATATAATATTTCAAACAAAACATTAATTTTAAATGAACAAATAATATAATATATTGAACTAAATACAATAATAAATACTTTTAAATTTACTTCTAGGGTACTTTGGTCACATGTAAAGATTTGCATTTTCAAAAATTGTGTACAGAAAAAATAAGGAAAAACATTCATGAGTTTCAGGTTTTTAAAAATTAATTCATCACAATACTTTCAGAGGATAACATTGTGAAATCATTTGATGCATAATCTTTTACCCATACCTTAAATCTTTCCATATGAAATGTGATTATCTCTCAATCTATTTGTCTATCCGTTCTTTCATTCATTCATCCATCTATTGATTTACCAAATAGTTATTGAATGTTAATATTTTGTATAGATAATACACATTATGAGAATTAAATAAGACATGATAACTGTTCTCACCATGCTTAAAACTCAGTTTCTCTAATTTTAAACTGATAATTTTTCCCATTTTACATTATAATGAAGTAATATACATATTTGCATATATAAAAGAAATGTCATTACTTGAACTTCTTTCCATTATGACCCAGTTCATCACACTGAGAAAGCATGCATAGAAAAAGGTAAGTATGTTTAGCAAATTCAGGTAGATAAAATTAGTTATATTTTTACCTACATTTAATATAATGTATTAGGCACATGAACATTTATATCAGGTAAAAACTAATATCTACATACAACAGAGCTTAAGCAATAATATATAATAATGTTTGGTGATGCTTTGTAGTATACCTTTAACTACCTTTTTCCTAACAGTGTTAACAAAAAAAAGAATCATTATTTCACTCATTTACATTTTTTGGACATTGTCACTATACTAATTATTGTTTCCGACTCTAGGTAAGTAGGAACAAACAAATAAGAAATCATTTTTTTCCTCATTAAGCTTGTAGTTTACTGCAGAAGAAAGTCATTAAAAGTTGATCAATACCAAATTCAAATGGTGATAATTTTCATGACACAAAAGAGATGGCTTCTGTGAGAGAGACTATAAAGCGAAGGCAGGATGTCAGAGGATAATAATTTTGAAAGGATAATCAGGAAAATACTTTCTTAGATGTGATTTCCCATCAAGCTAGTCAGGTAGATGTAAGAAAAAAAATATTATAAGAGGCAAAGGAATAGCTGGTATAAAATCTAGAGAAACTGGATGGGATAGGATCAAACAGGACCTTTTATGGTACATGTTAAAAAGCAAAGCACCCATTGTTTTTAAACAAGCAGCGGAGTTATCTTAACTGATTCACATTTTAAAATGATCAGTTTATCTGACCAAAAATATATATATATACTGGTAGAGGTCATACATACAAGAACAGAGACCTATAAGGAAAGAAATGTATTCGACCAAGAGACACGTTATTATCATGCTTTACCCTTGTGCATTAGAAATTAATTAAAAAAAAAAAACCTCATTACTCTTATTTAGAATTAACAGGATTCATTAACAAATTGACTGTGAACTTACAAAAAAAGGAGTTTTCCAGGTGATCAGTTAAAAGTTTTTATTTATGATTAAGAGTTTTCAGTGAATTGAGATATTTGGGCAGGGATGGTAAAATTGGTTACTAGGTGGAGGAATAAGTGATCAGAAGTATTTGTCCAGATATGAAAGCCAAAGAGGATTGACATTTGGTCTTATCCATGAAGTCAGTCTAGTAGTTTGGAGACAAAACAGCAAACTGTGGGCAGTATAAATTTTGTACTGCAATGAAATATGAGAAATGCAGCAATTTCTTCAGAACTATACTTGAACAGCAGCAGTTTCAAGAAGTGTCGAAGGAAAAGCTTTCAGGGTGTTGTAGAAAATTACATTACAGTAAGGTAATTATAGAGTGCCAGAGAGGTTGAATTTACACGCTCCCTAAACACCAGAAATGTACCTTTTAAATACAGCAAATGCTTTCTACTTATAGACAAAATATGCAAGCAGTTTCCAAAGTCTTATTCAAACATTTATTCTCTGAGGCGAAGAACAATAGAAAAGGTTGCTTAACATGTGCTGTCAACTCATTTACCTTTCAAGACTTAATTTGTTTACTCTGTGGCTTCCAGAATGGATATCACTATAAAAAGACAGCGGTACTTCCATAAGCAAACAGGCAGTTGGTGCCTTCCTGCATTGTAAGGGATTGCTCCAGTATCCCAGGTTTCAAGTGCTTTCATTTTGTTTTGTCTCTCACTGCCTATAAAATTTCTGTGACCCTTAAATATTAAATTATAAGTACATCAATTGATGGAAAGCAGTATCCTTAGTATACAAAAATTATTTAAAGAATAATGTTGTGGAATCTATAAATTATTTTGAGCAGAATGGGCACGTTCACGATATTGATTCTTTCTATCCATGAGCATGCAATGTTTTTCCATTTGTGTGTATCCTCTCTTATTGAGCAATGGTTTGTCGTTATCCTTAAAGAGGTCTTTCACATCCCTTTTAAGTTGTATTCCTAGGTGTTTTATTCTCTTTGTAGAAATTGTGCGTGGGAGTTCACTCATGGTCTGGCTCTCTGTTTGTCTATTATTGATGTATAGAAAAGTTTGTGATTTTTGCACATTGATTTTGTATCCTAAGACTTGGCTGAAGTTGCTTATCAGCTTAAGGAGATTTTGGGCTGAAATGATGGGGTTATCTAAATACACAATCATATCATCTGCAAACAGATACAATTTGACTTCCTCTCTTCCTAACTCAATATCTTTATTTCTCTATCTTGCCTGATTGCCCTGGCAAGAACTTCCAATACTATGTCGAATAGGAGTAGTGAGAGAGGACCTCCTTGTCTTGTGCTGGTTTCCAAAGGGAATGCTTACAGCTTTTGCACATCCAGTGTGATATTGGCTGTGAGTTTGTCATAAATAGCTTTTATTATTTTGAGATACCTTCCATCAATACCTAGTTTTTGAGTGTTTTTAGTATGAAGGGCTATTGAATTTTATCAAAGGCCTTTTCTGCATCTATTGAGATAATCATGTGGTTTTTGTCTTTGGTTCTGTTTATGTGATGGATTACATTTATTGATTTGTGTTTGTTGAACCAGCCTTGCATCACATGCATGAAGCCGACTTGATTGTGGTGGGTAAGCTTTTTGATGTGCTGTTGGATTCAGTTTGCCAGTATTTCATTGAGAATTTTTGCCTTGATGTTCATCAGGGACATTGACCTAAAATTGTCCTTTCCTTTTTTTTTTTTTTTTTTTTTGTTATTGTTGTTGTTGTTGTTGCTGTTGTGTCTCTACTAGGTTTTGGTGTCAGGATGATGCTAGCCTCATAAAATGAGTTAGAGAAAATCACCTCTTTTTTTTTTTATTGTTTGGAATAGTTTTAAAAGGAATAATACCAGCTTCTCTATGTAACTCTGGTAGAATTTGGCTGTGAATCTATGTGGTCTTGGGCTTTTTTTGGTTTGTAGGCTAATAATTACTGTCTCAATTTCAGAACTTGTTATTGGTCTATTTAGGAATTCAACTTCTTCCTGGTGTATGTGTTCAGGAATTTATCCATTTTCTGGATTTTATAGTTTATTTGCTTAGAGGTGTTTATAGTATTCTCCGATGGTAGTTTGTATTTCTGTGAATCCGTGGTGATCTCGCCTTTATCGTTATTGTTGTGTCTATTTGATTCTTCTCTCTTTTCTTCATTATTAGTCTGGCTATTGGTCTATTTTATTAATCTTTTCAAAAAAAACAGCTTCTGGATTCATTAATTTTTTTTAAGGGTTTTTCATGTCTCTGTCTCCTTCAGTTTTGCTCCAATCTTAGTTATTTCTTGTCTTCTGCTAGCTTTTGGATTTGTTTAGCCTTGCTTCTCTACTTTTTAAAATTGTGATGATAGGGTTATGATTTTAGATCTTTCCTGCTTTCTCCTGTGGACACTTAGTGTTACAAATTTCCCCCTTAACACAGCTTAAGCTGTGTCCCAGAGATTCTGTTACATCGTGTCTTTGTTCTCACTTTGTTATTTACCCAGGAGTCATTCAGGAGCAGGTTGTTCACTTTCCATGTAGTTGTATGGTTTTGAATGAGTTCCTCAATCTTGAATTCTAATTTCATTGCACTGTGGTCTGAGAGATTGTTTGTTATGATATTCATTCTTTTTCATTTGCTGAGGAGTGTTTTATTTCGAATTATGTGTTCAATTTTAGAATAAGTATGATTTGGTGCTGAGAACAATGTATATTCTTTCGATTTGTGGTGGAGAGTTTTGTAGATGTCTATTAGATCTGCTTGTTCCAGAGCTGAGTTCAAGTCCTGAATATTCAGGTCCTGAATATTTCTTGTTAAATTTCTGTCTTGTCGATCTGTCTAATATTGACAGTAGGGTGTTAAAGTCTCCCCACTATAAAGTCTATTATTGTGTGGGAGTTGAAGTCTCTTTGTAGAACTTTTTTTTATGAATCAAGGTGCTTCTGTATTGGGTGCATATATATTTAGGATAGTTAGCTCTTCTTGTTTCATTGATCCTTTTACCATTATGTAATGCCCTTCTTTGTCTTTTTTGGTCTTTGTTGGTTTAAAGCATGTTTTATCAGAGACTATATTA
This sequence comes from Saimiri boliviensis, assembly GCF_048565385.1. Taxonomy (NCBI): domain Eukaryota; kingdom Metazoa; phylum Chordata; class Mammalia; order Primates; family Cebidae; genus Saimiri; species Saimiri boliviensis. Next base: position 157,099,377 of record NC_133451.1, read on the forward strand.
CAATCCCTGCTTGTTTTTGTTTTGTTTTGTTTTGTTTTTACTTTTCATTTTCTTGGTATATCTTCCTCCATCCCTTTATTTTGAGTCTGTGTATGTCTTTGAACATGAGATGAGTTTCCTGAATATAGCATACCACTGAATCTTGACGCTTTATCCACTTTGCCAGTCTTTATCTTTTAATTGGGGCATTTAGCCTGTTTACATTTAGGACTGATATTGGTTATGTGTGAATTTGATGCTGTCATTATGAGGCTAGCTGGTTATTTTGTCCATTAGTTGATGCAGTTTCTTCATTGTATTGGTGGTCTTTACAATTTGGTATGTTTTTGCAGTGGCTGGTCCCAGTTTTTCCTTTCTATATTTAGTGCCTCCTCAGGAGCTCTTGTAAGGTGGGCCTGGAGGTGACAGAATCTCTCAGCATTTGCTTATCTGTAAAGGATTTTGCTTCTCCTTCACTTATGAAGCTTAGTTTGGCTGCTACCATTGACTTTCCTCACAGAATTTAAAAAAAAAAAAAAAAAAAAAAAAAAAAAAACAAACAAACAAAAAAAAAACTTTAAATTTCATATGGAACCAAAAAAGAGCTTGTATAGTATAGCCAAGATAATTCTAAGCAAAAAGAACAAAGCTGGAGGCATAAAACTACCCGACTTCAAACAATATTACAAAGCTACAGTAATAAAAACAGTATGTTACTGGTTCCAAAACAGATATATAGACCAATGGAACACTACAGAGGCCTCAGAAATAACACCACACATCTACCAGCATATGATGTTTGACAAAGCTGACAAAAGCAAGCAATAGGGAAAGGATTCCCTATTTAATAAATGGTGTTGGGAAAACTGGTTAGCCATATGCAGAGAACTGAAACTGGACCCCTTTCTTACATCCTATACAAATATTAACTCAAGATGGATTAAAGACTTAAATGTAGACCTTAAAACCATCAAAAGTCTTGAACAAAACCTAGGCAATACCTTTCAGGACATAAGCATGAGCAGTACTCCATGACTAAAACACCAAAAGCAATGGCAACAAAAGCCAAAATTGCAAATGGGATCAATTAAACTAAAGAGCTTCTGCACAGCAAAAGAAACTATCATCACAGTAAACAGACAACCTAGAGAATGGGAGAAAATTTTTACAATCTATCCATTTGTCAAAGGGCTAATATCCAGAATCTACAAAGATCTTAAACAAATTTACAAGAAAAATACAATCACATCAAAAAGTGGGCAAAGGATATTGAAAGAAACTTCTCAAAAGAAGACATTTATATCTCCAATGAACATATTTTAAAAAGCTCCTCATCATTGGTCATTAGAGAAATGCAAGTCAAAACCACAACAAAATACCATGTCACACCAGTTAGAATGGCCATTAAAATGTCAGGAAAGCAACAGATGATGGAGGGGATGTGGAAAAACAAGAATACTTTTACACTGTTGGTAGGAGTGTAAATTACTTCAACCATTGTGGAAGACAGTGTGGCAATTCCTCAAGGATCTAGAACCAGAAATACCATTTGACCCAGCAATCCCATTACTGGATATATAACCAGATGATTAAAAAATGTTCTACTATAAAGACACATGCACATGTATGTTTATTGCAGCACTATTTACAATGGCAAAGACTTGGAACCAAACCAAATGCCCATCAGTGATAGACTAGATAAAGAAAATGTGGCACATATACACCATGAAATACTATGCAGCCATAAAAAAGAATGAATTCATGTCCTTTGCAGGGACATGGATGAAGCTGGAAGCCATCATTCTCACAAACTAACACAGAAACAGAAAACCAAATCTTAGGAAGATAGATGTTAATTCTCTTTAAATACATATTTATCAGTTGACAAATTATTTATAATAATTAAAGTTAAATTGAGGGGAAAAATGGGCTTTGGAATAATTTGCTAAGAGAAGCTTTTACAACAAAGTTGGAAATTTGCCTTCTTGGAAGCTTCAGTCCCTGCAAATGCAATCTTGAAAACAGAATATAAAACAATAATGTATTTCACTAACTCTCACTATATTTGCTACCAAAATTAGAGAGAACAATGTAATTTTTCCCTAGCCTATGTAATTGACATCACAAGATTATATTTTTCTTTACTTATAACTTGAAATTATCACTTTTGGTGTGCTTATCTTCTTCCTGAAATCAGAGGTTTAGAAGTTAAGTAATATTATACTGCTGGTCTTGATGAAGTTAAGTTACCATGCTGTGAAAAGGTCAAATAGGCAGGATTAGAGAGTTAGCACTAGAAGCTGATCTTGAACCCTGGCCAAAAGCTAGCAGGAAAGTAGGGATTTTAGTCCTACAACAGTAAGGAACTGAATTCTGTCAATAACCACACAGTTTAGGGAGAGAGCCCAAGGCTTAGATGGGTACAAACCCTGGCCAAGAGTTAAGATTTCAGGCTTGTGAGATCCTAAGCTCAGAGCATCTTAATTTTGTGCCCAGAGTTCAAACTTAGAGAATCAGGAGATAATAACTAAGTATGATTTTAAGCTACTAATTTTGTAGTATTCTGTTATGAAGCTTTCTGTAAGTAACAAATAGAGAAATAATAATTTATATTGTGAAGACCACATTTTATTACAGTATTATAATGTACAATCGCTCTTTACTATCATAGAAAACGTAGTAACATTGGAATAATATTTATAACCATTTCTTCTTGCCAACCTTAATGCTTATCATTCTGTTTTGGGTTGAATTTTGTTCCACAAAAATTGATACGTTGATATTCTAACCCCCAGTACTTCAGAGTGTGACTGTATTTAAAGATGGGACCTTTGAAAAGGTAATTTAGTTAAAATGAGGTTATTAAAATGTGCTCTAATGTTGTTATAATAAGAGAAAATTTGGAAATGAACATCTGCAGAGGAAAGATGATATGAACACATGGAGAGAATATAGCCGTCTATAAGCCAAGAAGAAAGGTCTAAAAGGAAACCAAAGCAGATGACTTGAGCTTGGACTTTTAGTCTTGAGATCCCATACAGTACATGCGTTTAATACATCAAAGTTGACACTATCCTTCTACTTTTGAACGTTTATATGTTAAAATTTCAAGCAATGTTCTACCTTTACTGTGATAATTCATAGTTATTTAAAATAGGATATATAAAAAACAAACCCACGGAAGCAGAGAAAAGAACTGTGGCTACAGGAGGTTAGGGAGTGGAGAAATAGGGAGGTCCTGGTCAAAGGGTGCAATGTTTCAATTAGACAGCAGGGAGAAAAGGATCAGTATTTGAAAATATATACTTTTAAAGAAAGCAAAAAATTCGTTAAAAATAAAAATAAAATAAACTCTTGGTAATCTTCAATATAAGATTTTACTATATATTAATTTTTATAAGTGAAATAAAACATTGGATAGTTTAAGTATAAAGTTCTATTGCTTTCAAATGGTTATTTTAAGACACATTTACATATCAGAAAACATCAAATTATTCCTTTCAATTATGCATTAAATTTAGCAGCATACTATATACATACTGGAGAATGTATTATACTGGAAACTACTAAAATGTTAAAACAATTTTTTTTTTCTCTGAAGTAGCTTAAAACTACAGAATAACCACAAAATTCAACATTGTCTTTGTGTAGTACCTAAGTACTTTGCCTTTATCCTTAGCCCATTTCCTCCAATTATTGTGAAATAGAGGAAGCAATCACAAGATGAAGATAAATAATTATTCTTTTCAGTGGCCCAGCAAACATCCAGGGAGACCTATAGTCTTCTGAGATGTGAGGAGTGAACTATACCAGTGTTGGGTAAGACAGTAAGACAGTCACACAGAAAAATGAACAGGTTTCTGAACTGAGAACTGAGAGCTAAATATTTTATAATAATACTATATTAATATAGATGAAGTTATTTTAATTAGAGTTTGTCAAAAATGATCAAGATGATCCGGACTAAAATAATTAAATTCAATAAAGAATTAAACTAACATCCTAGTTTGCACGTTCTAGGAAGATAATTCTTATTTTGTACAATTGATGATGAGTTTGAATCATTAAAAATATTTTGGCAGATTTTTCAAAAGGTGATTTAGTACCTGTCTTTGACTTCTTTCACTGCTAGAATAAAATACCTAAGAATGGGTTATGTATGAAGGATGACATTTATTTTTCATAGCTGTGGAAGCTGCAAAGTTCAAGATCAAGGTGCTGGGTGGCTTGATGTTTGATGAGGGCCTTGTTTTCTCTTTACAACATGTCTTGCTGCATCCTCCTGAGGAGACAACACTGTTTTCTCACATATCAGAAAGTAGAACAGGAAAAAAGCCTAACATGGTTCCCTATAGCTCTTTTATAAGACACTAATCTCATTCATGATGACTGAACCCTCATGACTTAATCACTTCCCAAAATGTCACAGTGGAGATAAATTTCTACATGAATTTTGGAATGAGCACATTTAAACTGTAGCAGTTCCATTCTTTGAATATTCAACTGAGATTTTTATATTCTGTCTTCTTAAATAATGCACTTAAATTTTATGTTGAAGTTCATGTTCAGAAAAAAAAAAAAAAAAAAAAAAGAGAAAGATACAGCCTAATGATTTGTAGAAAGAGTTAGGAAAAGGGTGTAGTTACATAAACTTTGTTTAGATTTGCTGGCTTGTGTTTAATTAATATCTCAGTCATTATAATCCATCAATGTTGTTTCTTGGATCTAATTGTACCTATAATGATTTAACAGTATTTAATGTTTAAGACCCATATAATTATAAAACATATATGCCTACTATTTCTTTTTAAACAATAATTGTGAGGTGAATTGGTGTTAATTCTGAATTTTTAAATCTACATTTATAAATATAATGAAGATCAGACACTCAACCAAATACACAAGCATAATTTTTTATAACAAACACTACTACCTAAGAAAGGTTTTTTTTTTTTTTCTATCAATCATATTATTAAAAATAAGCTATTAAATGTGAAAGGTACCAAAATTACCTTAGGAAAATATGATTGTAAGCTTCTATACTTAAAAAATAAAATATGTAAAAAAGATGAAATTTAAGTAATTGATGGTTTAAGATCTTAAAAGACTCCAAGTAGGTGCACACACAATCAAACACACACACGTGTTTAAATAAAATGTATAATGCTACTGTTACTTAAATGCATAAACATTCTATGATTATGTATTAGTTCATTTTTATCCTGCTAATAAATAAATACCCCACGCTGGGAAGAAAAGAGGTTTAATTGAACTTACAGTTCCACATAGCTCGGGAGGACTCTGAATCATGGCAAGAGGCAAAGGACACTTCTTCCATGAGAGCAGCAAGAGAAAATGAGAAAGAAAGAAAAATGGAAACCCCTGATAAACCTGTCAGATCTCACCAGAATTATTCACTATCACAAGAATACCATGGAAAAGAACAGCCCTCATGATTCAAATACCTATTATTGGTTCCTCCCACAACACACGGGTATTCTGAAAGATACAATTCAAGTTGACGTTTGTGTGGGGACAGAGCCAAATCATATCATTCTGCCCCTGGACCCTCTAGTTATCATGTCTTCACATTTCAAAACCAAGCATGGCTTCCCAACAGTCCCCCAAAGTCTTAACTTATTTCAGCATTAACCCAAAGTCCACAGTCCAGAGTCTCATCTGAGACTAGGCAAGTCCCTTCAGCGTATGAGCCTGTAAAATCAAAAGCAAGTCAATTAATTTTTAAATACAGTGGGGGTTCAGGCACTGGGTAAATGTAGCTGTTCCAAATGGGAACAATTGGTCAAAACAAAGGTGTTATATGGCCCATGCAAGTCCAAAACCCAGCTTTAATGTAAAAATATTAAAGCTCCAGAATGCATATCCATGTCATGCTGATGCAAGAGGCGTGTTCCCATGGTCTTAGGCAGCTCAGCCCCTGTGGCTTTGCAGAGTACAGCGTAATTCCCAGCTGACTTCATGGTTGACATTGAGTATATGCAGCTTTTCCAGGCTCACGGTGCAAGCTGTCGGTGGATCTACCATTCTGGGGTCTGGAGGACGGTGTCCCTCTTCTCACACCTCTTCTAGGCAGTGCCCCAGTAGGGACTCTGAATAGGGGCTCTGACCCCACCTTTTCCTTCTGCACTGCCCTAGCAGAGGTTTTCCATAAAAGCCCTGGCACTACAGCAAACTTTTTTTCTGAGCATCCAGGCATTTCCAAACATCTGAAATCTCGGTGGAAGTTCCCAAACCTCAATTCTTAAATGTTTTGCATCTGCAGGGTCAAGACTACATGGAATATGCAAAGGCTTAGGGCTTCTACCCTCTGATGTCACAGCCCAAGCCATATATTGGCTCCTTTCAGCCATGGCTGGAGCGGCTTGGACACAGGCACCAAGTCCCTTGGCTGCACACAGTGCAGGAATCCAGGAATCATGAAACCAGTTTCCTTCTGGGCCTCTAGGCCTGTGAGGGGAGGGGCTGCTATGAAGTTCTCTGACATGGCCTGGAGACATTTTCTCCATGGTCCTCGGAATTAACATCAGGCTCCTACTACTTATGCAAATTTCTTCAGCTGGCTTGAATTTATCCCCAGAAAATAGGTTTTTCTTTTCTATCACATAGCAAAGCTGGAAATTTTACAAACATTTATGCTCTGCTTTCCTTATAAAACTGAACACCTTTAACAGTACCCAAGGTACCTCTTGAATGCTTTGCTGCTTAGACATTTCTTCTGCCAGATACGCTAAATCAACTCTCTCAAGTTCAAAGTTTCACGAATCTCTAGGGTGGGGGCAAAATGCTTCTAGTCTCTTTGCTAAAACATAAACTTTGCTCCAGTTCCCAATAAGTTTCTCATCTCCATTTGAGATCAACTCAGCTTGGATTTTACTGTTCATATCACTGTCAGCATTTCGGGCAAAGCCATTCAACAAGTCTCTAGGAACTTCCAAAGTTTCCCACATTTTTCTCTCTTCTTCTGAGCCCTCCAAACTGTTCCAATCTCTGCCTGTTAACCAGTTCCAAAGCCACTTCCACATTTTCAAGTATCTTTTCAGCAACACCCCACTCTCAGTACCAATTTTACTGTATTAGTCCGTTTTCACACTGCTGATGAAACACAGCTGAGACTGGGAAGGAAAATCAGTTTAATTGGACTTACAGTTTGACGTGGCTGAGGAGGCTTTAGAATCATGGAGGGAGGCAAAAGGTATTCATTACATGGTGGCAGCAAGAGAAAACGAGGAAGAAGCGAAAGTGGAAGCTGCTGATAAATTTATCAGATCTCAAGAAACTTATTATCACAAGAATAGAATGGAAAAGACCAGCCTGGATGATTTAATTATCTTCCCTTGGTCCCTCTCACAACGCATGGGAATTCTGGGAGACACATCCCAAGTTGATATTTGAATGGGAACATAGCCAAACCATTTCAGATTGTAAGTTAAATTCATGAAAAGATAACATTTCAATGTTTAAATATATTCACTGGAACAGTAAGCATGTAAGTCATCACATGTAACAGAATGGCTATTTTAGAAGTTTCTCATTCTCTAAATTGTTACAATAATTTATTCCTCAAACATATTTATTGTATATCCAATGAAATTAAATAACTATAGTGAAAAATTACAACCACATATTTTAGAAATTTAAAAAATGTATGTTATCTTTCAAAATACATAAAAAAGAAGCCTATTTTAATAGTATAAATTGGCATGTATTTTGAAGAGAGAATGTTGCTTATTTTGACACTTGCCAAAATATTTCTTCTTCTCAATAAGTGCAACTTAATATCTCATCAAAGCCAAGTATAATCTGTTATACTATTATGCAATAAAATAATAAAAAATACTTTTAAAATTTTTTCAAAGGAGATAATTATAGTGTGGAGAGAGAACTGAAATTTCAAACCATAGCTATTAGGATGCTATATATATAAAGATGCCAATTCCTCTGCCTTTTATGTTTAGCTCATGTGTTGCAGATTATTATAATTTTTGACATAATCTCTAGATGGAAGTCAGTTGGTGTTGCTACTGAAGAGCTTACATTCTGTCATCGCTGAAGGCTTATCTGAGCTCTGTAAGTCCAGTTTCACCTGATGTCAATCTCAAATGTTACATGATTCATTGACCATAGTACGGTTTAAAGAGAAGTTGTGAAATGATTATTTATTAGGTATGTGTGTAGCACACAATAAACACAAAACACAAGAGTTTGGTCATAAAATAATTCTTTTGATATTTACGATATCCAGAGGCACAAAAAGGACACTGCATTTTGAATAAAAGGAAGGTTTTCAAAGTTTAATTTTTCTTCTGACTTAACGTTCTCTGGGCAACCATTTCTTATAACCTCCTAAATTTAACTATGTTACTGTGGGATTTAAGGCATGGTCGAAGAATTATAGACAAAGTGTAAACTTAGTATTCTTACATTACATTAGTTACATTTAAAGATTTGTAGTAGAGCAAACGATTAAAATGTAAAAGTACTTTGCTTTTTATTATTTAAAAAATATGAATAATTTAAATCAACCATGTAGCCTTCAGGAGAGAAATATACTTTAAATAATAACAAAAAGTTAGCACTTATTTAGATATAAGATTATATGGATTATATATACATACAATGAAATATAACTTCTCTCACAGCTTTATTTCCTGTAACTTAAAAATATTACTTCTTAAAAATTAGTTATATTTTTAATTATCTTACCTCAGAAAGACCACCAATTTTTTTAAAAAACAATAAATATATTTGTCTTGTTCATACTTTAATATCTGAACTTCAGCAGAATGTCTAGTTTAGAATACAGATTAATACATATTACTTGACTAAGAAAACACTGTTTTAAAAGCATCTCCTACAGAAAATCAATTAATTTTTGAAGAACATATAGAAGGATATATCAATTACCTTTAAATACATATGATTAATAAAAGGTTTGTTATGAAAATTATTTTACTCAAAACATATCAGCAAAGTGGGGTGTTTATAAATGATCAGATACTTAGCCTTAATTTAACTGAGAAAGTGAAAGATATGTACTTTGAAAACTACAAAATATTGATGAAAGTAATTAAGTGAGGCACACAAAATGGAAGATTTAATATTTATGGATTGGAAGATTCAATATTATTAAGATGTCCACACTAACCAAAGAGACCTAGAGATTTAATGGAATATCTGTTAAAATCCTAATAACCTTTCTTATAAGAATAAAATAAAATTATTCTTAAGGAACGACAAAAAATTCTCAACAGCCAAAACGATTTTGGGAAAAAAAGAATAAAGCCAGGGGCATCATCTAGCCTGATTGAAAATAATATACATCACAAAGCTACAGTAATTATAACAGTTGGTAGTGGCACAAAGACAGAAATACAGACCAATGGAACAGAATAGAGAGCTTGGGAATAAACTCACACATAGATATTCGATTGATCTTCAATATATTAGAGTCAGGGTTGTCTAGAGGGACAGAACCAATGAAATATTCATATATATATGCACATATATATGTGCATATATTTGTGTGTGTATATATATATAATATATATATATATATATATAAAGCTGGTTGGTGGCATTGCTCTTCCAGCTTATATATATTAAATTATATATATATATATATATATATATATATATATATATACACATACATACATATGGGAGTTTATTAAGTATTAACTCACACCATCACAAGGTTCTACAATAGGCCATCTGCATGCTGAGGAGGAAGGAGAGCCAGTTCCAGTTCTAAAACTGGAGAATTTAGTATCTGATGTTTGAGGGCAGAGCCATCCATCACGGGAAAAAACTGTAGACTGGTTAGCTAGGCCAGTCTCTCTTTTCACATTTTTCTGCCTGCTTATATTCCAGCCAATGCTGGTGGCTAATTAGATTGCATGCACCATATTAAAGGTGGGTCTACCTTTCCCAGCCCACTGAAGCTAACATTAATCTGCTTTGGTAACACCCTCTCAGACACACTTAGAATCAATACTTTGTATCTTTCAATCGAATCAAGTTGACAGTATTAACCATCACATTCTTCAAAGGTGCCAAGCTACACAATAAGGAACGGATAGTTTCTTCAACAGATGATGTGAGGGAAATTGGATAACCATCTGTCATTTTCCACTGTGGAAAACAGAATGTTCTTCAAAAATTAAAAATAAAATAAAATAAAGCTACCTGGACAAGTGTGGTGGCTCACACCTGTAATCACAGCACTGTTGGAAGCCAAGGCAGGCAGACTGCTTGAGGTCAGGAGTTCAAGACCAGCATGGCCAACATGGTGAAACCCTATCTCTACTAAACATACAAGAAAATAGCCGGGCATGGTGTTGGTTGCCTCTGGTCCCTGCTACTCAGGAGACTAAGGTGGGAGAATTGCTTGAAGCTGGGAGGTGGACATTGTAGTGAGCCAAGATCGTGCCATTGCACTCCAGTCGGGTGATAGAGAGAGACTTCATCTCAAAAATAAAATAATAAAATTAAAATTAAAAAAAAATAAAGCTACTATACCTACTTTGGATATTTATCCAAAATAATGGAAATCCTTAAGAGATATAACAATTCTCACGTTAACTGCAGCTCTATTCACAGTAGCCAACATGTGTAAACAATCCAAATAGCCATCAGCAGATGAATGAAGAAAATGTGGTATTCATATATATAATCGAATATTATTCAGCCTTAAAAGAAGAAAATCCTAAAATGTGTAAATAACACAAATGAACCTGCAGGATATTATGTTAAGTGAAATAAGCCAGTCGCTGAAATACAAATATTCCATGATTCCACTTGTATAAAATATCTAAAATGTACAAACACATAGATATAAAGAATGGAATGTTTGTCGGGAACTAGGGGAGGAGAACGGGGAGTTACTAACCAACACATATACCATTCCAATAGCTCTAGAGAGGTGGTGTAAACATTGTGCCTTTAGGTAACATTATATTTAACACTTAAAAATTTGTGAAAGAAACTGAATGTTCTCACCTGTGAAAACTGAAAAATAAAACAATTGAATTCACAGAGACTAGATTGATGGACTAGATTGATGGTTACTAGATGCTGGGAATGGCAGTAGGGATGGCTACATAAAGTAGAGGTGGTTAACAAGTGCAAAAATACAGTTAGAATGAATATTATCTAGTATTTGATAATACAACAGTGACTATAGTCAACAAGAATTTATCGTATATTTCAAAATAACTACAAGAGTAAAATTGGAATATTTTTAACAAAATAATTGATAAATTAATATCCTAATTACCCTGATTTGATAATTACACATTGCATGATGGTATCCAAATATTACATGTACCCCAGTAATATATACACTTATTATATACCCATTATAATTAGAAATAAAAAATTTAAAAAAACTTGAGTGTGGATCTCATGTTTAGTGCTCTTACAAAATAAAGATAAAGAGCAATAAAATACCTAAAATCATAGCAGCTATCCAGCTAACTGCAAAGTAAATAACTTTCAACCTAATTTCTAAGAAATGTTTTAGGTCTTAACAATATATTAAACAAAAGGAAAAATTATAGTGCAGAAAATAGTTATTTTAACACATTTAGCAATACCATATACATAAGATAATTTGTGTCAATTTAGTTTATTTTTTTGCATACTATGTGTTCCATCAAAATTGACTTTTTTCTTTATTTTGTTTTCATAATATATTTTTTTGTGGGAGGTGGCAAGCATTGGTTTTGTTCCTGAGTATAGAGTGTCATCTGTATTGTTAGATTATTTTCACAGTTACTGACAACAGAAATGAAAGAAATGATCAAAATAGCCATCTCTAATTGAGCATGAGTATTTCATGTATCTATTGGCTTATCTCTACAGTTGGCAAAATAGTCTTTGGATATTTATTTTATTTCATTTTGGGAACCAAATCAACATGAAAATATGAGAGAAATTTTGAAAAATAGCCTGGTATTTTTATTTTAAAGGATTCATGCTCTTTATTACTGACCATGCTTAGACTTTTGTAGTTTGTATTTTTGGCCATGTTCAACTGTAAATCATTTTTATTTCAACTTCGTTTTTGTTAGTTAAAATAATCTTGTACTTTAACAATTCAAAGATATTTACTGAATATCTTGTGCAATTTTATATGCAGTAATATCTTATCAAATACACACATTCAATTTAAAAATTATACGATTAATACATTTATTCATTCAAATTATGAATCTAAAATGGATATGTTGAGATTTAATAACAACACTAGATAGAAAAGAAAATTTTCCCTGTGAATTCATTCATCATTCAACATTCAAAAATTAGTTATCACTAACAACACAATGTGTATCTATGGAAAGTGCTGTAAGTTCCTTATATGATAGTATATGACACTATTATCATATTAGAATAAAGAGATAGTGGTTGAATGTGCTCTCTTTCTGGGTCGACAAGGGGTCGCAGTTTTAAGGATAAGAATGTCCCAGCAACATGCCCCACTCCCATCTCTCTCCATCCAGGAGATTTAATGGTTTATGTTTGAATTTCACTGATGTGGGAAGAAACTAAGAGTCAATCATCCCAGTAGCAGTTTAAAGTAACTCCTTCCATTGGCCAGAGGAACTTAGGAAGGTGGACATTTCTCCCAGGATAAATCCCCCTGCTCCTTCACCCACAGTGGATTTCCAGCTCTCTGGAATGCCCTCCCACATGGTGGGAGCTCCCTTTCCCCTCCTACATTTCCCCTCTGGAATCCCCTTCCACACTCTCTCTTCTTTTCTTCTATTTTCTCTACCTTTTCTTCTCTTTTCTTCTATACGGTACACCTGCAGTGGTCCCATCACTTATTCTTTAGGAGACTGGAGGCCAAGAACCCACAGCATTCTCTCAGGGGAGCTGTGCCTCACCAGCACCCAAGAAAAAAACAATTACAATAGTGTGGCAAAAGTAATTGTAATTATTGTAGATAAGGTGGTCAGAGAATCTGTTTAAACAAAGACCTGAAGTAACTGATGAGTACATAGTGATAAGAGAATAATTTTTTTTTTTTTTTTTTTTTTGAAAGGAAGTCTTGCTTTCTGCCAGGCCAGAGTGGTGTGATCTTGGCACACTGCAACCTCCACCTCCAGGGTTCCAGTGATTCTCCTTCTCCTGCCTCAGCTTCCCAAGTAGCTGGACTACAGGCCTGTGCCACGACACTTGACTAATTTTTGTATTTTTAGTAGAGATGAAGTTTCACTATGTTGGCCAGGATAGTCTCAATCTCTTGACCTTGTGATTCACCAGTCTCGGCCTCCCAAAGTACTAGGATTACAGGCATGAGCCACCACCCCCAACCAAGACGGTAAATTAAGTGAAGATCTATCTGTCCAATAGAGAACATAGCAAGCACAAATGCCTGTTTTTTTTTTTTTTCAAACAACATTACAAAAACTCCTTAAAGAATATATAATATTAATATTAAATGTTATGCATCTATAAGATTTTTCTTTTTTCCTATATTTTGCCAAAAAATTAATGTTCTTGATTCATTTATGTGCAACTCTGTTTCTTACGTATCTTTGATTGCACACTCTTAAAACTCCCATTTTATCTATGGCCTATCCTCTGTAGAGTTCATTTATGCATTATTCCTCTTATGGTATCTAGGGTATATTGTGAAATCACTGACTGTTAGCTGTATTCCCTAAGTCAAAAACTCTTACTCGATTGAAACAAAAATACTTTAGGTTTGTATTTGATTGTGGGGGAGAACATTTAATTTTAAGATATTAACACAGATAATAGAAGGCTATTCATATAATCTAAGGGAATTTTATTTTATTTTGCAAGGATCTTCAAAAAGTTTTGTATTTTATTAACATTATTACCATATTAATTTCCTTACGAGCCAAGTGAAAGCCCGTTTGTGATGCGCAGGGAAATGCGAATACAAAGTCAAAGGAGACATTTGCACATTTTATAGTACTGTATTTCAGTGTTTACCGTCAAATTTTCTAGGAGAATTTTTTTTCCCAAATGGATTCACCATCTGATGGCATGAACTTATAAAATATCAAATAGAGCAAAATCCTAGTGATCTATCGTCTCACAGATCTTTCTTTCACAAATATGCAAATTTTACCGATTACCAGATTTACATCCTTCTGTTAGCTTGTAAATGAGTCCAGAGGGAAATATCTCAAAGCAATATATTTTAGAGTTTCTCATTATTCTTTTATCAGGCATAAGAAGTTAAATTAATTAGATATCTGTTAATGTGTATTATATTTAATGCATCATTCATTTATTCACATGTGCAGACATCCAGAAAATGTTTGCAGACTGTTGCTTTGGTCACACGATTCTACCTAAGTGGACTTAGAGACAGATCATTCAATGGCCTTCAGAATTTTTCACACTATTACTTAATATTTTTAATGCATTAGGTGAGGTGTACCAAGCTTTGTGCCAGATACTGGCATATAAAGATAAAATAAAATAGTTCACTCTTTTTGGAAACCACAGCATATCTATGAAGACAATATGAGAGCTAAACAGTGAATATATAATAATGAAAAGTATAATGATTATGCCTCTCACTCTGCATTCAGCCCAGTGTGCTTTATTTACTGAAACTGCACTTTGGAATTCTAAGTAAAAGATAATTTCTTCACCAAATTTAAATCTGCAGCTCTCCCAGTGGCCAGATGTGTCTTAATCTCTCTCCACACTCCAAATTTTCTACACACCAGAAAATATGAAATCAAATTTATAATCTAACTAGTTGAATATTGTATAATAAACCTCCTATATAATTTTCAATTAACACTGATCTGTATGTATATGTATATGTATATGTGTAAGTATATGAAGAAGTCAGGAAGCACTAAATAAATGTTTAAGTGTTGGCAGTCTGAATTCTTTGGAAGTGGCTGATTTTGACTCTTCTTTCTGAAAACAATTTTAGAAAATAAAGAGTATCTTCTCGTCTTCACATCTTGATAGAGGATATTACTTGTATGAAAGAATAGAATCAAATGTAATATTTACATGAGGGTTTTTTTTTTTTTTTTTTTTTTTTTTTTTTTGTAAATGTGTTGCCTGTCTTTGAGAAAGAAGTTGAGAATATCAGAATAAAAGAGATTTATCCTCTGAGTATTAGTTGTAATACACAGATTGGTTGTGCAATAAATAGGAAAACTAAAAGTGTGAGTCAGGGATATTTTTTGACCACTACCAGAAAGTGCTCACTTAATTAACTGGCTTATTGTGGTGGTGAAAAAGGGCAGAGTATACTCTAACTTATGGCAACTGAAAGGATAATTTTAAGTATTATGCCATCCTTATTAAGCTAAAAATATTTCACAAGTGAGGATACAGGGAAAGATAATCTTAAAGTAATAAGGGGCAGCTGATACTCATAATTGTTTCTTGAATTGTGTATTCTCTGTGAGTTTCCTTACTATTTGTAGTTTCTGCTATTACTGATCTTGTCCCTGAGGATTATATGGTAGCTTTCACACCACAAGAGTAGGGTTGTGTAGTTGTGGCAGAGACAGTATGTACTGCCCACAAAGCAGAAAATATTTGCCAACTGGCTCCTTACAGAAAAAGTTTGTTGACTCTGGTACTAAGTGTGTCATGGAAAGTCTTGCAAATGAAATAATCACTGAATTTGTCTTGAAAGGAAGACACTACATTTACAGGATCGTAGAGATGCAAGGCAGGTGAACCCCAAAACTGAAGCTTAGCTTCGGAGAGCTCTTGGCTTCACTCAGGAAGAAATTCAAGGGCAAAAATATCGTGTTAGCAACTTTTATTGAAGCAGCAGTGAACACCGGCAGCGGTAGAGGCACTGACTCTTGCGGAGCAGGGCTACCCAAGTGACAGCGTGCCCAGAGTAGCAGAGTATGGGCTATTGACAGCAGTATCTATGTCCTCTTTTAAGTATATGCTAATTAAGAGGTAGGTTATACAGAAATTTCTAGAAAGGGGGAAGGGAGTTTCCAGAACCATACAAGGTAACTTCTGAGCCACTGTCATGACCCGTTGCTATGTCATTTGTAAATTGTCATTGCACCAGTAGGAGTGTCTTTATGGTAATAAGCAGTGAGGGCAACCCAAGGTCGCTTTCCTCCGTCACCATCTGCTGGTTTCAGCTGGCTTCTACACTGCATACTGTTTCAACCACATCCTGCTCTGATCAGCAGTGTAGAGACTGGGGTCATCACCAGTGCTTGGAAAGCAAGTCCTGCCGATCTCCTATCTCAACAGTATGTTAATATCTTAGAAATTCTATAGCCTTTGACCTTATACAGATAGTAAGTCAGTGTAATAGATGTTAGCCTTTTCATGAAATTGTATTCAAAATGTATTTTTATCTCTACTTTAAAACATGCAGAATGTTTGACAGACTCACAATGACAGTATTTAGATATAAAGTTACATACGTTTTTCAAAAGAAAAAATTTCACTATTTTAATTATTAAGCAAAATTAGAAACTATTTTTTAAAATTAACAATAAGATTCAAATAGTTGTATATTATATATACTTCCTTTGTGGGATTAATATCTAATTAATCTGATCAACATGTGTATATGGAAAGAGTGACACTAATTTTATACTAATAAATTATTTAAAAATTAATAAAGATTGAAAATTTGTTTTGTAAAATAGAAATTGATAAATTGTATTAACACATGACTTCATTTTTCTATAACTATTTCGGTGGAGAAATTATAATTTCTCACATAATATGTAATTTAACTGATTAAAAAAAGCTTGTTTTCATTGAGAAGTTAATTTGAAAATATTTTTTGATCTTCTAAATTTAGTTGTTACTTGCTCTTCAAACTTTTATCTAACTACTATAATCTTAGAAAAATAACAAATTTCAAATAAACCAGATAAGTATTCAGCCTTAGTTCTGGGACTATATTTTTTTTTCACATGGTTAAAAGTAATCATCATCTTCTTCACTAAATCACATCCTTCATTGAAATATTTTCCTAATCATAAATATCAGATCCACTCTGAAGCCTTATCAGATGATAGTATCACTGTACAATTCAAAAACTGCTTTAGACATTATAATATTATTGTTTATATATCTTATGCAAAAATAATGGGTAGCAAGAGAAGACAAAATGACAGATGGACAGATGCATAGATGAATAAATAGTTATTAAGTTATGAAATAAGTTATTAAGAATAAATAGATAATAGAAGAAAGAGCCACTTAATCTAATTGGAAGTTATTTGTGGACAACAGATTATACCTTAAACTAACATTAAATTCAATTATATTTTATATCTTTTTTAAAAATAAGTGACACAACTATCTTAAAGGGCTCTAGGTAAAAACGATGGACTTTTTTTTTTTTTTCTTGAGACAAGATGGTTCTTATAATCAATGAAAATAATATGTGTAACCTTGTTCTTATTCATAGTTTTCCACTCTTTGAAATTCTTGTCTTTTATGCCTTGAAGAACGTTTAGTTCTCAATGCCCACATTAAAAACATGAAAACTTTTGAAGTTCCTTTGTCCTTTGGCTCACAGGTTGTCTAATTTGTCATCACAGATGTTTGTATAACATCTCTTGGCCCAAGGTATGCATACTACTTCAAGGAGGTGGGACGATGGGGACTTGTCCTGCCACACACTGGTCACCTAGAGGCGAAAAATCATGTTGAAACAACTTTTTAAAGGTGCAGCTAAAGAAACATATTAATGAGAGCAATATTCTGCATAGTTAGAGCATTGCCTTTCTAGATGAAATACACATTTTAAAGCAATGGTCATTATATAGCTGTGACCTCAATAGCTAAAATGCAAGGTTTACTGGTTCTGCTTCTTAAAAATGCACGATTTTGTACAAACCACCAACTTGGAACAATCAGGAATAATAATAATAATAGTATTCAATGGTTTATATTACAGAGGCATATAATAAGGACTGAACAAATTTAAGGCTGCCATAGGCTTCAACAGCAGTGATATTTTAGACTTTTCCAATCACCTTCCTGTCACCATCACTTACATTGTGTCAGTTGTTTTCCATTGATCTAGACCTTCTTTTGTTTTTATCTGCTAGTGAGAGTTCCTATTCATACAAACTTTGTTTCTCTTGAGTGTTCTTTAAAATTTTCAAATCAATACAGTTTTTGATTCGTTTCTCTTTGTCTCTAACAGTATCTTATAATACAAAAGCATTTATTTTCTAAATTATTGAATTACAGAGCCACTGAGAAGCTGTAGGGTGCTCCATAAGTTGGTGTTATTTTCACATTTAGTTTTTATCAGAGCATAAATGTAAACACAGAGCTTGGTATCTTTTCTCTGCTTAAAAATATAGGAATGCTCTGCTAGTAAAGATTTTGGTTTCTAATATTATTCTTAAATAAAAGGAGCGAGGACTCCATGAAGAAAGTCTGGTTGTAGGAATGGGGCAAAAAATATGCAAGATAATCCTGGAACATCCTGTATTGCTGGAAGTAAGCCAGGACTCAGCACATACACACTCGCATCCACCCACACCCACACCCACATCCACAGACATTGATGGAGATATACTAAAGTGCCACAGGAAGCAGCCCACTGAAGGAGTTCCCATTGGCCAATGCTAGAATAATTTGAGCAATAAAATTAATAAAGTAGTATTCCATAATGTCCCATAGTGTAAAATAAAATATATATGTGTGATTCCATACTCACCTAAATAAGTAATTGAATAAATTAACAAACAGGAGAGAGTAGATAAATCACCCATGCAATAGAATCCTAAATAATCTATGTACAGTAGTCTCTCTTATCTATGGGAGGATACATTCTAAGACACCCAGTAGATGCCTGAAACCACAGATACTATAAAATCAATTTTTTTACCCATTGGAACACTTTTCTGTTCATCTCTTCTGCCCACAAATTACTGTGTTTTCCACCTTAATTAAGTACTTACTGGCCGGGCGCGGTGGCTCACGCCTGTAATCCCAGCACTTTGGGAGGCCGAGGCTGGTGGATCATGAGATCAAGAGATCGAGACCATCCTGGTCAACATGGTGAAACCCTGTCTCTACTAAAAATCTAAAAAATTAGCTGGGCATGGTGGCGCGTGCCTGTAGTCCCAGCTACTCGGGAGGCTGAGGCAGGAGAATTGCCTGAACCCGGGAGGCAGAGGTTGCGGTGAGCCGAGATCGCGCCATTGCACTCCAACCTGGGTAACAAGAGTGAAACTCCATCTCAAAAAAAAAAAAAAAAAAAAAGAGTACTTACCATGCACTGCCACCGTGACTTTTGCAGTTTGAGGTGCAACAACAAAACTAGCACAGATTTTCTTCTTCACAGTTTTACAGATAGAAATTTGTTCTTATCTTAGATCTTAGTAATTTCAGTATAGTATACTTTTTCTTTCCTTATTGAGTCAAAAACTATCAACTTTTACCTTTTTACTCTGAGGAAGTACTTTATAGTTTCTCTATGGCATATCTGAATTGCCATCATCACTATTCTTGTACTTGTGACCATTGTTAAATAAAATAATGCTTAATAGAACACATGCTTTACAATGGCATGACAGTCAGTCTGATAACCTGGGGGCTATTAAGTGACTACTGAGCAGGTAGCATTACAGCATAGAGATGCTGGACTAAGGGATGATTCATGTCCTAGATGGAATAGAGTGGGGTGGTGAAAATTTTCATCAGTCTTACTTAAAACAGGACACAATTTAAACTGTATAAGTTGTTTATTTCTGGAATTTTCCATGTAATATTTGGAATCATAGCTGACTACAGGTAACTGAAACCATGAAAAGTAAAACCATGGATAAGGGGACTACTACCTTCAGGAAGGGGCACATTACTCCCCACTATTTAAGTGTGGAATGTGTATAGTGACTTCCATCCATAAAGAATGGAAGAAAATGAGAAAACTTAGGGAAATTTGACAAACATTACCTGAGCCAGGTGTCAACATCAACAATGATAAATCATGTTGATGATATGTATCCTTCATATACTGGATGAAAATCTCACATTACCTCTGTGATATTCCTTTCAAAAATATGTAACCTCAGTCTAATCATAAGAAAAGTATCAGACAAATTTCAATGGAGGCTTATCCTATAAAATACCTAACCAATACTTCTCAAAAGTATTTATCAAAAGCCAGGAAAGTCTTAGATACTATCTAACCCAAGAAGAGACAACAAAATGAAATGTGTCTGAATGGGATCCTGCAACAACAAAAGGATTAGGTAAAATTTAAGATAATTTGAATGTATTATGTAAAAATACTGGTTTATTAATCATAACAAATATATCTGACTAATACAAGGTATTAATAATAAGGGAAATTGAGTACACAATGAATGGGCACTCTATGCTATCTTCTAAATTCTTTATTCTAAAACTATTACTAAAAATAAAGCCCATTGAAAAAATCTACAGGCCGGGCGCGGTGGCTCAAACCTGTAATCCCAGCACTTTGGGAGGCAGAGGCTGGTGGATCATGAGGTCAAGAGATCGAGACCATCCTGGTCAACATGGTGAAACCCCGTCTCTACTAAAAATATAAAAATTAGCTAGGCATGGTGGTGCATGCCTGTAGCCTCAGCTACTCAGAAGGCTGAGGCAGGAGAATTGCCTGAACCCAGGAGGTGGAGGTTGCGGTGAGCTGAGACCGTGCCATTGCACTCCAGCCTGGGTAACAAGCGTGAAACTCCGTCTCAAAAAAAAAAAAGAAAGAAAAAATCTACATACATACAGAGCATAATCATTTATTATTCTATACTAAATATTATCTATTATTCTATACTATATATTATCTATACTCAATATTACATACCCTTTTGGACAATTTTTTAAATTATTAAATAATATAAGTAATATTTAACAATCTGCTAAGTTAGACAATTCTAGAAAATAGAATCAGTATGGGATTTTAGCATATTACTGCAATCAATTCTAACAACAGTTTATCAGAGAACAATTTCATCCTGAAACTTCACATATAGAATTTACTAAAGATTCAATACAGTTAAAACAATGGGAAAAATACACAGAAAAAAGCTATTTTTTACTATTAATTATAAAAATGAAGAAGCTGGATTTGAAAGGTCTCCAGCTAAAGACTTCTATTTCACTCCAATTTGCTGAAAGTGAATTGTGTAACTATGAATTATTAAATATTTCATCAAAGTCATGAGTGTGTAACATTATTTTTCAGATTAACTGAAAATGTTTTCTAATCTCATAAGATGTCTCTTCCGGCAGTATATTCCTCTTTTACTTTCTGCTGATGAGCAGAGATGACTCATGTTTGTCAAAATCTGCTTTATACATTTTGTCTCAATGCTAAAGTTGTTTTGTACCTAGGTTTTAAAGGTAGTGTTGTATCTACATACCCATGTTAGCTAGGCTGTGTTTTATGCAAGTCCTAATTTATGCAGAGCTAATGAAACAGTAAAGAAAGAAGAGCTCATTTGTGTGAGCTTCACATATGATGTCAGCTCCAAACGATTTTGCATTTATTACCTCAAAAATGTATCAGCTTTGGAATATATATGCACATACATATACACACTCATACACACATGCAGTATAGACATACTTCTTGCTGATCTCAATGGAATATAAAAATAAATGATTGAAATACAATGAATAAGAAGCCTAAGATTATTTTGAATACACATGTATCTCTTACAATAATAAGGTAAACATAGATTTAAAAATATTTTTTGTTATCCATAAGTTTATAAATCAGGATGTTCTCGTATAGTTCTTGATCATTGTTTTATCATTCCTATCCAAACTATTTGCATATATTCTATTTTTTAGTGTAGAGACACACATTTCCTAATAATATCTCCTTGAAAACAATGGAACACTATAAGTGACAAAATGCTTTGTGTAATTATGATTATGTTGTTTTTAAAAGCATCAATAATTTTGTTTTTATAAATAAGATATTACTCTGTCAATGTTAAATGAACAGCAATGCAAAATTATACTTTTTTAAACTTAAGACAAAAGTGAAGATGTATAGAATTTCTAGTAATCTCATTTCAAGTATAAAGGATTTTAGCATACACAAAACTATGATTTAAATGTTATCCTCAATAATATATTAAAAATTAAGGAAAACCACCAATTTGAAAGCATCAATTCAATTTTTTATTTTCTAATAGAAAATCAAAAACCTGTCTTATACTCTATGAATATTCTAATCATATATCCAATCACAGAAATTAATGAATTTATCACTTTAATATCATGTGAGGCAATTATTTTCTATTACATATTATATACAACAACAATTCTAAAGTTATTTTTAAAGTGCTTCTTTCAGCTTCTTTATAATTTTACCAAATATTTGATAATTTAACTCTACATCCTCATTTAAAAAATTCTCTTAGAATTCTTGGCAGACTATTAATTATTTTATTGCAAGAATGGTTATCCATTCATTTAGTTCTATGCCTGCACATAGTGCATATTTATCAAATAAATGTTGCATTAATTAATCAGTGAAAAGTTGATTTATAAGCTGGCATACAGTTAATGAAGTTATAAATGGAAAATGTTATTCATATTTATTAATTTTTCAAGATTTCCTTTATCTTCTAAATTGGATCAAAACTAAAGATTTCCTCTATGGTTTTCCATTTTTCTACAGTATTATTAATAACAAAAATATTTAATCCATCTTTTGATTTTCTTTTTGTTAATAAATTATTTTTATACAAACTGTATATGATGTTATTTGCTATACAGAAACAAGATATGCTGCAGATTGAGGGTGGAGCACTGGGTAACAACTGCTGCAATAGAGTAACGTGAAGGAGATTGGGAATTCTGGGATTCTAGTAACCTGTGATGGAGGTATTCAGTAAACTAAATGTATGAAACTTGAAATTCCATAAGGCATGGAAACCACATTCATTTTTTTAGTAAGAGTATATGACATCTTCTCATGGAAGACAAGGCATTTTTTTGTTTTATTTTGTCTTTTGTTTTTCTAGTTAGAACTCTTCCTAATTTCTGGAACCTATAGCACCTACATTTATAAATCTGTGTCACACAGATAGAAAACATTTACCATTTTCTCCTAAATCCTATAATTCTAAGAAGTTTCAAATTTTGTGTAAGTAAAGAGAAAGTAAAAAAAAAAAAAATTCACTAAAGTAAAACTGGATTCAAGTCATGACTCCAGATTTTGATGGTAGAGGTCCCACAATATAATCCATTTTATTTTATAAAGCTGTTAGTTTATAATGTTATAACAATATTTTGTTTTACACTTGTTTGAAGGGTTTATGGCTTTTAAAATTTATGGTAAACTTATAGATCTTGTATTCTGAACTGTCATTAAGTAAATCTTAGATCCCACATGTTTGGAAAAAATATTTTCAGAATATTGGGCCCCGTATATTTACACAAAATGCTTCCTATATCATTGACCCCTTATCTGTCACTTAATACACAGATAAAGTACCATAATTCCTGAGCTGCCCCCATCTCCATTTGCCTTTAGTTTCCTTCTTTCCTTCTTTGTAAATCTCCTGCAACTGGTATGTTACCGCGTACATAACACATGCTCTATATAGGTTTTATAATGGCTGAATCATTCTCCTTTTATTTACTTTAAAATATTATTCATGTCCCATCATTCTCTCCTAAAAGAGCAGCATGAAATTCACAGAGATATAATTATTTACCCACTAGTGATGAGTGGGCAAGCAGGATCTGATTGCATGTCAGGAATACAGTTCCTAAGTCATATTTAAACAATGCCTATGAAATTTAGAATAATCTCTATGCATCTTTGGTCTTGTGGTATTTTTAAAAATGTACATAAAACAAAAAAAGTATGTTTTACTAAATTATTATCTTAAATACTACTTTCATAGGTGTTTGAGGCATTAATATAAATTGTGCAAAAAATTGAGAAAAAAATTTGTTAATGAACATTTTTGGGATACACTGGATTAAATTAATACAGACAGGGTTATTTGTTGTAATGGTCTATCACATGGAAATATACCAGGCTACATGGAGACCTGATACGAATCAGCTGTAGCCATCACTAACTGTTATAACAAAGTACCAGAGACTAGGTGACTTATAAACAACAGAAATTTGTTTCTCATGGTTCTGGAGGTTGTGAAGTCCAAGATCAAGGTGCTGACATATTTGGTGTCTGACGAAGACCTACTTCCTCATAGACAACAATCTCACTATAACTTCACATGGCAGAACTGGCTATGGGTATCTCTCAAGTCTCTCTTATAAAGGCAATAATAACCATAAAAGGTACCCCTATTTGCCCACTTCCAAGAGCCCCTACTTCCTAGTACTACCACACTGGGGTTAAACTTTCAACATAAAATTATTTTGGCAGGAGCATAAACATTCAGTCAATAGCATTGCTTTATATTTATTAATTCTCTTAATCCTCACAATAACCCTTGATGAAGGTATGTTATTTTCTCTGTTTTAGAGCAGAGACTATAAAACACCATGAAGGGTATAAGTTGTCAGAGGTCATCATGTTAATAAGAGGCATAATCTGGATCCAAACCCAGTAAATCTCTCTTCAGAGCTTTATCCTAACTTATCTCATTCTATTTCTACTAAAATGGGAAATTATTTTGTGTTCAAAATCTCATTTGGAATTCATATTGATTACAGTCAATATCACTGATAAAAAATCAAGATAGCATTGTTAATGAATATTCATAAATTTGTTGCTATTCCTTCAAATTTATTAAATGTAAACTTAGTTGCATTCTTAAATATAAATGTATAACAATTATAGATAGATTTTTTTTAAGTTAAAATGCACTTTTGGTTATTAAACATTAAAAGAAAACAAATGCACTTATGGGAATTTGATGAAAATTAATTACCGTATTTGGTTATGAAGACATCTCTATACTAAAAGCTTTTGGGTGTTGCTTAGATTACATATTCTATTCTGTGTAGACCAATATTATAAGTCAAAATACAATAATAATGAGCAGTTGAGTGCTTTCTTATAAGTCAAGCTTTCACTAAATATTTTATATGAAATAATGCTTTTTTAGCTTTCAAAGCAACGGAGTAAGTAGACAAAAAGACCATTCTCTTTAACCTATGAGGATATTAGGGTGGAAAGAAGCTAGGAAGCTAAGTGTTAAAATGAAGAAAGCAAAATTTTGCAAAACTTCATATTTAGACTAAACAGCTAACATGTAACAGAACTGATACTTGTCTATATATACATATATATTATTCTCTATAATAAGTTGAGAGTGACACATTATTCTCTTAATCACACGTATAACATTTTTTCTCATTTATAGCCAAATATGTTGTTAATTGTTTTCCTTTTAATTTTTTCTCCTTGAATAAAAAAGCTTTAAGTATGATGATTTCTTGCAATTTCTTTTCTTTCAATGTCATTTTTTTTTTTTTTTTTTTTTTTTTTTTTTTTTGAGACAGAGTCTCACTTTGCCACCCAGGATGGCATGCAGTGTCTTGATCTTGGCTCACTGCAGCCTCCTCCTGGCTTCAAGAGATTCTCCTGTGTCAGCTTCCAGAGTAACAGGGATTACTGGTGCCTGCCACCACTGCCTGCTAATGTTTGTATTTTTAATAGAGATGGGTTTCACCATGTTAGTCAGGCTGGTCTCGAATACCTGAACCCACGTGGTCTGCTCACCTCAGCCTCCCAACATGCTGGGGTTAAATGTGTGCGCCACCATGCCTGGCACAATGTCTATATATATATATATATATATATACATATATATATATATATATATATATATGTATGTATATATATATATATATATGAAATAAGCATTCCACAGCAGGAACTTCATCTCCTTTCATTTTATCACTACTTATATAGAGACATATAATGTAAATATTCAGCAATTATTTTCTGAATTACTATAGTCTTCTTTCCATTATAATTAGTTTATAATATGTTTAGGCAACACAAATTGTAAAGTTTTTTTGTGGCCAAAATTGTGTTTATTGCACTTAATTCAAATTGTGAATGTAGTAAACATTAAATGTTTATGTGTTCAATTAGAGTGAAGTGAAATTGTTGGAAATTAACTGAAATGAAAACTTCTTCTAAGTAGAAATTTGACCAACAACCTGAACTTGCCAATAGATTAGTCTCAGCAAAGCTGCAAATGCAATGATATATTGTATTATACTTAGTTGTCACATATATTGTTTATTTAAATCTGAGCCTTAAAAGTAGCTTAACTTAAGTAAAAACAAATTTTCCCGACGTGTCTTGAGCATTTCAAGCTTTAGCGATGCCATGCACATCAGTGTAATTAACAGTAGCCATGATATATAACAATGCTCTGTTTTCTAGTGCTATAAACAGAAGGCTTATGCCAGATTGCTTGTTAAGGTACACATGGTATCAAAATACACCAGATGAGACAATCCCCTACCAACCATGTAATGAGATAAAGACATCTGTTACATAATTCTAAAACTTTGAATGTGAGTATTTAGTCTTTGTAATGGTGCAGATGGAATTATCACCATCTCCATAGATACAGTTAGTGGAAATAGACCAGCCACCAGTCCTTCTAGATCACTGTCAGATAAATCCTATTTACCTTCAACAACAACAAAACCTCAAAGTTATAAAAAAGTGTAATGCTAATAGTTAACACAACCCTAAAGTAAAATACAAATATTTATTATAGATGTAATATAATACACATTGAGTGACATTGTAGTACAACATATTAATTTGATATATAATTTAAAAAAATCAGAGTCACACGAGAAATATTTACTATCATTATATTTAAAAAGATCCAAATACGTGGCAGGTAAATGGGGGTTTTACCCACAAATAACTAACTTAACAAAAATGGAAGTCATTTCAGATCACATTATACAATAAATTTCTAATATTAAAAATTCTAAGGCCATTTACTTTTTGAAGGAAAAATAAAGGGATACATATCATTGTGCCTTTCACTGTGTTAATCCTGTTTTTTGATAAAGTATTTATGGATTGGAAAAATTAAAGTATTTTTTAAAATTTGCCTACATATTCATTTTTAAGCAATTATTAATCTAACTAATAATAAATTTAGAGTATGGTTGTAAGAATTTCTTTTCATTTCAAATCAATATTCACAATTTCAGAATAATATCCTACAATTCTTGTTTAAATTTTCTATATTCTTTTCATTATAACCTATACATATTAATACAAATTGTGATTTTAGAAAATAGAGCAACTAATAATCTAAGCTTCCAGCTTAGGGTGATAGAAGAATAATAACAAATAAAATCCAAACAAGTAGTAGAAAAAATAAAAATTAGAGCAGGAATCAATGGAATTGAAAACAAGAAATCAATAGAAGAAATCAATAAAACAAGAAATTATTTCTTTGAAAAAATCAATGAAATATATACATCTCTAGTTAGGCTGAGAAAACTAATATCAAGAATGAAAGAAAGGCCATCATTAGTGAACCTGTTAAGAAAATAAGAAGACAAGACACAAACTAAGAGAAAATCCGTAAAACTATGTTAAAATCTTTTTAAAAATTCAGCAGTACATTAAAATTCAACAAAAAGAAAAAAAATGGAGGAGGAGCCAAGGTGGCTGCCTAGAAGCAGCTGCAGTCTGTGGCACTCACAGAGAGGAGTGAAAAGGCACGCAAATACAGCACCTTCCTTCAACTGAAATATTCAGGTGCCCTGACTGGGACTGATCAGAGAAAAACCGAACACAAGGAGAACAAAGAAAAGTAGGATGGAAAAAGTAGGGCCCACGCAGGAGTGACACAGAGCCAAAGAAATCCCCACTCCCAGCCAAGGAAAGCATCAGCCACTGCAACCGCTGGAAGGCACACTTCTCTCAGGGATCTTTGCAACCTGCAGATCAGGAGATCCCCTTGTGAACCCACACTATGGAAGCCATAGGTCTGACACCCAAAACAGTGTAAACTCTTGACAGAACAGCTGCTCAGGCAAGCACAGAGACCCAAGAGTTTTATATAGTCCCTCCTTGTGATTCCCCACAAAGGTGTCTACAATTCAAGCAAGGCAGGAGGTCCGCACATATCCTTAGGAATAGGGCAGAATCCAGGGAGCTGAGCAGCATCATTCTATGGGCCCCACCTTCAGGACACCTCATAGGACAAATACCCTGGCTTGGAATTCCCACCAGCCACAGGCAACAGGATGGAGCCTGTCTGAGACCCAACAAAGTAATGGGGGGTGGGGTAGGTGCCATCTCTTCTGTTTGGTCAACTCAGTCGTTCCAGTCTCTGGGCTTTGGAGAGTCCAAACATCTGGATGAAGAATGAGGGAATGTGTTCTCTTTCGGAGTCCACAAAGGGGCGTAGTTTTAAAGGCAAGCACTTCCTAGCACCAGGCCACCACTCTCATCTCTCTCCATCTGGGAGATTTAATGGTTTATGTTTAAATTTTGCAGGCATGGGAAGAAACTAAGTCAGTCAGTCCAACTGAAGTTCTAAGAAACTCCTTTCATTGGCCAGGGGTCTTAGAGAAGGTGGGGGTTCCTCCCAGGTTAAAAGTCCCCTTCTTCCACACCCCTTCGAACTCCATGTTTGGGTCTCTTTCCACGAACACTCCCTTCATGGAAGCCATCTTTCTCTCGCCTGGATTTCCAACTCTCTGGAATCCCCTCCCACGTAGTAGGAGCTCTCTTTCCCATCCTGGATTTCCCCTCTGGGGTCCTGCTTCCACACACTCTCTCTCTCATGGAAGCTTTCTCTCTTCTTCTGTTTCTCTCTCACTCACTCTCTCTCTATTCCCTTCCACCCAGTGTGGAAGCTGTCTTTCCTCTCCTGGATTCCATCTTTCTGGATTCTCTCACTCTGTGTGAGAGGAGCTTTCCTTCTCTGGTTTTCCCCCTCTAGGAACCCTTCTCAATCAGCATTAGAGCGGTTTTTCTTTCTCTCACTTAACGTGAGAGTTAGTTATTTATCTCTCCTTTTCCTGTGTCTCTCTGCGCTTTAAATAAATCACTTTCTACAAACACTTTTGAGTCTGGCATTTACTTTTGTGTTTGCACTGTGCCGTGGGTCTCCCCTCTCATTCTTGACAGGGTGATAGACGAAGAATCTGGAGAAACATCTTCTCAGGGGAACTAGGGCACCCCTGAACCCTTGAATCCTAATATAACAATCTCTGCTATTTGGTCAACTCAGCCATTCCAGTTGGAGAGTCCAACATCTGGATGAAGGAGGGTTCCCTGAGGAGTGCAACACAGCGATTTTGCCAGATAGTGGCCAGACTTGATCTTTAAGTGGGACCTGATCCATTTCTCCTCACTGGGGTGGATCTCCCAGCCAGACCCTCCAGCCATGCCCACCAGCACTTATTAGTGACAGAGATCTGATCTTTCTCTCAGATGGAGTGCAAAGGAAGGGGAGGGCTACCACCCAGGTTGGTCAGACAACTCAGTCATTCCAGCCTATGGGCTTTGGAGAGTCCAAGCCGTAAAGGGCAGAGGTGATTCTCCACCATGACATAGGTGGCTTGTCAAGGAGTGGCCGGATTGCTTCTTTAAGTGTGACACCGATTCACTCCTCCTCACAGGGTGGGTCTTCTCAGCCAGGGCATCTGGCCACTCCTGCCTGTGTTCTTCCTGGGACTGAGTGACTGAGGACTAGGGCAGACCACCACCTTGGCATTCAGGCTTCTCAGCTGGTCCAGGCTGTGGACCTTGGGAAGCCCAAATTGATCAGGGGCTCAAGGGATTCCCTACACAGCACGGCTGCTCTACCAAAAAGCAGCGGACTGCTTCTTTAAGTGAGGCCCTGATCCCATCCCTCCTGACTGTGTGAGACCTCAGAACTAGAGGCTCCAACTACGGACTACAGTCATGTAGGGGCTGGCAATAGGTCAGTGGCCACCTGGGATGAAGCTTCCAGAGGAACGAGCAGGCTGCCATTTTTGCTGTGTCACAGACATCACTGATGAGATCTCCAGGTACAGAAACAATGAGGCAACTAGAGTCTAGACTGGAGCCCTAGTAAAATGTGCAGCCCTACAGAAGAATGGCCAGACTGCTAAAAGAGAAACATACAAACAGAAAACAACAACCCATCACAAAAACTCCATTCAAAGAGAAGAAACGTCTAAGACGAAAGGTGGATGAATCCACAAAGATGAGAAAGAATCAATGCCAAAAACTCGGAAAACAAGGACATGGATGGAGCTGGAAGCCGTTGTCCTCAGCAAACTAATGCAGAAACAGAAAACCAAATGTTGCATGTTCTCATTTATAAATGGGAGATGAATGATGAGAACACATGGACGCATGACAAGGGGGTCAACACACACTGGGGCCTGTCAGAGGGTGGGAGGGGAGAGAAGGGAGAACATCAGAGAGAATAGCTGAAGGATGCCAGGTTTAATACCTAGGTGATAGGATGATGTGCGCAGAAAACCACCATGGCACACGTTAACCTACGTAACAAACCTGCACATTGTGCAACATGTACTCCTGAACCTAAAATAGTATAAAAAAAAAACTAAAAATGAACTGAACATATATCTTGCCAAAGAAGTTGTAAAGATAACAAATAAGCATACGAAAAGATGTTCAATTTCTTACATCATAGGAAATTGAAAACTAAAACAAAAATGGTATACTATTACCTGTGTTTAGAAAGGTTAAAATCCAAAGCACTGGCAACAGCAAATACTGATGAAGATGTATGGTAAGAACTCTCATTTGTTACCATAGGTAACGCAAAGTGATGCAGCCACTTCGGAATACAGGTTGGTTGTTTCTTGTAAAACTAACCCTGTTCTTCCTATTGACTCCAGCAATCATGTTTCTTCATATTTACCCAATTTAAAAATTTGGTAAGTTGAAAACTAATGTCGAAATAAAAACAGGCGTACAAACATTTGTAGACACTTTATATATAATTGTCAGAATTTGGAAGCAGCCAGGATATCTGTGCCACATAGGTGAATGGCTAAATAATCTGTGATGTATCCATGCAGTTTTTATACAGGAATAAAAAGCAATCAACTCTAAAAACATGAAAAGACATAGAGGAACCTTAAATATGAATTGCTAAGTGAAAGAAAGCAGTATGAAAATGCTACATACTGTATTCTGCTTGTTTTTCTGTAAACATGAAATAGTTCTAAAAATAAAGTGTATGAATGAGGAACATCTGTAGTAGTGCATGCACTTTTAAATTTTTCGTTCTTATTTGTATGATATTTTGTATTTTTAGGTTTGCCATAAATTAACCTTTCAATTTGTTTCTTTTCTTTTTTTTTCAAGAGTTTTATTATAGCAGAGGTATGATTGATACAAAACACTGCACAAATTCTATGCACACATGTTAATAAGTTTGGACATATGCATGTAACCATGAGACCATTAACACAATCAAGATAATAAATGTATCCATCATCTGCAAAGGGTTTTTGGGCCTTTCTTCCTTTTAGTGTTAAGGACACTAACCACAAAACAGGAGAATTAACAAGGCTGGTGTTAACAGGGCTGTTAACAAATTTCCTAAGTGCATGGAGTACTGGTAACTAGAATTACTGTGTTGTACAATAGATCTTTAGAATTTATTCATATTGCATAACTAAAACTTTATATGCATTGAACATGCTTTTTCTCATTAAAAAGGTATATTACTGGCCAGCTGCAGTGGTTCACGCCTGTAATCCCTGTACTTTGGGAGGCTGAGGCAGGTGGATCACAAGATCAGGAGTTCAAGACCAGCCTGCCTGGCCAGCATGGTGAAACCCCATCTCTACTAAAAGTACAAAAAATTAGCTGGGCATGGTGGTGCATGCCTGTAGTTCCAGCTACATACACATGCATATCTGTTTATATAAATATGTATACACACACACTAAATGAAAGATATGGGTGTATACATACATGCATGTGTATATATAGTCAGAATCCCTGCTCCCTCTTTTAGTAAAAATTCCCTATTTCGCTGTATTATTTTATGAATGCTCTAGTTATGTAATCATATTTATCTTCTCTGATGAACTGTTTATTAATAAATCTGTCTCATTACATCTGATATATACTCAACTATATTAATTCTTTCTTTCAAACTATTGCACATTGCACTTGTTATGATGGCATGTGTCCTAATTTTAATTACCACAAAAACGCATTCTAAAATAAGAACATAGGTGATGCCAAGAATCAAGATTGAAAGTATGAGGATGGTGAAAATGAGACATTTTAAAGTCGATGAAAATTGCATTAAGAAGTGAGGGGAGCACTACACACTGGGGTCCGTTGGGAGGATATGGGGGAGGGATGGGGGTGGGGAGGTGGGAAGAGATAGCATGGGGAGAAATGACAGATACAGGTGAGGGGAAGGAAGGCAGCAAACCACACTGCCATGTGTGTACCTATGCAACAATCTTGCATGTTCTTCACATGTACCCCAAAACCTAAAATGCAATTAAAAAAAAAAAAAGAAGTGAGTTTCTGCTGTGGGCAACTGAGGCTTAATCTCACTGACTTCTAAGATGTGATACAGAACATCTCTCAAAATTGTCCACCAAAACACAGAGAGGATGGGGCACTCTTTGGCTGGTTTTGAGACCCTATGGCTTTAGAGTTTGTCCTTGGGAAGTGTTAGATTCCTCACACTTCTTGGTTGTAGCTGTAATTTACTGAGCAAGCTCAGGATACATAGTTAATGCTCTCAGGCAGAGAAATAGATGGTCAGATATTTGAGACACGGAGCTATCAAAGTCATTGTAATCTCTCACAACTGAAGACAAAAAGGAAGTGGAGCTGAAAGGAGAGGCGGGCCAAGAAGATACGTGATGAGTATCTACACCATCTGCTACACCACAGTCACTGTCTTTCTAGGTTTATATCACTTTCTTGCAAAATAAGTTCATCTTTGCTGGTGAATTTTTTTTTAAATATTTCTTCTAAATTTACAAATGATTAACAAATAAATTCAATAATTTCCTTGAATGTTATTTTGATAAAAAAGCAAATTATCCAAGGCAGTACAATATATACAATTTTCTCAATCATATAAATATTTACCTATGCATACACATGGGTATATTTGTATGTAGGGGCTGTGTTTATAGCAGGGGAAAGAATAAAAACAAAATTTAAAATTTTTATGAACAGTAATGAGAATAGAGATAGTACTTATTCAAATGTAGTGATTTTATCTTAAACAGATATGCTTTAAATAAATTTTTGCTAAGTAAAATAATACCCCCTTACTATACTGAATGATTGAATGAACCAGTGGACCAGAATTTTGGTCCCAGTAAGAAACTCAATCAGATATAAAAAGAAAGGCATATCTCATTACAAAGATGGCATTATGAATCAGCAAAGCAGGAAGAGTATTAGTAAATTTTATTGGAATAATTGGGTATGTGTCAAAAAATTGGATGCATTGATATACTACAATATATTGTTTTCACTAATTATACTATTTTAATATGAATAATAATTCAAATTTGAAAAAATAATACTTTGTAATGTCCAGGAGAGTATATCAAGAATTTCTTTAAGCATTTTAAAATCAAAGGTACAAAAGATGACCCTTCCAAAGCTTGAAAAAAGATGACATAATGGGAATTCACACATACTCTCTGCTAGTGGTTAGGTACATTTTAAGAAGCATTCACTATGACCAAACGATAATATTCCCAGTTCTTTTTTTCTTTTCTTTTTCCTTCTTTTCCCTCCCCTCTCCTCCCCTCCCCTTCCCTTCCTTTCCCTTTCTTTTCTTTCTTTTCTTTTTTTTTTTTTGAGACTGGTTTTCACTCTGTCACCCAAGCTGGAGTGCAATGGTGCTCTCTAGGCTTACTGAAATCCCCGCCTCCCAGGTTCAAGTGATTCTCCTGCCTCAACCTCCTGAGTAGCTGGGATTACAGACACCTGACACCATGCCTGACTTATTATTGTTGTTGTTGTTATTATTATTATTGTTTGAGACAGAGTCTCACTCTGTCACCCAGGCTGGAGTGCAGTGGCATAATCACAGCTCCCAGAATTTTTTTTTTTTTTTTTTTTTTTTTTTTTTTTTTTTTTTTTTTTTTGAGACGGAGTTTCGCTCTTGTTACCTAGGTTGGAGTGCAATGGCACGATGTCGGCTCACCGCAGCCTCCGCCTCCTGGGTTCAGGCAATCGCGGTGGCTCAAGCCTGTAATCCCAGCACTTTGGGAGGCCGAGGTGGGTGGATCACAAGGTCAAGAGATCGAGACCATCCTGGTCAACATGGTGAAACCCCGTCTCTACTAAAAATACAAAAAATTAGCCAGCAATATTTTTAAAAATAACAATCATGCTCTACAGAGGCATACCTGTTGTATTATTTGAGGTTCTAGCATCCCCTGCCCAGAAATTCCAGGCATCCCCTGCTGTCTGGAAATTTATGAATCTTAAGATTAATGATACATGGATATTAATAGGAAGTTTTGAATAAAAATTATAGGATGCCATTGTCGCAGACTAAGCTCCTCCACTAAGCCCCAATGGACTATAGTAAAAATTAAAATAAAGTCACTCATGCTGAGGCTCCACATCGCCAAACTGAATCTGAGTTGTTATCTGGCCTTCTAGATTAGGAGAGAGAGAAAACTGTCTAGTTTCCCAAGAAGGCCAGTTTCAATTGGCATGATAACAAAATTTCCTCCATTTTAACCCTTACAATGAAATGAAAACTGAAGTAACCTGATAGCAACCAGTTATTTTTCTATTATTTTGTGTCCCTGAACCCACCTTCCAAGGAAAATAACTTTTAAAATGACCAATCCTCACTTCGGTCTTTGTTTCTGCTTTCTTTGGCCATTTCTTTCAATAAAACCACCCCCCTCTATGCAGCATTAGAACACTTACTCTAGTTCATAGAAGGAACTGTTGCCCAATGTGCAATAATGCTTATTGAGAGCTTTAGATTAAATTTGTTGTCATTTTGTCTTTTGACAGAAGTAGAAGACCCCAGGCAAAGGTAAAAGTGAAACAGAAGCAAGAGGATGCTGGTGGTATTGGGCTTTTATGTTGGTTGGAAGGTCGAGCTGGGGAGGCTGGTGTAAAGCTTACAGATGCAAAAGACGAGAAAAACCAAAGACAGATTCAGCTCCTCAGTGATGTCTATATTTGTATAGTTTATTATATGCATAGATAGCAAAAAAAGAATAAGGGAAAAATGGCGGAACCCGGTGATTCTGGACCCACATTCCAAGAAGGCTGGCATCACAATAAAAGTGCTTAATTACCACAACATGAGTAGTAGAATATCTCATTACTGAGGAGCCTAAATTTCACAGCCCTCTTCTGAGGGGAAAAGCAAGGCCAATATTCTTATACCTCAGAAACTGATAGATTCAGAAACTGCCTTCCCCCAGCCTCCCAAGTAAGAAAGAGGCAAGTGGGAGATTACCTCAGAGCAGCTTCTTACAAGCATCCCACTCATGTCCCACAGAGCAGCTTCTTACAAGCATCTCACTCATGTCCCAGGCAGATCAGATCACACGATGGTCCAGCAAAAACTCAATCTAGGTGTGGGTCAAGTCTATGCCCATGTGGCCTATTTGGATATGTGCAAAATGACCAGAATACCATAGTGGAGGCTGCCCCTACAGCTGAGTTTCCCTAGTTTAATTGGAATTAAGAGACTGTGACAACTTCCACCACAGATTTTCCAGTTGTGAAGCACAAAGGAAAGAGGAAGGGCCAGGAGTGGTGGCTCATGCTTGTAATCCCAGCACTTTGAGAGACTGAGGCGGATGGATCACGAGGTCAAGAGATCCAGACTATCCTGGCCAACATGGTGAAACCCTGTCTCTACTAAAAATACAGCTGGGCGTGGTGGTATGTGCCTGTGGTCCCAACTATCCAGGAAGCTGAAGCAGGAGAATTGCTTGAACCTGGAAGGCAGAGGTTGCAGTGAGCTGAGATCACACCCAACACCCCTGCACTCCAGCCTGAGTGACAGAGCAAGACTCCCTCAGAAAGAGAGAAAGAAGGAAAGAAGGAAAGAAGGAAAGAAAAGAAAGAAAGAAAGAAAGAAAGAAAGAAAGAAAGAAAGAAAGAAAGAAAGAAAGAGAAAGAAAGAGAGAGAGAAAGAAAGAGAGAAAGAGAAAGAAAGAGAAAGAAAGAAGAAAGAGAGAAAGAGACATAAGACAAGGAAAGAGGAGGGGTAGGGACTTGAAATCAGTCAGAATTATAACCCCAAACCAGAATCCTTATTTTTCCCATATGTGCATAAGAATATTATTTGCTGAATTATTGTATTAATAAAAATATGATACTGCACTTATAAAATGTCCATTTTTTACATTACCACCATTGCAATGTATCTGCCAATCAATGTGGTTATTATAGTTGTATCTACTTCTGTTAATGCTCTCTTATTGATAGAACAGTGATACATCCTATAATTTATGTCATCTTCAATTTCTTGCAAGATTTTTTGTGTTGTCATTTTGATTATATAAAATATTTCATAATAAAATATGTTTTAATGGAGAGTCAGAAGCAAAATATTGAAACAGCAAATAAAAACAACACTTGCAAGGGTACTTCCTATAAAGAGAAACTGACATTGGATAAGTAATGGCAAGTGGAATCAGAGAAACGTTTTTTATAAGATAGATGATATTACAACATGTATTTAAACTGATGGAATGAGTACATAAAAAGAAGACAATTAATTATGCCAATGGGAGAAGAGGTAATTTCAGGAAAAAATGTATTTGAGGAAAGAAGAAAAATAACGATCCAGGATACAGCTCTAAAGAGGGGGCTTTGAATGAAAGTAAAAAATCTTGTAACATCAGAATGGACTATTGATTATATTGGTAAAGGTACAGTCGTATTACTAAATTTGATGACTGTAAAATTAGACTCTTCTAAATGTTTCAAATTATCTCATTGGAATAGAACTTCACCAATTCAGGTTGCATAACTGCCATAGTCTGAGTCACTTTTAAACAACAAAAGTAAATTTCTCACATTTCTGGAGGCTATAAGTCCCATGATCAGGGTGCCAGCCTGGCTAGATTCCAGTGAGAACCCTCTTTGGGGTTGCACGACAGCACTGTATTCTCTCCTGGTGGAAAGAAGGTGGGGTTCCTTTTATAAGGGCACTAATCTCATTCATGAGGACTCTACCTTCAAGACCTCATTATTCTTTCAAGGCAGCATCTCATAATGCTATCACATTGGGTGGTTACATCTAAGTATTGTGGGGGGCTGTGGTGGAAGGGAAATAAATATTCAGTCCCTTGCAGAACAGAAGGAAATTATCATCTGAGGATAAGACAATAGGATATGTTTAGGATGGTCAAAAGAGACAAAAGCATGTGAAATCTATGCAGGAAGAGTAAGAAAGTGTGAAGCACAAATTTTGTAGCTACATACTTAAGTCAGGTAAGTTATTTTGTATATGGATGGATAGATCAGTTATTGTTCAGGTATGTGCACATTCAGATGCTTGGGGAAAGGAACAGAATAGATAGAGAATTTAGTTTCTTTGAAGGTTGCAGTTATATGAAATACGTTTAACAGAAAAATTGGAGCAGGAACTGTATATAAATGTATAAATGGCCCAGGGCAAAGAAGCATACAAAATGGACCAAGCATGAATAATATCGAGGAAAGACCAGCACAGAAATGCCTAATCGGATAGCAAAAATTGGTCAAGTCAATTAATTAAAAACTTTAAAGAAGTAGAAATATTTTAAAAATGTAGATACTAAAAAGAGACACATTCGAAAGTGTTCAAAAAAGGTAAGTGTTGATTAAAGTGGGGTGCTAGAAATTGAGATTTTTATAGTGCTACAGCTACTGGGAATCACGAAGCGTGGAATATAACAATGGGAGTTTCTGACTGAATAGCTTGGAGGAACAGGCTATTTGAAATAGAGACATCAAAGAGTGAAGGTATTTAGTACTGTTTTTCCAGGTAAAGACTCCTGGGAGCACACTTGTACTTGACCAAGTTAGATTATAACAGGTTGGGAAAAGCAGCGAAGGAGAAAGGACTTACAGAGTGCCTACATAAATTGGTTATGAGTAACACATAAACAAGGAACAACAAACTGCGGAAGGCCACAGGAGGCCTCTGAGGAGGAAGGCCTCTCCATGCCTCATGTTCTGGTGCAGGGTGACCTCAGCTCTGTTATCATAAACACTGTGCTCAAGTACGTAAAACCCCTTCATAGCACTGTGATGTAGCCCAGATTTGCAGGCTCCTTGTAAGCCTGTGTTCCACCAGTTGCACATGGATAATAGGCCAATGACAACCACATGTTCTTGTTTTGTGAAACTCCCAAACTGCCACTGTTATCAATCTTTAGAATGACGTGCCAGTTCCGGCTCACTGATTCACTCCACCATCACCCTCTCTTCACCATCATTTCACCTCTACCCTATAGATCACAGTGATTATAACCAGTAAATAGTGTGGATGATCAGAGCTTGGGGTCTTCACTGTCTCCTCCAAAGTAATAAGTGATGGTTCCCTGGTCCCATTATCTCTCTCTTAATCTGTCTTTTTCTCATTCCTTTGTCAAAGCACACACGGGGTACCCATGGGTGATGTAGGGCTGGTTCCCTACATTCACATATTGTGAGGAGTTGGGACACACACCATGGGGAAATGTGGGACATTATGGTAACAAGATGTCAGAAAGGAATTATTATTATTATTATTATTATTATTATTATTTTACTTTGGTTCATTGAGATTGAGCTGGACTTTGGGTAACAGGGCTTTTCTGTAGATTAGATGCCATTAAGAGGCAGGGGTCATTCTATGATCATTTTAATTTACCTTACCTATAAGAAGAAAAGACTAGGTAAAGGATGAAATAGTAATTGTTAAAGAGGCAGTCACTCCTATTAGCTAAGATAAGGGTGCCGGAGATGGTTCATGCCTTTAATTCCAACACTTTGGGAGGTTGAGTTTGAGGTTTCATTTGAGCCCAGAAGTTTGAGACCAGCCTGAGCAACATAGGGAGACTTCTCTATGATTCTACAAAATGAAAATAAAAATCAGCTCATTATGATGGCACAGACCTGTGGTCCCAGCTACTTGGCAGGCTGAGGTGGGAGGAACACTTTGGAGCAGGATGTTGAGGCTGCAGTGAGCCTTGATCACGACACTGCACTCTAGCTTGGGCAATAGAGTGAGACCTTGTTTCTAAAAATAAGGAGATACTTAGTCATTTTTGTGGTCAGAAAAATATATTTTGTACTATGATTATACAGGTTTATATTATTGACTTGTTTTTACATTGATTAATCACAGTCACAGATTTGCCTTGTCTGATGTTAATATTTCAAAAAAGTCCTTATGTTTCATAGAAAACACGAAGGCCTCACTGTGAGTGCCAGGTCAGCTCTGTCACCACCAAGCCATAGCTGAGAGTAGCAAGCTAGCTTTGAATGACACAGGCTGCCTTTCTCTTTCTCAGGCAGCCCATTTTCCATAAATAAAACAGTATCTCTTACAACTACATGAGGTCACACAACCTGTATTTAAACAGGAAGATGTAAGAGTGAGTCATTGGAGAACTTTCGTTTTTCTGCCCAAAGCAGCCAGACACAGCAGGATAATTTTCCCCCCACCATTTATTTTTAAATCTTATCAGCTTCAAATATGATCACATGCTTTGAGATGCATAAATCATCTTATAATTAAGGGGTAAGGCAAAACTAAGAAGGCAACAAAGCAATGTTCTGAGAATTGGAGAGCCTGAGCAGAGCCTGAACGAACCAAATCTAGAAACTGCCTATATCTGTACTTCAGATTATGTGAAAAAAATATGCCTATATTTAACCCGCTTAGCAAAGACTATGTTACGGATGGAAGCAATCAGCTGTAATTGAAACAAAAATATTCTTCAAAA
Source organism: Saimiri boliviensis (assembly GCF_048565385.1). Taxonomy (NCBI): domain Eukaryota; kingdom Metazoa; phylum Chordata; class Mammalia; order Primates; family Cebidae; genus Saimiri; species Saimiri boliviensis. Next base: position 157,139,244 of record NC_133451.1, read on the forward strand.
TATTGAAATTGTGAGATCTTGCTTAGATCAGGCTGGAAATTCCAGAAGATACAGTACGTCACTTTGTTAGGGATGGTGATTATTGAATCATACTGGAATGGATGGTGGTGAGTCCTGGTGTTGTTGTACAACCTGGAGGCTTTACCTACTGGTGGTGCCTGAATGATTGACTGGCTCAGGGAACTCTCCACTTTAACATACTGGTTGCATGGGCAACCAGTCGTGATGGAGATAATCTGGTGGGTGTGCAGTGTGGGTATGTACAGGAGAAGCAGACTTGCTCAGAATGACTGGAGCTCTAGATGGCTCAAGGAAGCCCTGATTTCAGCCTCTGCCAACTCTGTTCATTTGTTTTTTTCTGTCTTTCTTTTTAATCCTTCCTTTCTTCTCTCTTTCCTGCCTTCCTTTTCTTTCTCTCTTTCCTTCCTTCCTACCTTTCTTCCTTTTTTCTCTCCTTCTTTCCTTTCTTTCTTCCTCACTCCTTCCCCCTTCCTTCTTTTCTTCCCCCTCCCTTTCCCTCCCCTCCCTTCCCCTCCCTCTCCTCCTTTTCCTTCCTTTCCCTTCCCTTTCTTTCTTTCTCCCCCTTCTCCCTTCCCTTCTTTTCTCTTTTCTTTTTCTCTTTCTTTCTTTCTCTTTCTTTCTTTCTCTCTCCTTCTCTCTTCTTTCTTTCTTTCTCTCTCTCCTTCTCTTTCTTCTTTCTTTCTTTTTCTCCCCTCCTCCCTTCCCTTCTTTTCCATTTTCTCTTTCTTTCTTTCTTTCTTTCTTTCTTTCTTTCTTTCTTTCTTTCTTTCTTTCTTTCTCTCTCCTTTCTTTCTTTTTCTTTCTTTCTTTCTTTCTTTCTTTCTTTCTTTCTCTCTCTCTCTTCTTTCTTTCTCTTTCTTTCTTTCTTTCTTTCTTTCTTTCTTTCTTTCTTTCTTCTTTCTTTCTTTCCACCTTCTCTTTCTGGAGAGCAAAAAGTTCCTCTTGGTACTAGAGATTGATTTAATTTTAAGTAATTTTGTCCATCTTACTATCAAAGGCCATTTTAAAATCAGACACAATAACATGAATGGTTAGCTTTATGTCCATTGAATTCCAGGAAGTATGTTAATCCCTTCCCATTAATGTAATATATTTTAAAATCTATAAAGCAGGGACATGGGGATTAAAAGAAAAATCTATAAAGCTAATTTTGAATATATGCAGAAAAGGAGACCATGCTATACTTTCTGCTATTGCCCAACATACCTATAACATTGAATTTGGCAGGATATGTTTTACCAGAGCACATCTCCTTAATTCACTTCTTGCTCTCCCAAATAATTATGTATGCATCTTAAAATTTATGTAAATGAAATGACAACATCTGTACAACCCTTTTGTATTTTATATATTTTAAAAAATTTGAACCCCAATAAAAGAATTGACAATAGTTCTGTGCACGAAGCTTTTTCCTTATTTATCAGTATGTATAGCCATTTTCATTTTCTTACACAATTATTAATTTTGAGACTTGAATAAACATTTTTCTAAGTATGTTTTTTTATAAAAATTTGACAAGCAAAGGGCTTGTAGTGTTTATTGAGTTATCTTTCTTTGTTTCTTAATTCACATGATAAATTCTTAGTTGTTCATTTAATGCTTTCATTGTTTTTATTCTGTAACACTTTCTCTACCTTTCTCTAATATTTCCTCTTTCCCCTACTTCCTTGGCAGTCTTTTTAAATTCTTGTCTTCCCTTCCACTCATTCAATTCTTTTCTTGACTTTTTAAAAATAAAACATTTCTCATGTTTGTCCAAATGTAAATAAATAAACTTTCAAATTTGATACATAATATTTACTAGCGCATCAAATTTTAAATATATTTGACATAAAAATGTATTTTTATGTTTGCTTTGGAACTCTTGGAGATAATCATACCACCCATATGACAAGTTTTTTAGGTAACTGTATATCATATTACATTTTCTTCAGTGATCTCGTACAAGTTGGTTGCAACTTTATCATCTTAGGACATTAACATCCTAGCCTTGAATATAACATTTATTTTCACGTGCATACATTATTTTAAAAGTCAATTGTATTCTAATCATATCTTAATTTGCTAAAGATAATGGCCTCCAGCTCCATTCATGTCCCTGCAAAGTACATAATCTATTTCTTTTTTGCTTAGTGCAATCAGCCCTGGGTGGAGTGTCCATGTTGTAGCACCAAGCTAGGGTTTACCTGTCTCATGATGAGCAGTGGGGTGTGTGTGGAATCCATGAGAGACAGACTGTCCTCCTTTCCTTGGGTGGACTGCAGCTTGTTGGAAGTTTGTGGATGAGGCACTTATGGTACTTGCTCTTTTGTTAGTTGAAGGGCGGCAAGGGCATTTCCACTGTAGAGGCAGCATTAGAGTATCTTTCAGTTGACCCTGGAGGCTCTGTCCAGGGAGTTGCTGAGTTGCTACTTGCTCAATGGCTTCAATGGGGTGTGGCTATGAGCTCAGGTCTGGATCATATTCATTTGGGAAATATGGGAATGGACCCTCATGTAACTGTTCACTTATCTGTTAGGCAGCTGCAGTATGCTGGGGTCCACTTCCGTCCCTAGTCATCTTGGATTTTTCAGTACCTGGAAGAATCACCACTGAAGGCTGCCAAAGAGCAAAGTTGTCAGCCTGCACCTCCCTCTGGCAGCTCTGTCCCAGAAAAGTACAGCCCGAATGCTGGTTGAACACCCCTGTTGGGTCTCACCCAGTCAGTAGGAGCAAGGTGCTGCCAGTGAGTGTCTGGCTGGAATTCTAAGTCACCCTGTGAGGCATCTTGGAAGCGGGGCCTGCGAACTATCGCTGCTCATCCCCCATATCAGCCTCTTTTCAAGCGGTATGTGCAGAGGGTCTAAACTCCCAGTTTGCTGGAGTTGCAGCTACTTTTTCCGGAAAGCCAGAGTATCTAGAGCTCCAGGGTCTCCATGCATGCCAGAATGCCTGCTCTGCTGAGACTCTTTTATCTGTGTTGTCAAAATTACTGGCATAAAATTATTCTTAGTTTTGAAAGTCTTTTAATATTATAAATAATCTACTGCTGTCCTTTCTTACATTTTTATCATTTATTTCTCCTTTGCTCTTTAAAATTCTGTTCCTTTTTCCCAATAATATATTTGTTTGCCTTTTCAAATAAAATAGGACATGTTGTTACTTATCACACTAGTCCTACCTTGTAAGACTCATTAGATGTATGATTTTTTAAATCTCATCCTTCACATCTCTTAATTTTTTTTTTTGTATTTGCCATTTTAATACATTATTATGTAGCTCCTTGTCCTACTGATTTTGTCAGGAGTTGAACCACCTGGAGAGAGTAAACTGAGCTTCTAGGTGTCGGATTAGCAGATTTAAAATGGAAGTGATGGTGAAGTTTTTAATTACTTACTGTGACAGTATAAGCAAGAGAATAAGCCAGATAAAGTGTAGACTTTTCCTTGTTTTAATTTTCCTCCACAGGACAGTATACCAGTGGAGGGACAAGTGAAGTTTGACCCAACACAGATGTGAGGCTCGTCTCACTGCCAAGAGAGCCCTGAATAATTATTCAGTTTTATGAGTTATAGGATGGGGAGGGGAAATATGAGCAAGAAAAAATATGGAGAAGGGCTAAGAGTAGAAAGCTCTGAGTACTATGTAAGATTGAGAAAGAGTATCTTAAAGGTTCTACTCTTCTTCTTCAGTAAAAAGGTCTCATCAGTGGTGGCAAAGCCTCAGTAAAGATACCTAGAGATAAAGGTGCCTGGCTAGGAATGCAAATGTGTGTAAGGGCGTGGCTGTCAAGAGGAGCCTAAGTACTTTACTGAAACTCTCCTCCGAGACTATCAGTGTTGACTGTGCATCAACCCTTTGCAATTAGTCATAGTTCAGCCTGAAAAGTCAAACATGGATTTTTGGTCAGGAGACAGATTCCACAGCCTTAGATAGAACTATCAATTTTTTACTTTTCTTTTTATGTATTACTAGTCTATTTTAACCTATCTATTGAATATTTATTTTATTTGAAATGCCATTTATTTTGACTTTCACACATGTAATTTTCTATCTAGATGATTTGTAAATAGTTACTTTCTCTTTTTTATTTTCTATTCATGATATATTATCTATTAATTATCTTGTATTGTCATTATTATCTATTAATGATTTTTTCATGCATTCTATTTGCTCTAGTCTCTAAAACAACTTAAACCAGTTTCCAATTTTATAATGCTCTCTGCATTTTTTTACTTTGTTTTCATTTACTCTAGTACAATTCTGCTTATTATTTTATCCACTGACTAAATGGGATGTTAGAGAATTTACTCATCTCTGTATGTATGTATGTATGTGTATGTATGTCCATGCATGTATTTAACAGAACATCAACAAGACCTGAAGCCAACCCAATAATCCCAATGACAATTTTTTTTTGTAAACATAGAAATTATTCCTTCTGATCTTAAAGCTTGAAACTTACATTTGTTTTATCTGATTTTCTTTATCAGAAGACCCTCAGACTCTTGAAAAATATCAAAGAAACAAAATTCACTACATCACAGCATCCAGACAAAGAGATGCCACACCTCTGATTTGTCATGATTGTTTCCTTACCACTCCCAGTTCCTATTTTCCCAACTGACCACTTGCTTGCTGTTAACCAACTATTCTTTCTTACCCTTCCCTAGTTCCTGTTACTTCACACAGTTATCTTCTTTCCCTGCTGTAAAAACCCTTAAGTTACCTCAGTCAGGGAGATGGATTTGAGATTAATCTCCTCGGCTGCAGCACCTAAGTATAGGCTTCGTTCCTAGCAATACTAATTGTCTCAGTGATTGGCTTTCTATGTGGCAAACAGCAGGACCTAGACTGAACCCCTGGTGTTTTCGTAACAGACATAAAAGTTACTCACATGATCATGTTTGCAAATTAAATATTGTGAGGTACTTTCCATTTATCTCCATCTGTACTCAATGTCGATTATTGGTTCAAGACCAATTTGGGGGTTTGCTCCTTGACCTAGAGTCTCAGTACACATAAACACAGCAAATTTTTTTTTACCACACTGATGAAGAACAATGTCTAAGGCTTCATAAATCTTGTGTATTATTCCATTCACATCCAGAGTGAGCAACCGATATCTAGAATTATCTCTAGGCTGATGGGTAGCATTTTTCTAATCCTAATTTATGAATGAGAGTGGGCTTTATCCTGACCATTTTCTTGGCTTTATACAGAGAATAACATCCTGCTCCTCAACCATCTGTGGGGATTGACACTTGCAATTTTGATATTTAACCCCTATTTCTTGCTTAGCCTTTGTGCTACCTCTTTGTTTATGGCAGATCATCTTTTTGCTCTTGAGCTCACCTGTGCTTCTCTCTTCACAATGTGTTCATTACTTATGTATGTTTTAGATGTTAATGTTTTTGTTCTGCATCCATTGGGCATAACGTTGATAGGAGTCACTTTTTTCCTCATATAAAACATTTATCATTTCGAATGACCTAAAACTAATGAGAGAAAGTTATAGAAAATTATTTCAGCTCTCTTTTACCTACTCATATATTTTGAGCAAATTAAGCCCCACTAATAAACCTAGCAGTTAAATATTAGAAGCAGTTAAACTGACTTTCACTTTTCTGTCTGAAGAAGGCACTGGATAGGGAATACTGAAAACACAGTTCTAGATTTAGCTCTGCGACTCATGATATATTTTTAGTAAACCCATTGGATCCAATGTGTCAATTTACGGAAGAATTAAGAGGAAAAGACTGATATCTGTGGTACTTCTGAACTTTAAATATTATAAATATATAATTCTAAAATCATTTTCATTTTCTTCAATTCAGAAATTACTCTTGTTCACCTATTATTATTATGCTTCTTCATTGGTCTTCATTACAGTACATTCTATTAGTATTACTGTTCAGACTGGATTAAAATACATAAATATGATTTGTGTGTCTTCATTAATCTTTAAAAATTTGTGGTCAGATGAAAGAAAACTGTTGAAGAGTGATATTGTAGTCCCCAAATAAACTAGACCTAAAACTATATGCTTTTAGATGTGGAAGGTGGTGAGCCTTTGGTAGTATATAGTTCCAAATAGACCAGATTTGCTGCAGTTATGACAATTCTAAAATAACTGTCTTAAAATAAGTAAAATTCATTTCTTATTCCTGTGATATGTCTGTGATGGATTTGGGAAGACTGCTTGTGACTGTCCTTTAAAGATCAAGACGGATGCAGGCTATCTCCAGGCATCCTTATACTATCATTTTGGTGGGGAAGGCATTATAACAAATAGTAAAATGTCCTTTAAAGCTTTTGCTCTGAAATGACAATCACCATTTCCTCAAGTTATTCAGAATCTAATGGCAACACCCAACTTCATAGGCATGGGAAGGTACAATATTACTGATACTAGAAGTGGGGAGGGAAGTGCTGAGAGGAGAAGGGTGGGGTCCTTGGTGAGGGCTCCACACCCAGGCCTGTGCCCACACATCTAGGTGACGACAGGCACTCCTGTTTTTATTTCCAAAGGTTGCCTTTTCTAAGACAACCCCGGCCTGCCACACCCCCATCCTGTGTCTATGAAAACCTTGAGATTCTAGCAGGCAGAGACACAAATAGCTGGACATCGAGAGGAACACACTGGCAAAGGAACACACACAAGAAGCTGGATGTTGAGAGGAGCATGCTGGCAGAAGAACACACCAACAAACACAAGCAGATGCTGGTAGGCCAACCAGTAAAATGACATGCAGTTGTTGGCTGGAGCAGTGGAAGGCTAGCCCAGCTGCTGGCTTGCTTGACTCCAGGGGAAAACCACCTTCCACTTCATCCCTCTTCTGGCTTGGCTCTCCATCTATCTGCTAAGAACTACCACCACTCAATAGAACCTTGCACTCATTCTCTAAGCCCATCTGTTATACGTTTCTTTTGGTACACCAAGACAAGAAATCCAGGGATACAGAAAGTCCTCTGTTCTTCTGTTAAGGCAGGGAGTCTAAACTGACTAATTTACATAAGCCACCTATTGATGGCTAAACTAAAAGAGAACACTGTAACATAAGCCCAGTGGGGCTTCAGCTGTAAACATTCACCCCTAGATGCTGTTGCGGGGTTGGAGCCACACAGCCTGCCCGTCTGAATACTCCCTCTAGAGGTCTGAGCAGCGAGGCACTGAAGAAGTGAGCCACACCCCCATCGCACGCCCTGTGAGAGAGACATGGGAATATTTCCGACTTCATTACCACATGTCCAGAACTAGAAGGCAAATGCCTGCATATATACCTAAAGTCAACTACATCCCAGAGAGCTTTTATTTTCCAGTAACATATTGGTACCCTGATTAGGACACATCATTATCTTCATGTAGCTGAGTTAAAGAAGTGACATTAGTGTTCAACATGAGTGCTTTCTTCCAAATACACTTAGAAATTAAAGTTTCACTAAAATTTCTAAAAATCACCATCATTTTTGGAATAAAAGTTAATTTGAGCTCTGAGGAGAAAAATGATGTTTCAAATAAGTGTTATAGTTCGAAGGGTAAGTGATCAATCAGAGCCTAATAATTTGTGATCAAAAAGTAGATTTACTATAATAAAAATCAACAGTTTAATAAACATTTTTTCAAACAGAATAAAGTTCCTTTGTAATCACAATTGCCTAGATTCAATGCTAAAACACACATACCGAATAGCAAAAACAGAGTAATGTAATGTAGCAAATCATTCTCACTAATGTTATCTTATTTGAGATATCTTGAATAAAAAAAACAACAAATGAGAATATGTGTGCTATTTCTTTATTATTGTGTTTGTAGAAGAGTATAGTGGTTCAGCTACTTCAGTGATAAATACCAGAAAGATAATTTGGATGTTAATATTTCATATTAAAGTGAACTCATAATTATGAACTCATGCCCTTCTTGCTGACATATGGTCTCAATATGGCTACTGTTATTTTTCCACTCTTTATGAGTTAGAAAAAGGTTATAAAATTGCCACTTGCACACTTATTCTTAAAATGTATTAGGTTTCTTTACTTGCCCACACTGTAATATGGAGTTAAATTAAAATATTTTAAATTACGTATAAACCATAAAAAGTGCTATTCCCCTCCTCGGTTTTGCTGTGCCACAGAGAATTGAATCCTAGGGGAAAACTGACCCAAACTCCATGAAAACACTTCACTATCTTTTAAAAAAAAAATTCTTTATTCTGAATACTGATCCCATCATTATTTATGCCCTCAGTAGCTGTCTTGAAGTTTTCTAATTCTTTTCAAGCCTTTTTAGTCATTATCAACAGGAAGGGTGGTTTGAATTACTTATGTTGAAGGGACAGAATCAGAGGATAAATACTTTTGAGTGGATGTCAGAGGGCTGCATTGTGTAAGAAAGATAATTTGAATACCGACCAGCCCAATATGGGACTGCAGGCAGAGCAAACATAACTTATGACATAAAGAAGGTACTTTCATTCAAAGTCTGACATTATTTCTATAATTAATTACATGTAATTTTCAGCACACAAGTGAAAGTATATACAGTCACAAGGAGTCAACAACAGATGATTGAAATTTAGAAAAAAAATGGAATCAGAGCCACAAGAAATTCAGACATAATGTTATTAGAATCAGTTGTTAAAATAAGCATACTTGTATGATTCAGAAAATATGTAAATTTGAAAATAAAAGTAGAAACTACAAGCAAAAACTAAATGAAAATTATCTCTAAAACAAAAACACAATATTGAAAAATCAAGAATTTTGTAAATTAACTTACCAAAAAATCCAATACATCTGAAAAATTAGTTCACTAGAGAAAGAAGAAATAACATAAAATAAAATGAAAAGAAACAAACAAACAAAAAAAATAAGAGAATGTAAAAGACAAGGGTATACAATGAGATGTTTTACTAAATGTGTAATTAGAATCCCTGAATAAGAAGAGACAAAGACAAAGCAATACTTAAAAGAGACAATAGGTAAAAATAATGTTACCATGAAGCAAAAATATAATGCAATTAAAAGGTAAAAATAAAACTTTGTGTGGTCCTAATCTGATAATTTTACAATACATAAAGAAATTAGAGTAACTAATGGCAAAAATAAAGCAAGTCTACAGTTATAGTTGGATATTTTAATATACTCCTTTTCTGTTATCCTCTGAAGTACTTCAATGTGTCTTCCAGAGAGTTTCTTTTGGAACTGTGCAGATTTTGGCCTTATTTTCACAGTATCACAGGCTGTTGTAGCCTATGTTTATGATTTCTTTCTTTCTTTCTCTCTTTCTTTTTTTGGAAGAAAAAAGAAAAAAGAAAAAGAAAGAGAGAAAGAAAGAAAAAAAAGAATAATTTTTTTTTAAAAAAAGAATGTAGGAGAGAAAGAAAGAGGAAGTGGAAGAGGGAGAGAGAATGGGAGTATTACTTTATTGCCCAGGCTAGATGCAGTCTAAAAATGGGTATTAAAAACCTCTTTTGGCCGGGCGCGGTGGCTCAAGCTTGTAATCCCAGCACTTTGGGAGGCCGAGGCGGGTGGATCACAAGGTCGAGAGATCGAGACCATCCTGGTCAACATGGTGAAACCCCGTCTCTACTAAAAATACAAAAAATTAGCTGGGCATGGTGGCACGTGCCTGTAATCCCAGCTACTCAGGAGGCTGAGGCAGGAGAATTGCCTGAACCCAGGAGGCGGAGGTTGCGGTGAGCCGAGATCGTGCCATTGCACTCCAGCCTGGGTAACAAGAGCGAAACTCCGTCTCAAAAAAAAAAAAAAAAAAAAAAAAAAAAAAAAAAAAAAAAAAAAAAAACCTCTTTTATGCCAATAATTGTGCTTAATAATGGAGACAGGAAAAAATGAGGGAAGAAAATAACAAACAAGCAACCAATCAATATTTCATTTAAACCTGTGAGTAGGTATGATGTGGTACTGATGAGTGTGTATACTTTGAGCATTTGAAGTGGAGAGTTCTATAAATGTTTATTAAGTTTACTTGTTCCAGATCTGAGTTCAAGTCCTAGATATTCTTATAAATTTTCTGTCTCATTGATCTGTCTAATATTGATGTTGAAGTCTTCCACTATTATTGTGTGGGAGTCTAAGTCTCTTTATAAATCTTATGTATCTGGGTGTTCCTGTATTGGGTGTGTATATATTTAGGATCATTAATTCTTCTTGTTGCATTGATCCTTTTACCATTATGTAATGTCCTTCTTTGCCTCTTTTGATCTTTGTTGCTTTAAAGTCTGTTTTATCAGAGGTGAGAATTGCCAACTCCTGCTTTTTATTTAGTTATTTATTTTTGCTCTCCATTTGCTTGGTAAATCTTTCTCCATTCCTTTGTTTTGAGTCTTTGTGTATCCCGGCATGTGAGATGGATCTGAATGCAGTATGCCGATGGGTTTTGGCTGTGTCTTTTGATTGGGGGACTCAGTCAATTTAAATTTAGGATTAATAATAATATACGTGAGTTTAATACTGCCATTTGATGTTAGCTGGCTGTTTTGCCCATTAGTTGATGTAAATTCTTCATTATATTGATGCTCTTTACTTTTTGGCATATTTTTGGAAAGGCTGATACTGGTTGTTCCTTTCTATGTGTAGTGCTTCTTTCAGAAGTTCTTGTAAAGCAGGCCTGGTGGTGATGAAATCTCTGAGTACTTGCTTGTTCACAAAAGATTTTGTTTTCCTTCACTTGTGAAGCTTAGTTTGGCTGGATATGAAATTCTGGGTTGACAGTTCTTTTCTTTAAGGATATTGAATCTTGGCCCCCACTCTCTTCTGGCTTGTAGGGTTTATGCAGAGAGATCTGCTGTGAATCTGATAGGATTCCCTTTGTGGGTAACCCGACCTTTCTCTCTGGCTGCCCTTAGTATTTTCTCCTTGATTTCAACCCTGGTGAATCTGACGATTATGTGCCTTGAGATTGGTCTTCTTGATGAATATATTTGTGGTGTTCTCTGTATTACCCGGAGTTGAATATTGTCCTGCCTTGCTAGGTTGGGAAAGTTTCTCTGAATAATATCCTGAAGAGTGTTTTCCAGCTTGGATTCATTCTCCTTGTCACATTCAGGTACACCTATCAAACATAGATTAGGTCTTTTCACATAGTCCCATATTTCTTGGACACTTTGCTCATTCCTTTTTATCCTTTTTTCTCTAATCTTGTCTTCTCATTTTATTCCATCAAGTTGGTCTTCAACCTCTGATATCCTTTATTCTGCTTGATCAATTCAGCTGTTAAAACTTGTGCATACTTCGCGAAGTTCTCCTGTTGTGTTTTTCAGCTCCATTAATTCACTTATATTCCTCTCTAAATTGTCTATTCTTATTAGCATTTCGTCAAACTTTTTTCAAAGTTCTTAGTTTCTTTGCATTGGGTCAGAACAAACTCTTTTAACTCACAGAAGTTTCCTATCATCCACCTTCTGAAGCCTACTTCTCTTAATGGAACGCACTTGTCCTCCATCAGGCCTTGTTCCCTTGTTGATGAGGAACTGTGATCCCCTGTAGAGGGAGAAGCATTCTGATTTTGGGTATTTTCAGCCTTTTTAGGCTGGTTTCTTCCTTTGTTATAAACTTATCCACCTGCCGTCTTTGTAATTACCAACTTTCTAACTAGGTGTCTGAGTGAACGTCTGACTTGTTGATTCCCAGGGCTGGAATCTGAGCAACCCACTGCTCCAGCTAAAACAGCGGCATTAAGATTGATGGTGCTTTTCTGCCCAGGAATCTCCTGTCCGGCTTCCTTCTTAAGTCTGTCCTTCAATAGGCTGAATAGGTGACTCTACCTTCCTGGAGCTTCAAATGTTGGCCAAAAGGGGACTCAGTCCCATTTACTCTGCACCAAGAACCACTATGCCTCCGGCAAAACCATCGCACCGGCCACAAGAGTCCTGCTGGCTACCCGTGGGGCTCCTCTGCTGGGAATATCCTGATCTGTGAGCAACAAAAATTCATGTGAAAGTGTGGTGTCCTCTTGTTCTCTGCGCTTTCACTGGGAGCTACATCCAGAGCTGCTAGCGATCAGCCATCTTGAATCTCTCTCATGATTTCTTTGAGATGCACTGTTTAACTGTTTACTTATAACCAACTCCATGCAAAATTCACTGTTTCAAGGAAAGAATTTACCATGAAGCTAATAAAGTTTAAGAGTCAAGACCCCTTACTTCCATGGACTCCATCCAAGATGCTGAACCTAATTTTGTGTTCATAATTCTGTGTTTCTCTCTTCAGTGGCCTATTAGCTATGCACTGAATATATTTGACTCCCCACAAAACTTGTATTCACCTCTGACATAGCCAAAGGACATGTACAGACATGTATGTTAATTTCAAAAACTCTGATCTTATATTTATAGCATTCTGTGATCTCATCTTTCTTCCCTCAGTTTAATGGAGGCTATATTGAAAACTTTTCTTTAAAGAACTTTAGTTATAAATGAAAGATTCTTAATCTGATTTTAGTCTCTGAAGCACTTCATAGTGTCTCACAGAAAGCACTTATTCTGACCTTTTTAAGAAAGTGTTGCATCCATTGGCTTATCTTTTGATGAGGCTTCATTTTTAAAGCCACATCATAGAAGATCTTCAGTTTGAAATACAGAAATAATTAGCTTTTTAAATCTTATGAAGACTCAAATGAATAGATCATCAGATAATTTAGATTTTGGGATCTAGAAAGAAAAATGTTTTCTTGACAGAAATAAACTCACATTCATTTCGACTTGCTAATGAGGAATTCAATTAGGTTTTATTAAAAGAAACAAGAAGTAGCCTTCTATGCCAAAATTCTGACCTTCAACAGCGCCCCAAAGCTAAGCTCAGTTTGCATGTGGTATGCTTTTCAAAGTAAAGTAGGTGATAATATTACACATATTACCATAAACTACAAGTTACAGCTTTCCAGTTTATAGTATCTGTGTATTCGCTGTTTCTTTCTCAATTGATAAGAAAATGCCTTTTGGTGGGGGGGAGCTATTTTATAATGGCATTTCACTACTTAAATCCAAATATTTTATTATGTAGAATTGAGGTTAACATACTATAAAGTCAAGTCACAAAAATACACTGTCTTAAAAACTGTAAAGCTAATTCCTTCTCATTTATGTTCTGTTAAGTGGTCAGGGCTGGTATAGAGAATCAAGACCCCTATCTCATTGGCCATTTAACTAGCTTATTGGCCATTAAAACAAATATTTTCTCTATCACTTTATTGTTGCTTTTATAATTTCACTTGTTTCAGGTATGATAGATTAATCCAACATTATAAGTAAAGAATAATATTTCTTCAATATATCTTTCCTGCTAAAGTCCACAGAGGTAAAATAGCACTTAGCACATATTTTTATATATGAAACTGTTAATAAAGATCCAAAACATGAATCTATCCTTGATATAAAGATCTTGCATAGACAAGTATCTTAATTCTGTAAACTCTGATCTTTAATTGACAATATTCTGTGATATACTCATCCCTGTTTTGTTAGTATTATGGAGGCTCTACTCAAAACATTTTTTTTAATATGGCTTTATTCAGGCATGATGGCATATGCCTATAGTCCCAGCTATTCAGTAGGCTGAGTCAGGAGGATCACTTGTGCACAAAAGCTTAGTCTGGAAATACAACAGGCATAGTAGCTTACATCTGTAATAGCAACACTGTGAGAGGCCTAAGAGGGAAAATTGCTTGAGGCCAAGAGTTCATGACAAGCCCTGGCAACAGAGTGAGATCCTGTCTCTACCAAAAATTTAAAAATTAGCTGGGCTTGGTGGTGCTTACCTGTATTTTTAGCCCCTTGGTGGGTGCTGAGGTGGGAGGATCACTTGAGAGCCTATGATCAAGGATGCAGTGAGTCATAATCATGCCAACCACACTTTAACCTGGGTGAGAGAGCTAGACTCTGCCTCAAAAAAATAAAAATACAAATAAATAAAATTTGGCTTACTTAAGAATGGGCATACCTATCAATGTTCATGTCATGAATGTCATAAATAAGTTAAATGTAGCATTAGTATTTGATGACAGAGCAATCAGACTTTAAACACTTTTTTTTTCTATTATGAAATTTTAATTAATTGTTATGTGTTGCTGACTAACATTCTCAGTACTTCAAAAATAGAAACTTGGGGCCTGGGCAAGATGGCCAAATAAAAACAGCTTCGTTTGGAGAAGGTGGGTGGATTTCTGCATTTCCAACTGAGGTACCCAGTTTATCTCATTGGGACTGGTTAGACAATGGATGCAACCCACAGAGGATGAGCTGAAGCATGGTGGAGTGCTTCACCCAGGAAGCACTCACCCAGGAAGTGCAAGGGGTCAGGGATCTCTCACCACAGCTTTGCAAATCCACTGTAGCCAGACTGCTTCTCTAGATTCCTCCTCTCTGGTCAGGGCATCATTGAAAGAAAGGCAGCAGCCCCAGTCAGGTGTTTATAGATAAAACTCCCAACTCCCTAGGACAAAGCACCTGGGGGAAGGGACAGCTGTAGACACAGTTTCACCAGACTTGAATGTTCCTGCTTGCCAGCTCTGGAGAGAGCAGTGGATCTCCCAGCACAGCACTCAAGCTCTAATAAGAGACAGACTACCTCCTCAAGTTGATCCCTGACCTCCATGCCTCCTGACAGGGAGACATCTCCCAGCAGGGATTGACAGACACCTCATACAGTAAAGCTTCATCTGGCATCTTGTAGGTGCTCGTCTGTGATGAAGCTTCCAGAGGAAGGAGCAGGCAGCAATCTTTGCTGTACTACAGCCTCTACTGGTGATAGCCAGGCAAACGGGGGCTTGAGTGGACCTCCAGCAAACTCCAGCAGACCTGTGGAAGAGGGGCATGACTATAAGAATGAAAACTAACAATCAGAAAAGAATAACATCAACATCAATAAAAAGGGCATCCATGCAAAAACCCCATTCAAAAGTCTGCAACATCAAACACCAAAGATAGATAAATTCATGAAGATGAAGAAAAACCAGCATAAAAAGGTGGAAAATTTCAAAAAACTAGAATACCTCTTCTCCAAAGTATTACAAATCCTCCCCAGCAAGGGAACAAAATTGGATGGAGAAAAAGTTTGCCAAATTGACAGAGGTAGGCTTCAGAAGGTGGGTAATAACAAACTCCTTTGAGCTAAAGAGGCATGTTCAAATCCAAGGCAAGGAAGTTAAGAGCCATGATAAAAAGTTATAATGATTGCTAATTAGAATAACCCAGTTTGGAGAAGAACATAATTGACCTGATGGAGCTGAAAAACACAGCACGAGAAGTTTGTGAAGCACACACAAGAATTAATCCAGTGGAAGAAAGATATCAGAAATTGAAGATCAACTTAATGAAATAAAGTGAGAAGACAAGATTAGAGAAAAAAGAATTAACAAAGCCTTCAAGAAATACCGGAGTATGTGAAAAGACCAGACCTACATTTGATTGGTGTTCCTCAAAGTGATGAGAAAATGGAACTAAGTTGGAAAACACACTTCAGCATATTATCCAGGAGAACTTCCTCAACCTAGCAAGAAAGGTCAACATTCAAATTCAGGAAATACAGAAAACACCACAAGGATGCTCTTTGAGAAGAACAATTCAAAAGACACATAATTGTCAGATTCACCAAGGCTGACACGAAGGGAAAAGACATACAGGGAGAAAAGTTATGTTGCCCACAAAGGGAAGCCCATCAGGCTAACAGTATTTCTCTCTGCAGAAACCCTACAAGGCAGAAAAAAAATTTCAACCCAGGATTTCATATCCAACCAAACTAAGTGAAAGATAAATAAAATATTTTACAGACCAGCAAATGCTGAGGGATTTTGTCACCACTGAACATGCCAAGAGCTCCTGAAGAAAGCATAAAATATGGAAAGGTAAAACTGGAACCAGCCACTTCAAAAACATATCAAATTGTAAAGATCAGTGATGCTATGAAGAAACTGCATCAACTAATGGGCAAAATAATCAGCTAGCATCATAATGTAAGGATCAGATTCAAATATAACAATATTAATCTTAAATGTAAGGGGCTAAATGCCCCATTTAAGACGCAGATAAGCAAATTGAATAAAGAGTGAAGACCCAGCAGTGTGCTGTATTAGACCCATCTCACATGCAAAGACACATATAGGCTCAAAATAAAGGGATGGATGAGTGTTTACCAAGCAAATGAAAAACAAAGAAAAAAGCAGAGTTGCAATACTAGTCTCTGATAAAATAGACTTTAACCAGCAAAGATCAGAAAAGATAAAGAAAGACATATATGATAGTAAAGGGATAAATGCAACAAGAAGAGCTAACTATCCTAAATATATATGCACCCAATACAGGAGCATCCAGATACATAAAGCAAGTTCTTAGAGACCTACAAAGAGACTTAGACTCCCACACAATAATAGTAGGAGATTTAACACCCTGCTGTCAACATTAGCAAGATCAATGGGACAGGAAATTAACAAGGATATTCAGGACTTGAGCCCAGCTCTGGACTAAGCGGACTTAACAGACATCCACAAAACTCTCCACCCAAGATCAGCAGAGTATACATTCTTCTTAGCACCACATCACACTAATTCTAAAATTGATCACATAATTGGAAGCAAAACACTCCTCGGAAAATGCAAAATAACGGAATTCAAAACATACAGTTTCTCAGACCACAGTGCAATCAAATTAGAACTCGGGATAAAGTAATTCACTCAAAACTGCACAACTTACTTGGAGAATGAACAACCTGCTCCTGAATTTACTGCACAAATAACAAAATTAAGGCAAAAATAAATAAGTTATTTTAAACCAATGAGAATAAAGACACAACGTACCAGAATCTTTAGGACACAGTTAAAGCAGTGTTTAAAGAAAAATTTATAGCACTAAATACCCACATGAGAGAGTGGGAAAGATCTAAAATCAACACCCTAACAACACAATTAAAAGAACTCATGAAGCAAGAACAAATTCAAAAGCTAGCAGAAGAAAAAAAAAAAAAAAAAAAAAAACAACTAATATCAGAGCAGAACTGAAGGAGACAGAGACATGAACAAGATAGATAGACTGCTATCGAGACTAATAAACAAGAAAAGAGAGAAGAATTAAATAGACACAATAAAAAATGATAAAGAGGAGATCACCACTGATCTCACAGAAATACAAACTACCACCAGAGAACACTATAAACGACTCTAAGCAAATAAACTAGAAAATCTAGAAGAAATTGATAAATGTGTTGCACATACACCCTCCCAACACTAAACCAGGAAGAAGTCAAATCCCTGAATAAACCAATAAAAAGTTCTGAAGTTGAGGTAATAGCCTACTAACAACAACAACAACAACAACAACAACAACAACAAGCCCAGGACCAGACAGATTCACAGCCAAATTCCACCAGAGATACAAAGGGGCGCTTGTACTGTTCCTTCTAAAACTATTTGAAACAATGAAAAAGAGGGACTCCTCCTCAACTGATTTTATGAGGCCAGCACCCTCCTGATACCAAAACCTTGCAGACACAACAACAACAACAACAACAACAACAACAACAAGTTTGAGGCCAATATCCCTGATGAACATTGAAGCAAAACTCCTCAAAATACTGGCAAACCTAATTCAGAAGCATATTAAAAAGCTTATCCACCATGATAAAGTTGGCTTCATTTTGTGTTTGCAAATTTGGTTCAACATATACAAATCAATAAATGTAATACATCACATAAACAGAACCAATGACAAAAATCACGATTATATCAGCAGATGAAGAAAAGGTCTTTAATAAAATTTGACACTCCTTTATGCTAAAAACTCTCAATAAACTAGAAACTAATGGAATGTATCTCAAAATAATAAGAGCTATTTATGACAAACCCACAGCCATTATCATACTGAATGGGCAAAAGCTGGAAGCGTTTCCTTTGAAAACCAGCAGAAGACAAGAACGACTTCTCTCACCACTCCTGTCCAATATCCTATCCAACATAGCATTGGAAGTTCACGCCAGGGCAGTCAGGCCAAATAAAGAAATAAAGTGTATTCAAATAGAAAGAGAGGAAGTCAAATTATCTCTCTTTGCAGATGACATGATGGTATGTTTTGAAAACCTCATCCTCTCAACCCCAAATCTTCTTAAGCTGATAAGCAACTTCAGCAAAGTCTCAGGATAGAAAATCACTGTGCAAAAATCACAAGCACAGATTCACCAAGGTTGAAATGAAGGAAAAATTGTTAAGGGCAGACAGAGTGAAAAGTCAGGTTACCCACAAAAGGAAGCCCATCAGCCTAACAGCAGATCACTCTGCAGCAATCCTACAAGCCAGAAAAGGTTACAGGAACTGCTAACTAGAATAACCAGTTCACCAAGGTTGAAATGAAGGACTATCGTTGGACTAGTGCAACCAATAATAGACAGAGAGCCGAATCATGAGTGAACTCCGATTCACAATTGCTACAAAAAGAACAGAATATCTAAGACCACAACGTATAATAGATGTGGAGGATTTCTTCAAGAAGAACTACAAACCACTTCTTAAGGAAATAAGAGAGGAAACAAACAAATGGAAAAACATTCCTTGCTCATGGATAGGAAGAATCAATCACATTGTGAAAACATCTATGCTATCCAAAGTAATTCATAGATTCAATGTTATTCTCATCAAGTTACAAATGATTTTTTTTCATAGAACTAGAAAGACTACTCTAAATTTTATGTGGAGCTCCCCCTGAAAAAAGCCTGTATAACCAAGGCAATCCTAAGGGTGGGAGGGGGGAAACTAGAGGCATCATGCTACTTGACTTCAAATTATACTACAAGGATACAGTAATGAAAATAGCATGGTACTGGTACAAAAAAACAGATATATAGACCAATAGCACAGAGTGGAGTCCTCAGAAATAACACGACACATCTACAACCATCTGATCTTTGACAAACGTGACAGAAACAAGCAATGGGGAAAGGATTCCCTATTTAATAAATAATATTGGGAAAACTGGTTAGCCGTATGCAGAAAACTGAAAGTAGACCCCTTCATTACACCTTACACAAAAATTAACTCAAGATGGATCAAAGACTTAAATGTAAGACCTAAAACCATAAAAACTCTAGAAGAAAACCTAGGCAATAACATTCAGGATATAGGCATGGGCAAGAACTTCATGACTAAAACACGAAAAGCAACGGCAACAAAAGCCAAAATTGACAAATGGGATCTAAACTAAAGAGCTTCCACACAGGGGAAAAAAAAAATCATCAGACTGAACAGGCAACCTACAGAATGGGAGAAAATTTTTGTAATCTATCTATCTGACAAATGGCTGATAAGAAACTTAAATGAATTAAAAAAAAAAACTCCATCAAAAAGTGGGCAAAAAGTATGGGCAGGCATTTTTCAAAAATAATATTTATGCAGCCAAGAAACATATGCCAAAAAGCTCATCATCACTGTTCATTAGAGGAATGCAAATCAAAACCACTGAGATACCATCTCAGGCCAGTTAGGATGGCAATCATTAAAACGTCAGGAGACAACCGAAGCTGGAGAGAATGTGGAAGTAAGAACATTTTTACCCTGTTGGTGGGAGTGTGAATTAGTTCAACCACTGTGGAAGACAGTGTAACAATTCCTCAACTTTCTAGAACTAGAAATAGCATTTGACCCAGCAATCCCATTACTGGCTGTATACACAAAGGATTATAAATCATTCTACTATAAAGACACATGCACGTGCACATGTACATTTATTGCAGCTCTATTCACACTAACAGAGACTTGGAACCAACCCAAATGCCCATCAATGATAGACTGGAAAAAGAAAATGTGGCCTATATATGCCATGGAATACTATGAAGCCGTATAAAATAATGAGTTCATGTCCTTTGCAGGGACATGGATGAAGCTAGAAACCATCATTTTAAGCAAACTAACACAAGAACAGAAAATCAAACACCATATGTTCTCACTCAAAGTGAGAACAATGAAAACATATGGGCACAGGGAGAGGAACATCATACACAGTGCCCTGTCTGGGGGTGGAAGGCAAGAGGCAGGATAGCATTAGGAGAAATACCTAATGTAGGTGACAGGTTGATGGGTGCAGCAAACAACCATGGCACATGTATGCCCATGTAACAAACCCACACTTCCTACACCTATATCCCAGAACTTAAAGTGTAGCTTAAAACAAAAAAAAAAAAAAAAAGAAGAAACATAGTGATTATTCTAAAGATTCTGCAAGACAAACGTATTTTAAATACTAAACATACAAATGTATAATTCTTGCATGTACTATAAATTTAAAATAATAGTGAACATTAAAATATATAAATAAACATACAAGTAAATACAATCAATAGTTATTTACATACCATCAAACTTTAAAAAATCTTAATGTTTCTTGTTTTTGTTTTTATGAAAAATAAAATGCTACAAATGTACTCCAGACCATTGTGATTATCTCCTTGATTACATTCTCCTCACTCCATTCCAGGGAAAACCACTACCATTAAATCAGGATATATCATTATTTTGCATGTTTTTAGAATACATTCACCAATAAACAGGTTTTAAATTTTTTATAAATGGTATCCACATATATGTATATTATATATATATATAGGCATCACAGTTTATGAATATTCAGTAATATACTTTTTATTTTAGAGACTTACACCTGTTGATATTTGTAGTTTTAGTTTTTTCCTATAAAATTCTCATCTCATAAATAAATTTTTATTTAATGATTCTCTTCATGAAATTTTATATCTTTTAATCATTTTTCACATGACATATAATAGTCAATATTTGTATGCAAGTTTCACTGTATACAGGAATTTCTACGAGGCATTTACATTATGAAAAGAAGTTAGATTTATATAGCAATTCAGAATAATCTTAGTGAGACATTACAAAGCCTGAAAAGTGTTTGACAAATTTACTCTTGATGAGAATAGCATAGAGTTCTTCTTGCTCCATAACTGGACCAACACTTAGAATAATACCATCATCAGCGTATATGACATCTGATAGATATGATATACTTTTAATTTGAATTTATTAAAAGGTTGAAAAGTTTTAATATACTTTATTGGCCATTTGAATTTATTTTTCTTAAAGTGAACAATCAAACATTCTGATCATTATTTTCCATTGGTTCTTTTACTTTATTTCAAAATTCTTCATATATTTTAAATATCAATCCTTATAAATATTTATACATTTAAAACACCTCCTTCCAGATTTCAACTTGTCTATTTATGTTCTAGATAATCATTATCGCTACAGATATTTATATCCCTATATCTACAGATATATACACACACACACACACACAGAGACATAGATATATATATATATCTACAGATATAAAATACAAAAAAGAACTTAAACTCTTTTTAAAAGAAAATATATCTAATAAAATATATCCATTTTTTTCTTTGTGATGTACACTTTGTTGTGTTGTGTGTGCTTCAAGATCTTTCCTCACAAGTTCAAAATTTAGCAACATTGCTCTATGCTGCTTCTATACCTGTTCCACTCTACAAAAATGTACTATTTGAGTGTTCCTGAGGACTGAAAGTTTTCTTTACAGGAAGTTGAGAAGTAGTTGCAGTTTCTAGATCAAGAAATGTAGAGTCAACTTTGAATGGCACTGACTTAAACAGATACACTGAATTATAGATATAAGCATGAAAAAAGAAAATAGAATTAAAGTTTAAATGCAAGATAGTCATATTTGTGAACCATAAATGTAATAGCAAAACAAAACACTGAGGAGAGCTAAAACTGAAGGCCTGTAAAAATTCAAGCAATAATATTTTGTAATGGAGTTTAAGAATTTGGTTCCTATGAGAAATAGAGGGTTTAGCTTTAAGCCTGTTGATGAATAAAAGCCAAACTCTAAAATATTTGAAGAGATTTATTCTGCACAAAATATGAGTGTGGCCCATGACACAGCCTCAGGAGGTCCTGAAAACATGTTCCCAAAGTGGTTGGGTTTCAGCTTGGTTTTACATATTTCAGGGAGTCAGAAGTTGTGGGCAAATTCATAAATCAATAAATGTAAGATATACACTGGTTTAGCCTGGAAAATTGATACACCTTGTAAAGAGTGGGGACTTGGAAGTCATAGGTGGATTCAAAGATTTTTCTGATTGCAATGGTTGAAAGAGTTAAACTTTACTTGAAGGATTGAAGAGAGCATAAAGAAATGCTAGTTAAGATAAATGGGGTTGTGAAAGCCAAGCTTCTTGTTTCATAGATGGAGCCTTTGAGTCGTAGGCTTCAGAGAGAGTAGATGCTAAATGTCTCCTATCAGACCTTAAGGGATTCAGGGTGTTAAGAATGTTATTTTTGGTTTATAAGCCCCAGTTTGAGGCCAGGGCTGAGGCTACCTCTGCTCTTGAGAATGGCTATACATAACTAACTGATGTTATAACAGAGAAAGAATTATTAAAATTCAAAATAGTATACAACTACTTCTTTAAGATCAAAGAACATAAGTAAAATTTTAAAGACAGTCTGCTGGAAAATATGCTATAATTTTATATTTTTAAACAATGATGTAATTCATAAGCAACTGATGAATTTCTATGTAAATGCAGTTTTATTGTTCTGCTCACGTAACATCTGGTTAGTGGGTTTGAGTGAGTCCTTGACACCTTGGTATACTCTTTTTTTATTGCATTTTAGGTTTTGGGGTACATGTGAAGAACATGCAAGATTGTTGCATAGGTACACACATGGCAGTGTGATTTGCTGCCTTCCTCCCCCTCATCTATATCTGTCATTTCTCCCCATGCTATCTCTCCCCACCTCCCTCCCCCCCCCCCCAGAGTTTTTCTGGTGTTTAACTCTTCAAAGGACACTTTGTGAAAAATATACCCTGATCTTAGGTTTGACAACCACAATCAGGAATACTAACTTCTTCAATTATCCAACATAAGAGAGACTTAATTCTTTCCCCTTTCTAATTCTAATTTCTACCATGCTTAATGATAGCAATTGCATAATGATTACTTGTATTTATGAATAATTCTCAATTCTCTATTTAGTTCTCCCCCAGCCTATAGCTTGTTTTTTTTTTTTTTTTTTTTTTTTTTAGTCTATTACTTATATATTTAAACAGAAGATTCACATGTTAATGAAGTAGAACTTACCAAAATTTTTCTTTTACGTATATTTTTGGGGGATTTTTTCATCTTATATGAAATAAAACAATGCTTGCTTAACCAAATGTCTTTAAATTTTTTCCTTGTTTCCTCTCTTAGTAGTTATATAAATTTTCAATTTGTATTTACTTTTATGATTCATTTGTCCTAAATAGATGGACATAAAACCTCCTAGGGTAGTCAGGAGTTGTCAATTATGTATGTGAAGAAACTACCAGAAGTTAGGGAACAAATTACCAATAAGAATTAGTGAAAACACTACCTAGAGATCACACAACCAGGAGACTGACACCTTTCTCCAGATAATACAGAAAACCTCATGACTCAAAGGAATTGGTGACAGTAGTCAAAAGGTTTCTCCTGAATATTATATGATAATTACCCTTAGACAAATTGGTTCTTTAGTCTCATCTTACAGATCTTCAAAGTAAATCCTTAAAAAAATGAAATTATTTCCCAATAACTTATCTGTATGACAGAACAAAGCTAAAAAATATTTATAAAAATATGCAGCATCCTGAAAGGCAAACTCACAATATATGGAATTCAATTGAAATTAGCAGACATGCAAAGGAGCAGGAAAATAAATATATGCTGTTCAAAATAAAGTACAGACCTGATTATCAGCATCTAGTGTTGCTGGTAACCTCCAATAAACAACAGGAAGAGCATCATGTGCTAGGAATAGCTATTTAGGCCACATCAATGGTCCAGGACCATTTTGTCCTGACCAATTCATAAACATACAAATATACTATGTTATATTTCATTTGACTCTTGGCTTTTGCCAAATGGCCTGAGCATTTGATCAGACCACTGGCAAACCTTAGACTGGCATATAAAATAAAGATCCCTGTGGAAACAAGACATTTGTGCAAAAATCAGATCTGCTACTTACAAACTCATTGTTACTTATGGGGATGCTCACTGCAAAAAAAATCCTATTCTGAAAAAAAGGAGCAAAACCAACCTCTCATCAGCTGAACATGAGACTGAATTATTCTCCCAGAACAAGCACATGCACAACTTATAGCCTTCTGTATCTGTAAGAGAAGGGCCTCTATCAGAAGAAAATCTGAGTAGTACATTTGCACTACTGTGAAAGGATGCCAGTGATTGGGTAATTTATAAAGAAAAAAATGTGGGGTTTTTTTTGTTTGCTTGTTTGTTTGTTTTCTGTTTTTTAGAAACCAAAGGTTTTATTAGTTCACGATTCTGGAGAGCACTCAGGAAGCATGGTGCCAGCATCTGTTTCTGGTGAGAGCCTCAGGAAGCTTACAATCATGGTAGAACATGAAGGGGAAGTAGATTTCATTACATGGTGTGAGAGAAAGATGGGTGTAGATGTCAGAATCTTTTTTAAAAAATCATCTCTCATGTGAACTCATTATGGTGGGGGGTGTACCAAGCCATTCATGAGGAATCCCTTTTCATGACCCAAACACCTCCTACCAGGCCTCATCTCCAACATTGGGAATCATGTTTGAACATGCAGTTTGGAGGGGGCAAGTATACAAACCATATCAACATTACCAAAACAAAACTGCCCTACCTGCTACATCCTGGTCAAAGGGATATATCTCTTGAGCCAGTGAGCAAGGGACTTCTTGGCAAATAGACCACATCAGGCTTTCTATCCCATCTATAGGGTTCCACTGAGGCAAAACTTTTTTGGATTAGACCATCCTGATGTTTTCCATTAACTCAAGCGACATTATCCCCTCCTGGCAAGTCCACATTTGTTTTCTATTTATGTTTCCTTGGCACAATACATCTGTTAATAGCCCCATGTTTGCAGCCAAAGCTATGTACCAATGAGCTCACTCATGGATCATATGATAGAATCTCCATGTTTCATAACAATCCCAAGTTGCAGGGGTGGTTAACCTTTCAATTCACAATTAAGTGATTGGCTTAAGTGACAACTGGGAGGACACTGGAAAACCAGCTTAGACTGCACATCCTGGGGAAACAACATGGGGTCTCATTGCAGCAATTCCCTGAAAAAGGCACTTCTCATTTGCTAATTATATTTGACCATGCTGTCACCCCTTTTTCAATGTTATGCTTTTCTTTTATAATTATTGATATTTAATTGTCCATGAGTGACCCTATCACCTCTCCCATCCTCTTCTACCCTTTTAAGAAGGCTCAAATTGATAGCAAACCAATTTTAAACAGAAAGGAGTGAAAGAAGTAATGCAAACCCATTTTAAATTTTTCAGAATTTTGTCCTGACCAATTCTTAAGTCTATTATGCCTTTCTGGACATACTGTATAAAAATGATTTACGTTAAATTGCTTTTGTTATGCATCTTGCATGTAACCCTTTGAATAAAAAGTCTGGTGAGAATAGCAGAAAATTAAGAAAGTAAGAAATTTTTATTATTGAATGAAGCAACAATGTGGCAGCAGACAAAATAAACAAAGCCCAAGCCGACCCCTGGGGAGAGGTGGGTGGTGGGGTGAGAGGTAGGATTAGGGCAGGACATTAATGATCTTTATTTTCCAGATCAGTTTCTGAAAGTTTTCAATTCATTCTGGGAAGAGACACACATACACACACAGACACACACACACACACACACACACACACACCCCACAACTGCCACCACCACCTCCCTGTACTACCTTTCCAAACTGCTGTGAACACATCAAGTTCAAAGCGACTGCTGAGACTAGGATCACACCTGGTAATGCTGATTATGATACAGCAGGGGGTGACCCCAGCTCCTGGATTTTTTCATGGAAAACACTTCCAGATGTCATTCACACTTCTAAGGCTGATAAACTAATGTCATGAACAAATAAAACTGTTCACAACTGACTGTCTCAGCTAGTCCTTTTGAAAGTAAGGACTAAATTAAATTCTCCTGAATGGATAGAAATCCCCGTGGTGCAACAACATCGTGAGGGTGCTATTAACCTGACTGTCTAAATAATGTATATCCTGACCGAGATGCCCTAACAGTGTAAACTATTTATTTACAGTGGCACCATGTATGCCCACTGGGATTGTACTTCTGTTTGTACCCTGACCATTATGACACAGTCACAATCCTAGAAAGCATTTACAGCAGCTTTAACTTACTGGCCAGAGCTGTGCTGTGACTGATTAAACCCTCAAGCCAGATTTTAAAAATAATCATATAAAAAAAAAAACAAGAAGTTTGGTATATTAGCCCATTTCCATGCTGCTGATAAAGAAATGCCTGAAACTGGGCAATTTACAAAAGCAAGAGCTTTAATTGTACTTTACAGTTCCACGTGGCTGGGGAAGCCTCAAACTCGTGGTGGACAGCAAGTCACATCTTTGATAGATGGCAGCAGGTAAAGAGAGAATGAGGATAATGCAAAAGCAGAAACCCCTGATAAAACCACCAGATTTTGTGAGACTTATTCACTTTAATGACAACAATAGGGGGAACCTCCCCCATGATTTGATTATCTCAAACCGGGTTCCTCCCACAACTCATGAGAATTAAAGGAATATAATTCAAGATGAGCTTTGGGTGGGGACACAGAGTCATACCATGGTAATTGGTCTCTCTGATCTCTAGAATACATTCTATTGAGCTTCGGGACATCTTTTCTGACTTAATAATGGCCGGAACTTATGGCTATATTCACTCTTCTAGGCATGTATGATTACCCCACTTAAACTTTAGTCATCATTCTGGTCATTAACAATTGTCTGAGATAATTTTTTATCTCAGTAAACATTTTTGACATCTGAGATTCAAACTTTATAAAACTTTCTTTGAAATCGCACTAAGCACACTCTTATCTGTTACCATTTTTTTTACATTTGGTTAATTTTAAGACATTCTCAATGAAAGAGCCAGCGGTTTAATTTATAGCCTGGCGCAAACTTTTTATTACATGACATTATCTAGACCACCTGAATTATAAAAAGTGAATTAAGTTTGATTTAATAAAAAATTATGGGATATTGGGGAATAGATGCCATTTTCAAAAACATCTGGATGACTTATGAGAAGTGAACCTGACCTACCCTCAAAATATTAAAAAATGGAACAGTGCTAGTAGGTCATTTTTATCAAAGTTCAATTAAATTAGAATCAATTGCATAAATATAGCTTGAAAAGTATATGAACATAAACATATATTGAAAACACATTTTAAGCAACTTTAAAACACTTGCTGTATAGAATAGAAACATCTTGTAATGTTAAAAATACACACATGTATATATGTGTTTATATATGTGTGTATGTATATGTGTGTGTATTTATGTATATGTGTATGTCTCTCTATATGTGTGTGTATATATGTATATGTGTGTTTGTCAATATATGTATAAAATATATAGTTCAGCCAAAACAGTACTTAAAAGTCACATTTATATTTTAAATGATATAAAAAACTAGAGTGGTTCACACTAAATGAGCCAAATATTCAACAGGAAGTTAGAAAAGTATAATAAAACCAAAAATAATACAATAATGAATATCATAAAAATAAGAGTTGAAAATCATGCCAGAATAATTTTATGAGAGAAGAACAAGCAAGTTAAAACAGTGGTTCCTAAAAGATACATTAAGTAAACAAATCTTTGTCAAGGTGGAGGGATAGGGGAGGGATAGAATTAGGAGAAATACCTAAAGTAATGACAAGTTGATGGGTGGAGCAAATCACGATGGCACATGTATACCTATGTAACAGGCCTACACATTCTGTACATGCACCTCAGAACTTAAAGTATAATTTAAAAAAATCACTACTACTAAAAAAAAGTATGTGTATATCTACTTATAAATATACATATATTATATTTTATTTATATAGCTATACTGATATATAGACATATATTTTATTATTTTTTATTAAAATATCATTTTATATGTAATTTATATTTAATATAAATGCTCCTTTTAAGTACTGGTTTGGCTGAGATATATATTTTATACATATGTAGACAAACACACATATACATATATATACACACATACACATATCATATTAGGTACTGTAAAATAAGACAGCCATAAAGACTGAAGATATTAGACAGTAGTAAGATATACTATTTGTAAAAAATCTTTATTTTAGTAAGCTTTAAATTTTGGAGTAAATCATATATATATATATTTAACTTATTATGTCATCTCTCTCTATATGTATATACAAAATATGTATCGCCTATTCAAACTCCAAAAGGAAGAACCTGATATGGACATGTTCAAAAATGTAAATTAAAATGTTTTTCCTAAAATAAATATAGGCTGAGGCACTTATGATACCGTTTCAAATAAATCCAAACACTAATCTTATACAAATAATTACAGCGGCTGGTAGATTAACAACAGAAAAAACCATCAAACATTTTATATTTTGATAACAAAACAAGCCAGGTACAGTATGTGGAAAGAAAATTACTAATCTCCTTCACAAACAGAGATGCTAGAAATCTAAAAAATGTATTAGCTAAGTGAGTACAGACATGCATAAAAATGATAATATGCCATTTTCAGGTTGTGTCTACATAAGCAAAGTAAAGATGGTTTAATAAACATTTTGAATGCTGTCATTACAAAGAAATGATACATTTTAAAAGTGATGAATATGGTAACCACCCTAATTTGATCATTAAGTAATATATATATATATATATATATATATGCATTGAAATATCACATTGTACCCTATAAACATGTGCAATTATTATGTCAATTATTTTTAATATTAAATAAATATTTTTAAAAGTAGAAGAGCACGGAGTCTACAGGAGTAGCAACGTTACATTCCTGCTCCTAAAGAGAATTATAACTACCTGGAAATACACCATTTTAATATTGCTGAAGTAAAAATTCATTTCCACATTCCACCCAAAACTTACTGTAAAAACCACTATCAGACAAATAAGTCCACTCTTTTGTGTACTAAATTCATTACCTACCATCCTCAACAAGATTCTTCAACTTAAATACACCCAAAATACACTTATTAATCAATCATTAAAAGGATACCCTGTATTTTTTTCCTGACTTGTGTATTTCTCTAACTTGGATCATTGGAATACCACCTTTAAGATCAATAAAATATAGCTTTCATCTTGTACTATTGTTAATGATGGAGGGTGTCCAGGTTCTTTGCTTCTTGAACAAAAGATTGGACAAAAGGCACAAACAAAGCAAAGAAAGAATGAAAGCCTTTATTGAAAATGAAAATATACTCCACAATGTGGGAACGGGTCTGAACATAGGAGTTCAAAGTCCCCATTACAGAATTGTTGGAAGTTTTAATACCTCCAAGAGGATTCTATTGGTTACTTTGGGTACATCCTATGTAAATGGAGAGGATGAAGTAAAGTTACAAAGTCACTTATGGTGCACACCCTATCGAGATAATATTTCCTCTTAAGGTTGAAGTGTGAATCAATCTCATGTTCCTTGCCTACAGAATCTATTTTCCTGACTCACTATTATTTTATTTAATTCATATATGAAATAAATTCATTTTACTATTATCATTTTATGTAATAATTACCTTGAAAACATATTGCACTATCATATATTATACTGCAATTTAAAACAAATATATTTAGGTTATAGTTTTAAACATAGTACCTAGACAACACCTCTAATCATATTGCATATAGTGAATGGAATGCATACTACTTTCTGTCATGACTGTGCTACTCTTCACCTCCTATTACTATATGTTCCCTCTGCTGTGATCCAGATCTTATCTCTTTTCCACACACTCACAGTCAATACCACTGTGTTCCCCAAGATACAACACTGTGTTCAGCATATTCACTTCTTGCAGCAAAATCCCTTTGAAATGTATACATTTTAAGTCCTAGCCGCAGAGTGTTCTTTTATTATACCTCTTAATTTTCTTATACTCCACCATTGATAGGATTTATATATTTTAATTTTTTTTTTACTTTTCTTTCAAACTATTAAGCATAGCTTTCATGAAGAAAACAAACAAAACCTCCACCTCATTGATCTTTACATTTTCACTTATCTAATTACCTTACTCTTTCTAGTATGTACTCATACATTAAAGATTTTTGTTTCTGACATACCTTATTTGTTGACTGACCATTTGCTGACAGCATTCTTGAAAAGTTCAACATCAAGATAAAAAAAAAAATGCTGGGTTTTTCTCTCAAATGGACTTTCTTGCACTCAGCTCAGCAACTTACTCCCAAATTTACACTATAAAATCTTGTCAAAGGAAGATACTGATGAACTTTCTATTGGAAACTGATGTAAGTACAGTCATTCACAATCAGATGTCTGTTTTTTTTTTGTTTTGTTTTTTTGTTTTTTTGTTTTTTTGTAGTAATTCTTCAGTTGTAGGATGTATGCAAGCCTTATCAGTCTCCCTACTGCCAGGTGGTATGTTATAAGGAAAACAAGCCTCAGAATAAATTCTGCTCTACTGGGAAATGTTATCATCATTTAGGCAAAATATATATATATATATATATATATATATATATAACAATTCTGGAGGCTCTATGAATTTCAAGAATTGTGTCTTCCCTAAATGTTGAAAGTTCCTGAGTCAAATGTAACAATACTCCAGGAGCAGAATTTGATGAGTCTTCTAATCAGTGTCAGGTAATGTATAACCCATAGGAATTATAGGCATAAAGACCTATTTATGTGGAATCCTTTGTTTCCTATATTTTGCATAATCATGAAGTGAGTTCATGACTTCAAGTGAAAAGTATTTACAAATATCCATTATAATATTTAATAAATCCTTGGTATAGATGACAGTAAGTATAGCTAAAGTGTTTTGGTAGTCATAGCTTGAGGGTAAATTTTTAATTTGTTTGAAATATTAAATAACGACACAAAAAGAGTGTATATCAGATTACGTAAAGTCAAATATTAACTAAAAGAGAAACATGAGCCCTCAAAACTAAGGCTTCAATAGATAGACTGATTATAATGCTGACAACTAATGTTAGTGGAAATGTAACTGTGCAGGGATTTTTTTTTTTTTTTTTTAGATGACTGTTCTTGTTTATTAGGGCTGAGATTTTGAGTGATCTGTGCTAATGCTGTTATTTTCTCATAAGTAAGGTTTCCATATAATTCACAAAATTAACCTGGGCATTTTTCAAAGGAAAGGGGGACAGTAACTGGATAGCTTCTGGGGACAACATGTTTACTACCACCTCAAACAACCTGGGTCAGGTAGTCATCCTACTAATTTTACAGAACATGGGGTTTTGCAGAACGTATTCTGAGTTACACAAGATTTTGTACAAGTTATCACCAACATACCAACAACCTATTCTACTATGACAGAGTCTGCTCATTGTCCATAAAAATATCTTTTTCTTCTTCCTGAGAAGACAATTAAACCAAACTTGTTAGAATTCTTTACAGTTAGCTGTGGTAATATGACTGAATTCTAGTGAATGGAAGGAGAACAAAAATAACCCATGCTTCTTCTAGGCCTGTCCTTTTCCTTCTCTGGTTGATTCTGGCAACAGAATAATCATCTGGTAATCTGGAATAGCCTTACCTTCAAGATGGCAGAGTGGTCCTCAGCATTGGTCTCTGAATGACTGTGGAATATATGCTCTCATCCCCTCACCAATTACCCTGGACTGTTAGATGATCTACTCTTATGTTGAAGCACTATGCACTTGAGTTTATGAGTCGTAATAGCCCAGCATTCCCTAATTAATTAGCATACCTTTTGGATCTTTACAATTTCCCTATATTTACAGTTTTATTTGCCAAGGTCTAGGGACACTTAGTTTTTATTGTGTCTTTTCATATATCTTTACGATTATCACTCTTATTTTATTCTTTGTATATGAAAGAAATACTCCGCTAATTTTACTGAGATTTCATTACCAGTTGTGAATAAGCAGTATATGTGGGCTATTAATTCACCCCATTATAGATAGCATGCTATACTGAAAGAAAGTAATTTGAATTCTGTGCAATGCTTGCCTCACAATGTCAAAGGGTAAGAACTGCTGAATTTCACAAACCTGGATGCTTTTTCCCCAAAGAGTTCAAACAGTGGAATAGTGAGTCATAGTGTTCATAAATTTGTGGACATTTTTGTAGACTAGTAAAAGAAAGTTTCTTTGATTAACTGCTATTTGAGCAGATATTTGAATGATACAAAATAACAAGCTATGCAAAGCTGGTACAAATAATTTTACATGACTTTGTTAATACCACTAAATTCAGTGACTTACAGGAAGCCAAGAACACTCAGGAAACAAATCCAATCCTCAAGATTTAAAGTTGTGGGAGTAGCAAAATGCTATCAGCTACATTGTTCGAGAGTTAGAAAAAAAGGCAGCATTTTATTGCTATTTCATTTAAGCACTGTTATATACAAGTGTTTCTATTACTTCTTATTATCTGCAGTAATATATCTTTACAAGTATAATTGAAAAAAGTGCCACTATTCATATATTCCCTGCCTAGTTAATGACTCTAATACTAATTGAAAAGCTTTGGCAGTTTCATAATTCCATCAATAAATCTATGTACTTGTAATGATACTATCAGCAAAGTATCTCATTGTTTTGACCTGGTGCCACTTTAGCAACAGGCAATAAAAGAGGGGAGAAATAATAATTTCAGGAGCAAACCTTCCTGTTTCTCATGCATACATATTTTCCAGGTCTAAGAAAATATTAATTCTTTAAACCTTTTCCTTTAACTTTTGGAAAATTAGATTTTATTATTCTTAATTTGTATGATATGTCTTACCATGTTGTAAGACCTCTGTATATAGTTCATGTAACCATTTTATTTTCCTTTGGGTCACTTGTCTTCTGTTATACCACACTATTTTAATTATATTTGGAAGATTAGAAAAACAATACTTAATTGCAAGCACAGCAATTGCTAGTCAGAAGCTCTTTCTCCTATCCACCCCATACAGCTATCCTAATATGATTTTCATAGTTTGTAACCTGTTTTCAACATTTAGCTGAAAATACAAGTAGTGCAGAGAGTTCATGTGTGCAAACCTGGTAGTTTTATTTTGACATTTAAACTGTTTTGACTTTTAGGAAGCACACATAGCTTTCTCATGCAGTAAAACAGTGTTGCACAGAATTTATAGAACTCAAATTTGAAGCTCATTCTCCTATTAATGTCAAATACAGGATAGAATTAATAGCCACATCTAGTTTGCAAAATTCTTGGTGTCTAAGAGTGTATTATACAATCCTGATTAAGTAGATACCGAAACTGATATATGACCTCCTTTTCTCATGGAAACTTGCCAGGAAACAAATTAAAAAGAAGACAGTCATTGGATAATTAATTATACAAAAATTACCTAGTAACAATTATGTTTAAGTAACAGTTTGTGAAGATAAAACAAGACAAAACAAAATGATTTTTTTTAAAGAGAAAGTCAATCTTAACCCAGCACAGGATATGACACAATATGTCCCTGGGGAAATAATTGTATGCTGAGACATGGCAGATGAATGGGTGCCAGCAGGAAAATGTGGTGGGCAGGGAGAGATAGCATTTCAGTAAAGACAGAGAGAGTAGGAGATCCAAGATAACCGAATAGGAAAAGCTCTAGAATGCAGTTCCCAGCGAGAAGAATGCAAAGGGTGAGTGATCACCACATTTCCAAATAAGTTGTTACTGCCCACAGACCAGGAGATTCCCTGGCTGAAAAACTCCATGAGTTTCCAGCAGAGCTGTTTCAGCTGTGGCTGCGGGTCTCCACACAAAAACTCACACAAATTTGGGTGGCCATTTCAACAGGCACCTTGAATGCCTGGGATACAGAGCTACCCAATCAACTGAAAAAAAAAAATGGGGGGGCTTAAACAGAGAGCCAGGTGACCTGGCTCAGTGGGTCCCAACCCACAAAGACCAGCAATCTGAAATGCTCTTGACTGAGAATTTTACAGCAAGCAAAGTTGGAGCCAGGATAGTCCAGCTCAGTGTGGGGAAGGGTGTCAGCCATTACTGAGACAGTCCACCATTACAGAGGCAGTCGATCATTACCGAGGCAATCCACCTTTACTGAAGCAGTCCATCATTACTGAGGCAGACTACCATTACCAAGGCAGTTCTTACTGTACCTCTGTAAACAAAACCACAAGGAAGTTTACACAGCAGCTGGGCAGAACACACAGTAGCTCAGTAATGCCTCTACTGGCAGACCATGACTAGACTACCATCTTGCTGGGCAGGGCATCTTTGAAAAAAGGAAGCATCATGTCAGGAACTTATAAATAAAGCTCCACCTTCGCAGGACAGAGCACCTGGGGAAAAAAAAGACATTTATGAGTTCTACTGCAGATGACTTAAATGTCTCTGCTCAGAAGCTCTGAACAGAACAACAGAGATCCCAGCTCAGCACATAAGCTCCTATAAAGGAAATAACTTCAACATCAACAGAAAGGACTCCCACTCAGAGATGCCATCTGAAAGTCACCAACTACAAAGACCACAAGTAGATAAATTCACAAAGATGGGAGGAAACCTGCACAAATAGGATGGAAACACCAAAAACCAGAATGCCTCTCCTCCTTCAAGGGATCACAAGTCCTCAGAAGCAAGGGAACAAAGCTGGATGGAGAATGAGTCTGATGAATTGACAGAAACAAGATTCAGAAGGTGGGTAATAACAAACTTCTCTGAGCTAAAAAAGACATATTCTAACCCAATGCAAAGAAACTAAGAAATTTTTAAAAAGGTTACACAACATGCTAACGAGAATAAACAGCTTAGAGAAGAATATAAATGACTTGATGGAGCTGAAAAACACAAGAGAACTTTGCAAAGCATACACAAGTTTCAATAGCCAAATTGACCAAGCAGAAAAAGGATATCAGAAATTGAAGATCAACTCAATGAAATAAAATGAGAAGGCAAGATTAGAGAAAAAAAGAGTGAAAAGAAATGAACAAAGTCTACAAGAAATACAGGATTATGTGAAAAGACTTAACCTAAGTTTGATAGGTGTACCTAAATGTGACCTAGAGAAAGAATCCAAGCTGGAAAACACTCTTTGGGATATTATCCAGGAGAACTTCCCAAACCTAGCAAGGCAGGTCAACATTCAAGTCCAGGAAATACAGACAACACCACAAAGATACTCCTCAAGAAGAGCAACCCCAAGTCACATAATCATCAGATTCACCAGGGTTGAGTGAAGACGAAAATGCTAAGGACAGTCAGAGAGAAAGATTGGGTTAATCATAAAGGAAAGTCCATCAGACTCACAGAGGATCTCTCAGCAGAAACCCTACAAGTCAGAAGAGAGTAGGGGCCAATATTCAACATCCTTAAAGAAAATAACTTTCAACCTATAATTTCATATCTAGCCAAACTAAGCTTCATAAGCAAGAAGAAATAAAATCCTTTATGAACAAGCAATTGCTGAGAGATTTCATCACAACGAGGCCTGCTTCACTGAGCTCCAGAAAGAAGCACTAAACATAGAAAGGAACAACCAGTACCAGCCACCCCAAAAACATACCAAATGGTAAAGACCATTGACACAATGAAGAAACTGCACCAACTAATGGGCAAAACAACCAGCTAACATCAAAATGGCAGAATCAAATTCACATATAACAATATTAACCTTAAATGTAAATGGGCTAAATGCCCCAGTCAAAAGACACAGGCTGATGAATTGGATAAAAAGTCAAAACCCATCAGTGTGCTGTATTCAGGAAACCCATCTCACATGTGAGAACATGCAAGGACACACATAGGCTCAACCTAAAGGGATGGAGGAAGATTTACTAAGAAAATGGAGAGCAAAAAAGGCAGGAGTTGCAATACTAGTCTCTGTTAAAATAGACTTTAAACCAGCAAAGATCAAAAGAGACAAAGGGCACTACATGATAGTAAAAGAATCAATCCAACAAGAATAGCTAACGATTCTGAATATATATGCACCCAATACAGAAGCACCCAGATATATAAAGCAAGTTCTTAATGATCTACAAAGAGAATTAAACTCCCACACAATAACAGTGGAAGCCTTTAACACTCCACTGTCAATACTAGACAAATCAACGAGACAGAAAATTAACATATCTAGGACTTGAACTCAGATCTGGACCAAGCAAATATTACAGACATCTACAGAACTCTCCACCCCAAATCCACAGAATATACATTTTTCTTAGCACTACATCTCACCTACTCTAAAATTGAGGGCATAATTGGAAGTAAATCACTCCTCAGCAAATGCAAAGGAATGGAAATCATCACAGTCTCTCAAATCACAGTGCAATCAAATTAGAACTCAGGATTAAGAAACTATCTCAGAACTGCACAAGTTCATGGAAACTGAAAAACTAGCTCTTGAATGTTGACTGGATAAACAGTGAAATGCAGGCAGAGTAAGACATTCTTCAAAACCAACAAGAATGAATACACGATGTACCAGAATCTCTGGGACACATATAAAGCAGTGTCTAGAGGAAAATTTAAAGCAATAAATGCCCGCATGAGAATCAGGAAAGGTCTGAAATCAACACCATAGCATCAAAATTGAAAGAGCTAGAGGAGCAACATTAAAAAAAAAATCAAAAGCTAGCTGAAGACAAGAAATAACTAAGAGCAGAGCAGAACTGAAGCAGAAAGAGAAACAAAAAACCCTTCAAAAAATCAATACATCCAGGAGCTAGTTTTTTTGAAAAGATTAACAAAATAAACAGACCGCTACCCAGATTAATAGAAAAGGGGATATCACCACCGATTCCACAGAAATACAAAGTACCATCAGAGATTACTACAAACAATTCTATGCACATAAACCGGTAAGCCTGGAAGAAATGGATAAATTCCTGGAAACTTGCACCCTCCTAAGCCTAAACCAGGAAGAAATTGAAACCCTGAATAGACCAATAACAAGGGCTGGAGTTGAGGCAGCAATTAATAGCCTACCAACCAATAGAAGCCCAGGTCCAGATGGGTTCATAGCCCAATTTCACTAGACATACAAAGAGGACCTGGTACCCCTCCTTCTGAAATGATTCCAAACAATACAAATAGAGGGAATCCTCCCTAACTCATTTTATGAGAGCAACATTATCCTGATGCCAAAACCCAGCAGAGCCTCAACAAA
Organism: Saimiri boliviensis; assembly: GCF_048565385.1. Lineage (NCBI taxonomy): Eukaryota > Metazoa > Chordata > Mammalia > Primates > Cebidae > Saimiri > Saimiri boliviensis. The sequence goes on from NC_133451.1 coordinate 157,176,474, forward strand.
AAAAGAAAACTTCAGGCTGATGTACATGATGAATATAGATGTAAAAACCTTCAGTAAAATACTGGCAAAGCAAATGCAGCAGCACAACAAAAAGCTAATCCATCATGAACAAGTAGACTTCATCCTGGGAATGCAAGGCTGGTTCAACATATGCAAGTCTATAAACGTAATCCACAGAACATAAACAGAACCAATGACTAAAACCACATGATCATCTCAATAGATGCAGAGAAGGCCTGCAACAAAATTCAACAGCCTTTTGTGCTAAAAACTCTCAACAAACTTGGTATCAATGGAATGTATCTCAAAATTATAAAAGCTATTTACAACAAACTCATAGCCAATATCATACTGAATGGGCAAAAACTGGAAGAATTCCCACTAAAATTTGGCACTAGACAAGGATGCCCTCTCTCAACACACCTATTCAATACAGTATTGGTAGTTCTAGCCAGAGCAATCATGAAAGAAAAATAAATAAAGGGTATTCAATTAGGAAAGGAGAAAGTCAAATTGTCTCTATTTGCAGATGACATGATTGTATATTTTGAAGACCCCATTATCTCAGCCCAAAATCTCCCGAAACTGATAAGCAACTTCAGCAAAGTCTCAGAATACAAAATCAATGTGCAGGAATCACAAGCATTCATATACACCAATAACAGATTAAAAAAGAACCAAACCAAGAACGAACTCCAATTCACATTGCTACAAAGGAAATAAAATATCTAGGAATACAACTAGCAAAGGATCTAAAGGACCTCTTCAAGGAGAACTATGAACCGCTGCTCAAGGAAAATAGAGAGGACACAAACATATGGAAAAACTTTCCATGCTCATGATTAGGAAGACTCAATATTGTGAAAATGGCCATATTGCCCAAAGTAATTTGTAGATTCAATGCTATCCCCATCAAGCTGCCTATGACCCTCTTCACAGAACTGGAAAAAAACAGCTTAAACTTCAGATGGAACCAAAATAGAGCCCACATAGCCAAGACAATCCTAAGCAAAAATAACAAAGCTGGAGGCATCACACTACCTGAATTCAAACTATACCACAAGGCTACAGTAATCAAAACAACACGATACTGGTACCAAAACAGAGATATAGACCAATGGAACAGAATAGAAGCCTCAGAGGCAACCCCACATATTTACAATCATCTGATCTTTGACAAACCTGACAAAAACAAGCAATGGGGAAAGGATTCCCTATTTAATAAATGGTGTTGGGAAACTGGCTAGCCATGTGCAGAAAGCTGAAACTGGACTCCTTTCTTACATCTTATACAAAAATTGACCCTAGATGGATCAAACACTGAAACATAAGACCTAACACCATAAAATCCCTAGAAGAAAATCTAGGCAAAACCATTCAGGATATAGGCATAGGCAAGGACTTCATGACTAAAACACCAGAAGCATTGCCAACAAAGCCAAAATAGACAAATGAGATCTAATTAAACTTCAGAGCTTCTGTACAGCAAAAGAAACAATCATTATAATGAAGCAGCAATCAACAGAATTGGAAAAAAAATTTGCAATCTACCCATCTGACAAAAGGCTAACATCCAGAATCTACAAAAAACTAAAACAGATTTACAAGAAAAGAAACAAGCAAACCCATTCAAAAGTGGGTGAAGGATATGAACAGACTCTTTTCAAAGGAAGACATATTTGAGGCCATCAGACATAAAAAAAATGCTCATCATCACTGGTCATTAGAGAAATGCAAATCAAACCACATTGAGATATTATCTCATGCCAGTTAGAATGGTGACGATTAAAAAATCTGGACACAACAGATGCTGGAGAGGATGTTGAGAAATAGGGACACTTTTACACTGTTGGTAGGAGTGTAAAGTAGTTCAACCATTGTGGAAGACAGTGTGACGATTCCTCAAGGACCTAGAAATAGAAATTCCATTTGACCCAGCAATCCCATTACTGCATATATATCCAAATGATTATAAATTGTTCTGTTATAAAGACACCTACCCACATATGTTCATTGCGGCACTGTTTACAATAGCAAAGACCTGAAACCAACCCAAATGCCCACTGATAATAGACTGAACAAGGAAAATGTGGCACATATACACCATGGAATACTATGCAGTCATAAAAATGATGAATTTGTTTCCTTTGTAGGGACACGGATGAATCTGGAAACCATCATTCTCAGCAAACTGACACAAGAACAGAAAGTCAAACACCACATTTTCCTAGTCATATGTGGGTGTTGAACAATGAGCACATGGACACAGGGAGGGAGCATCACACACTGGGGTCTGTTGGAAGGTACTAGTGGAGCGACAGTGGGGTGTAGGGAGTTCGGGGAGAGATAACATGGGGAGAAATGCCAGATATAGGTGACAGGGATATGTAAGCAGCAAACCACATCGATTTATATGTACCTATGCAACAATCCTGCATGATCTGCACATTTACCTCAGAATTTAAAGTACAATAAAAAAATTTTTTTTAAAGAAGGAAAAAGGAAAAAAAAAGACAGAGAGAGCCTGGTCTATCATGATAAATCGGGAACATGCTTGATGTTTGAAAAATGGGGAAAAGGCTGATAAGTCTGGGGCTTAATAAGTGAAAGGGAGAGTGGCAGAAAATTAGGCTGAAGTCAGAGTCAGTGAAGGAATCCTACAGAGCTTCTAAGATAATGAAATATGAAGACTTTACTCTATGTGCAATGGAAAGGAGCTTACAATGTTTAGGCATGATTTGACATGATTATCCTTGCTCTTTGAGGAGAAAATTTGCACTGCTGATGGAGAAGAGTTTAGACTAGGACAATAATATTGGATATATTTATTGTAATGGAGGGCATTAGAAAAACGTGATAGGTCAGACCCAAAGGCAACTGTAGTTTCCATGCATTTAGCCCAAGGGATGGTGTATTAGAGTTATGTTCTGTAGTTAAAACCACTAAGATTCTGAGTAAGGAGGAGGAGGTGGTGGTGTTAAGTATAAAGGTGCTGGTAAACTGACAGAGGGGAAGATAATATGAGGATTACTCCTTCTCTACCTAAAATTCTTTCTTGGGTATCCACTGCCAAGACGGTGAAGATGAATGCTAGTGGCTAAAAGAGTAATTGCTAAAATTTGGATTCCCTGTAATTTCAAATTCCAGCTTTCTTACTTTGAATATGTGCAGTCTAAAATACCTAACCTCACTTGGTTTCTGGCTCTATAAATAGTGATAATAATTGTATGTCTCTCAGAGTGCTGGCACATATATGGATTAAAGACAAAATGTGAAAAAAATATTTACACAATAATTGACTCTTCACAAGCATACAATAACAGTTGGTTATAAATTAAACTTTGCTGATATGGCCTACTGATCCCTACTAAGGCCCTGTGCATCCCTGCTCATGTCTCCATGATTGCCCAGTGGTCCTCTTTCTCTTGCACCTGGCACTCCAGGGACACTGGCCACCTTTCATTTCTTCTGGCATATTCTAATTGGTTCTGCCTCAGCTCCTGCTTGGCAGGATGCCACGGATTAATTCTCATCTGCTCCTGCCTTCACCTAGTTAATATTTACTCATCCTTCAAGTCTCAGCTCAAATGTCAAATTCCTCAGAGGAGGCATCTTCTACCAGACTGAAAATTTGTGAGGTCATAGGAAACAATGCTTAGCAAACTGTTTCTCAACGGCACTCAGTGCAATATTGACAACACGACAAAGACTCCACAGGTATTTATTGGATAAGTTAGTTGCTAATGATCAAATAAATAAATAGGACAGAATCATCTTTTGGGACAAAGACTATTAGTTTCACTGGTGATATACTGAGATTGAAAGATCTATAGAATATCTAAATGGATATTTTATTTTTTTCTGTCCTAAAATAATGTTTGTTGATAGGGGAAAAAGTAAGAAGAGGGTAAAGGATCCTAGACTTTCTCTGAGACCCTGGATGCAAATGCTCTCCTTCAAAGTAGAGTTGTGTTAGTACCGCTGAAGTATTAAGTACTAAGACAGAAACCTTTAAAAAGCAGTAATAAGAGAAAAAGGAAAATGTTGGAGGTAATCACAATGAACTGAATGTTTCACTATTAATAGATATGAAATTGTGTTTATTGGGATGGTAAGGAATACCACCTTGTAAGTGAAATGACTGTTTAACTCAGATTAGTTCAGACTTAATTACCAAATACAGACTAAGAGTTTCAAATCTGTAAAATTAATATTTTACATTGGGAAAGAGTTTGTGTTAATTTCCTATTTGATGCACTAGCAATATTTAATAGAATATGGTACGTGGGGTTTGTCTTTGAATATAATACTATGCATTCTTAGAAAAGCTTGTGCTTTATAAAACTCAGAATAATAAGTAAAAACAATGAGAAATAATGAATAAAATTAATGGGAAAATAGAGACATCTATGTAAAATCTATGCAATTTTTAAACCAGAGGATTTAATGAACAATAAGAATGTAAACCAAAATCTTTGTTGCTATCTGTAGCCGCCAAAACCCAGTCTTCTCTATGGGATTCAAGGCAACCTGCAAGGAAGAGATAACCACTCCAGACTCACAGGGTACCCTTCTGGGGAGAAAATTCTAGTGCAGGAGGCTGCTCTTATTTTTCTCAAAATTGAACTAAAATGTTCATGAATGCCAATGCAGCAGCTAAATTGATGAATAAATTTGTCCTCTTCTGCTGAAGTTTATAATTACATTATACTGATATCATTCAATTTATTAGTTGCTTACGAACTAATTTTTATTAGAGAAATGTTTTACAGGTGAACAAACTCCACAGAAAGATAGGTTCCAACACTTTATCAGGCTTGATCTCATAATTATTTTCATTTCTCATAAGATTTCCGTTTTATTATTAAATAAATATTAGAGTCAACCAATATAGAGAGATGTGGCTACTGAAAATAATATGAGCTTACACAGAAAGATGCCCCAGCTAAAATGAAGGGGGAACACCAGCCTTTTCTTAAAATGAATATACATCAGCCCATGACCAAGATGAAATTTAAACAATTTTTCATTGCAGGAATAAATGTTTCAAAACTGAAAAATAATGTTTGGTCTGTGTGTGCATGTGTATGTTTGCGTGTGTGTATAAGTGTTATGGAAATCTGAAATTGCTTCTTCAGTTCAACTCCTTTGCTGGCTCTAATTACAAAGGGGTGAGCAGTCTCACCAACTAGCTGGGAGAAGAGGAATCACCTGCAGACTCTAGGGAACCATTAAATATGGACTTCTAAAATTCTCTAACCTATATGCTTTTCCTCCTTCCTTCCCAGTTTTTTTCATTTATATTTCATCCTCACCAAGTATATTATTTCCCGTTTGCAGCGAGTTACCTTCTCTCTGTAGAATCTGTAGAAGTAATCAGACCCCATGTTTGTATTGACTGTATAAGCAATATTTGGAACACAAAAGATCAGCCTCAGTCTTAAGTAGAAACTTAGTATTTCTTCTTGCTTTTCCTTAATTCCTTCTCTTGAAATACAACTAAATTTCATTATATTCTCAGCATATGTTTGTTCATTTTTGTTGTTGTTAATTTTTAATTCAGCAGCTACTACTTAAAAAATGAGAAGTGAACACTATTTTTTGTAACTTTCCTAAAATTATGTCGTCCATTTTGGAAAGCATCATTCCATCACATACATGTGTTATTTCTCAAAGTAAGAAAGTTAACCAGCGGTATCACTGAGGATCTCCTTACCTAAGTATGAGAGTAATAAAGTGAGGGCCAACGTTGGGCAGAGTAGACGGCAACACCGCCTTATCCTTTAGAACTATTGTGTCAAGACTTGCAAAATTTTGCAAGTTTATATTAAGGACCTAATGTATGGAAAGTATAATACTGAACATACGGAAAGTATTATAATATTGTACTTTCCATAGGTTCAGTGATGAACAAACCTGACAATATTTTTTTGTGTGTGTAACAGGCTCTGTTGCCCAGGCAGGAGGGCAGTGCAGTGATCCAGGCTCACGGTAGCCTCCACCTCCCAGGCTCCCACTTCAGCCTCCCAAAGTGCTGGGACTGCAGGCATGAGACGCCACATCCAGGCTGACAAAAACATTGCCCTCAGGAAACTAATTTAATTGTAGGTATATGTTACTGAATTTGTTTTATCTTTAATGCACGTATCTTATGTCACTGTGTATACATTAGACTAACCTTGTATATCTAAGAAAGATAGTATTCAAGAAAATATTTGAATTGATTAATATGTTCTCACAGTTTTTAACTTTTTATTTTGAAACAGTTTTGAACCTCAGAAAAGCTGCAAAAATATAAAATATTCTTCTTTATTCAGCTTCCTTTAATGTTAACATCTCCTATAACCATATAAGGTTGCTGAAAAAAGGGAGGTGAGCCCAGACAACATAGTGAGAACCCCAATGACAAAAAATAAAATGTTAGCCAGATATAGTGGCACAAGGCTGCAATCCAAGCTACTCAAGAGGCTGAGGTGGAAGGGTCACTCTGGCCTGGGAGGTAGAGGCTTCAGTGAGCCATAATCATAACACTGCACTTTATACAAAAGAGTAAGACCCTGACCTGATCCAAAAAAAAAAAAAGAAAAAGTAGAAGAAAGATTACATTGAAAAAAATACTACTAATTAATCTACTGATTTTTTCCTGCCGTTTCATAACTTTGTCGCTTTTGAAGCACATTGGCTAGCCATTTTCTTCATCAATTTGATCTGTGTGATGTTTTCTGATGATGAGATTCATGTGCTCTTTTCGAGGGGCAATTTTACAGCAGAAGTCCTGTTGTGCCTAAGTGAATCACGTCAGGTGTTTTATAATGTCATCATAATATCTTATTTCTGGTTATACTAACTTGCAATACATCGATAAGGTGGTGCTTGTCAGATTTCTCCATCATCATGAAATTACATTTTCTCTTTGTATTTAGTGTCTGATAATTTGACATGTAAAGGAATATTTTGGAAAAATGTAAGTGTCTTCTTTTCCGTAATACATTTTGCCCAGAAATTTTAGCACCTATTGGGCTTAGCAGTAATTATTTTGAGGTTCGTGGTTGACATTTCCATTTCAAGGAATGATTTTTGATCTGTTTTATTTATATATTTTTCTTGTCTGGTTTTCTCTCATTTGTTAATATGTCCTGCTGAACCTGTAATTTGGAGATTGATTGCCACACCACTGTCAGTGTGTGAATTATACGAATTTTGCTCAGGGAGAATTTAATATTTTTCTGAAAGAGTAATAGTATATGCAAATTTCCTTGACCCCACCAGACATTCAACTGACTCAAGACTTAATTTTCAGTCCTTGTATTAAAATACCTATTTCTTTTTTCCTTTTCTTTCCTAGAGGTTGACCTTCATGGATCTTCACTTATTGGAGGAGTTATTTACTAAATCTCTTCTCTTGGTTGAATGCTGATGTCCAATTTTCGCCTGTACTCTAACTTTCAAACTGCCGAAGTCTCTGGGCTTTTAGTCTTCTAGGAACTGCTTTATGCTTGGGAATGTCCACCTCTCACACCATGTATTTGAAACTTATGAATCAGCAATTTTATTTATAAAAGATTACACAGAGGATATTGGGCTTCATTCTTTGTGGTTTCACTTTCCTTAATATTAACCCCTAATACATCACTTATTTAACAGCTCTGGAAACAACATTTTATCTCGTCTGGCCAGTGAGTCTGTTGTAAATTATATTCTATGGCTATCCACTATATCCCCTCAATCCCGAATTATAACCCTCATATTCCAATGTTTTCCTTTGCTTCAGGAACTTAATCCCTCATATGCGATCTGTGGTAGTGGCTTCCTGATTCTTCTACAGAGTTGTTTTGTTTCATTTACCCAGCATTTATCATTGTTATCAGTAGGCAGTTAGTTTGACACAATGTTCTCCATTACACCCAGCAGAGGAATCTTCCGCTTCTTATTTTGAATCAGTCTTAAACCGGAAGTTAAGATATTAAAGTATTTAACATTATTATTGTTATTAGTACTATTGTTAAGTCTTTACATATTTGCAAATTTGCTTATGTGTATGTGTGAGCTGTGGAGTATAAATGGATGTTTTATTAAACTTTGTTTTTAGCAAATTTTTCTCAGGCTGTACTCCTAATTTCTAAGAGCAAAAGAAAAAGTCATTTTGTAAATGCAGAAGTTGCAGAGGTCAGCCGGGTGCGGTGGCTCAAGCCTGTAATCCCAGCACATTGGGAGGCCGAGGCGGGTGGATCACGAGGTCAAGAGATCGAGACCATCCTGGTCAACATGGTGAAACCCCGTCTCTACTAAAAATACAAAAAATTAGCTGGGCATGGTGGCGTGTGCCTGTAATCCCAGCTACTCAGGAGGCTGAGGCAGGAGAATTGCCTGAACCCAGGAGGCGGAGGTTGCGGTGAGCCGAGATTGTGCCATTGCACTCCAGCCTGGGTTAACAAGAGCGAAACTCCGTCTCAAAAAAAAAAAAAAAGAAGAAGTTGCAGAGGTTAAACGACATAAATTAAGATCAATATAAAATGGAAGAATTGATTTTAATCTTGATATTTGAACACATTTTATTTTCTACTTGATTTGGATTGTGTCTTCACTTCAAACTTGATTTTGTATCCATCAAGGATTACATGGCTTATATCTAATTTAATTTAAGTAACAAAGTAAAATGATCATTTAAATCATTTTGAATATCTGTATTTATTACCAGGACATAGATAAGAATCTATATATATTCATTATCAGAATATAGATGAGAATTCTAGATGTAATTTGTAGTGAAACTATGTAAATTATCCTTGAATAATTGGTCAGCTAAAGAATAAGTGCTTATTACTGCAGCCATAATTAACTAAAATTATGAAACCAATGAATTTAACTTTCAAAATATGTGAGCAACTTAAAAGTAATTATATAGAGAGTAAAAAAAAATGGCCACAACTATTAAAAACAGTGCATTGTCTATATAAATTTAGAAAGAGAACTTTCTCATTTTATGTTAATTAATAAAAATAATCATTTACGTAATAAGAAAAGAGAGAAGAATAGATTAGAACTGTTTGGGGTAGTAACATGCCAATTATCAGTTAAAATAACCTTAAACTATTGTACATACAGTGATATTAGACCGTGAGTTTTGTAGAAAAGATAATTTAATCAAAAGTAGAATATTAATTTTGCTTTCTCAAATTCCAAAATGATGAAAAATTTCAAAATTACTGATTTCCATTCACATAGTTTTATCTTTCCAAAATAGAATACAGTATGTAGTCTTTGGGTCTGGCTTCTTTCACCTATAAAAATGTATTTAATATTCATCAATGTTGATATATGTATAAGGAGTATATTTCACGTAATTATGGAAAAGTATTCTATTGAATGGAGATGTCACAATGTGTTTATCTGCTATACTCTTGAAGAAAAGCCTGGTTGTTTCCAGTTTTGAAAAAATAATATTTTAATAACTATTTTTAAAGCAGTTTTAAGCTACAAAATCATTTGACAAAGTACAGAGTTTCCATATACTCTCCCATCTCCTACACTGCCAATTGCTCCATATTAATATCCTTCATCAGTTTGGTGGATTTGATGACCAGATCACAAGTAATGAACTCATATTGATACATGATGAACTAAGACTTACAGTTTACATTAGATATCACACTTTCTGTTGTATAGTTCTATTCAATTTCACAAATGCACAAAATCAAGAATCCACCATTGTAGTGTCATATTTTCACTACCCTAATAATACCCAGTGCTACATCTATTCATCCTTTCCTATCATACTTAAACTCCTGTCAACCATTGATCTTTTCAGGTCTTCATAGTGCAGTATTTTCCAGAATGTTATATGGTTGATATCATACAATTTAGAGGCTTTCAGACTGGTTTCTTTCATGTAGCGATACATATTTAAGGTCCCTCTATGTCTATTTACAGCTCCATGACCTATTTCTTTTTGTCACTAAAATATATTTCGCTGTGTGGAAATACCACACTTTACTCACCTTTGAAAGGGATCTTGACTTCATCTAATATTTGGTGACTCTGAATAAATATTCTGTAAACACTTATGGGCAAGGTTTTGTGTGGACATTAGCTTTCAACTCTGCATAAATATCTAGGAGTGTAATTGCTGGTTTGTATGGTAAGCCTTGGTTTAGTTTTGAAAGAAGCTGCCTACCTGTCTTCCGTAATGGCTGTACTATTTGGCATTTCCACCAGCAATGAAACACTATTCCTGTTCTTTCACATTCTCATTGGAATTTAGCATTGTCAGTGTTCTGGATTTTAGCCCTTCTATTAGCTGTGCAATGGAATTTCACTGTTGCTGCAACTTACAATTCTTTTATGGAAATATAACTTTGAGCATCTTTGAAATGCTTATTTGCTATTTGTATCTTCTTTGGTTAAATGTCTTTTCTGATTTTTTTGTTGGTCTTCTTAAAATTTGTTTGTTTGTTTTCAAACTGTTGAGTTTTATGTTTTTGTTTGTTTGTTTGTTTATTTTGTATATTTTGTATAATGGCACGAATAGGGTTTGAATTTGTGTCACCACCCAAATCTCATTTCAAATTGTGATTCCCAGTGTTGAAAGAGGGGCCTAAGAAGATGTAATTGGATCATGGAGGTGAATTTCCCGCTTGCTGTCTTATGATAGTGAGTTCTCATGAAATCTGATCGCTTTAGAAGTATGTGGCACGTCTCCCTACTTCCTTCTTCTCTGATCATATAAGACATCCCTGCTTCCCCTTTGACATCCACCTTGATTGTAAGTTTCCCAGGGCCTCCCCAGCCATGATTCTTTTACAGCCTGCAGAACTGTCCATCAATTAAGTCTCCTTTTCTTATAAATTACCCTATCTCACTCAGGTAGTTTTTTTTTTTAATAGTACTCTGAGAACAGATTAATACAACTACATAATCAGATATGAATTGCAACTATTTTCTCACTTACTGAAGGCTGACATTTTATTCTCTTAACAATAAAATATGTTTTTCCAAGATCAAAATATTTTAATTTTAACAATGCTCTACTTATTTGTTCACTTTCTGGCTAGTACCTTTGGTATTCTATCTAAAAAGGCATTGCCTACATTCACCTAGATTTTCTTCTATGCTATCTTTTAGAAATTCTATAGTTTTAGATTTTATATTTAATTATATGATTGAATCTAAGTTAGTTTTTGTGAAAGTTGAAAGATATGCGTACAGATTTGTTAGTGCTTGTTTTTCTTGTTATTGTTTTACATGTACATGCCAGTTTTTCTAACACCACTCATGGCAAAGTCTATTTTATTTTCTACTGAATTGTGTTTGCTCTTTTGACAAAGATTAGTTGACAATATTTGTGTGTATGTTTCTATTTCTGGACTTCCTATACTATTTCACTGATCTGTCTATTCTTTTACCGATACCACAGGGTCTAGTTTCTTGTATCTTCTCAATCTTAAAGCAGGTAGCGTTTAGTCCTCCCTTTGTTTTCCTTCAGTATTGTGTTTACTTTTCTGGGAAAACTGATTTTTATATAAACTTTATAACTTCTTGGAATTTTCATTTGGGTTGCAATAAATTTCTAGGTCACATTGGGAAAATGGCTATGTAAGTACATATTGAGACTTTCTATCCATTAACATAGAAATTCCCTGGCTTTAGATGCTTTTGGATTTCTTTCATCAAATTTTGTAGTTTTACTGGTATAGATATTATATGTATTTTGTTAGAGTTAGAGTGAAATGTTTCATTTGTGTTTTGATGCTAATGTAAGTAATGCTGTGCTTTTAATTCAAAGCTCACATTATTCTCTACTGGTATATAGGAAAGTAATGGTCCTTTGTATATTAATCTTGTATACTATAATCTTGCTACAATCACTTATTATTTCCAGGATAATTTTTTTTTGTTTTTTTCTTTATTAGTTGTGATTTCTTACATAGACAATCTGTGATCTACAAAGATGACTTCATTTCTTTGCTCCCAGTCTGTATATCTTTTATCCCCCCTTCTCATTCTATTATATTATATAGAACTTTTCAAAAAAGATGTTGAAAGGAGAGGTCAGAAGAAAGATCCCTGTCATGTTCCTAATTCTAGAAGTGCACATCTCATTTCTCACCAAAAATTACTTTTAAAAAGCATAAGTCACTCTTCCTACCATGACCAAAAATACAAACAGCATAATTTAATGTTTTATGGGAATGCAAATTGATTGCAAATAAATTTTCAAATTTAAAAGGTACATCTTAATCTTCTGATTTATAATAAAATAAATTAAAACATGTAAAGGAAAATGATTACCCTAATATGTATCTTAAGAAGAAATTTTTAATGTAGAATGATTTTTCATATAGACATGACAGAATGTTTTATTTCTTTTAAATTAAAATTATTTTTAACTTCCCTTCACACCTTTTTAGGATATTTTATATGTATGCTTATTTTATATCCATAATGTTGAATTAAAGTGTTTTTATTATAAGACTTAAATATTTACAAATCTATTACTAAGTATAAAGTACTCATTATTATGGCATATCTAGCCATAAAGTACAAACTTATTTTAAATATATACAAACTATATTTCAAAACCTGTGGTATTCAAATAAACATAATTATTTAAATGTAAAATGTGATTTTATCACTAAAATAAATGACTTTCATAAGATAAATATGGCTATAGAGTTATTTTTAACTTGTTCTCTCTATATACATTTTTTATACGCGCACAAACACACACACACACACACACACACACATATCTTAATACCCTTATGCTAACATATTTCACTCCATCGTTCTTTAACTCCTTTGAAACTTTTAAATAGATCTTATAGTGAGATGTCACTGAGCCATGAGTTGACATGATAAATGTACTGAGTCTGCTTCTATAATTGTCTCCTAGGCTGTGACAGTTAAACAGTTTCACTTTGGGCCCAAGTGATTATTTTAAAAATGCACATTTCATCATTAAAATGCTGTAACTTACTTGTTTCTTGGTGTTGTTTTGTTTTGCTTGGGATATAAAAATAGTGTCTACGTCTTTGTCTAGATACAAAAACAGGTGATTCACAGACCCACAGTATAAGAATTAGAATTAGTCATCATGAGCATCACCTAGAATTTCTTAGAAATGCAGATTTTATGCCCCATGCTGGAACTACCAAATCAAAATTTGAAATTAACAAGACCTCAAGTATTTTATATGCACAGTAAATTTTGAATGGAATTGCTCTTGAAAGATAAGATAATAAAGATGATTGACTGTACTTATATAATTTGTTTTTCAAATAAAATTTCAACAACTAAAATACCTCTAAAGAAGTCAGCATAGATTCATTTAAGAAACATGGCCCCCAAATTAGACTGCTAGTTTTGCCCACAGACTGAAATAAAGTAGCTTTAAATTCTTGCAACTGGCCACGTTGTCTCTGCCTCAGAAAACAGGGATCTTCCTTTGCTTAGGTAGTTTAAACATTTTTGGGGAGACATTAACGTTCAATTTTTATATCCTAATTAGTACTCTCTTTTAAATTTACATAAACATTCTAGCTGTATAAGAAATTCTTGAAGATTATTCACTTTGTAATTGGCCATTAAAAGAGTTTGATTGTGTTTTTGTTTTTGCTTTATCTGAAATCTTCAGCTTCAAGACTTTTATAGTGAAGACTATATTTATCTATGAAAAAAGTGGTTTAAGAGAAGCTGAGATAAGCTAAATAGATTGACATAAAGAACAAAAAGATCTACATAGAAGAGAAAATATAAAAAGTATGAAAGTTGGAGGAAAAGAGAAGCATCAGAAGAAAGGGAGAGAGAAATTGCCTTGGAAGTACACTTAGCAATGAGCAAAGGAGTTTGGAGATAAGGCTGCTGGAGAAATGGGACTTAAAGATAGTAATATCCCAAACACTTTTACGAGAAATGTTGCTCTGTGTTGTGTGAAAATAGTTCATTTCCACCTAATCGCCTTTACAGGTATTCCATTTTAAAAAATTTTTATTTTACAAATTTTTATTTAGATTTGTGTTTCCTTAATAAAAAATTAGTAAGAAAAAAAATCCACTATATAATGGTAAACAAAACAGAAAGGAATAGATAACTAAAAATTTTCACAGAAATTCTTCAACATAAGCTTTAATAACCTCCTTTTACAGAGAAAGAATCTGATATTTTAAAAAAGCTAAATAACAGCATGTCCCACACCTGTGTTTAACGAGAGAAAGCACAGATTTTTCAGCCCCAAAACTAACATCAGTTTCATCATTGGATTACAACCATGGCAGCATTTTAGCATCTCATGGGAAAGTTATACAAATAGCAGTGTCTGTGCTCTAACCAAGTGATTGAAGCACAGTCTCTGAAAGTGATGCCAGGATTAAGAATCTTCACACCATGCTGCTGAAAAACTGCATTTCGCATTAATCTAATCTCTGTCAGTTAAAATCGAATTAATATTCCCCAAAATTAAGATTTCCAAAAAATCTAGATTTCTTTCAGTATCTGTCTATTCTGTTAGAGTAGCAGTTTTCCTAGTGCCAAAACTTAGAAAAAAATCCCAAAGTTTACTTATTAGCCTCAATCATACAACACTCAAACAAAACTTTCTTCAGAACTCTTGTCAGTATAATCCCAAAATACGTAAAGAGGTCAGTGAAAATACTAGTCATTTTTATTTTCTCTATGGCCACTCTGACTACCTCCTCACAACGCACTCCAACAACCAACTATGACCAGGTTCCAGGGTGCAGGGGAGACTCAGCTTCCCCAAGAGGATGTTTTTCCAGGTTCTTGGTTTCTCATTCACCCAAGAATGGGAGAGGGGACCACGCAGGGCATGGCACTCCCAAGTAAATATCAGACCCCGAAGAGTTTTTGCAGAAAGTGATTTATTTAGGCAGAGAAAGAGAAAAAGGAGACAGAAAAAGGTGGAGAGAGAAGCTTCCACGAGATCGTGGAAGGGGATCCAGACATGGAGTCCGAAGAGGTGTGGAAGAAGGAGACTTTTAACCTGGGAGGAATTCCCTCCCCCTTTAAGTTTTCCTAACCTATGAAAGGAGTTTCTTTAATCTTCTGCTGGAGTGATAGATCTTCGATTCTTTCCCATATGTGCAGAAATTTAAACAAAGACCTCTAATCCCCTGATGCAGAGGTGGGGGAGACATGTCACTGAGAAGTTCTTGCCCTTGAAACTACACCCCCTTGTGGACCAGGGAAGAGAATACATTCCTTCACAACCTTATCAAAGGTTTTTTAAAATGAGGTAAATTAAGATGCTCAAATGATAATCAGTAAATCAAATCAAAAAGGTGTTTGGGAAACATATCTTCACCAGTTACATTTGTATAGAAATTAAATATCAGAAGACACAGTATTTTATCACTTGAATAAAACAATAATGTGTGCTTTACTTTGGGCATCTGTGCTAGAATAAAATATATTGTATAAGCAGTATGGTTTAAAGTTTTGAAGTATGTATGTATAGTTTCTGGTTTTACTTTACCAATAGTGTAACAAAGTGAAGTCGCTGACCTTTTTAGCATTATAGTGTCTCCTATTTTGAAGAGGAATAAGAAAACTTGCAGTCTATCTTACAAAATGTTTGGAAAGCAGAATATTATTTTCTAAGCTGTAATATGTGATATTATGTTTAATCTACCACTATAAGAAATAAAGCAAATATATATCATAATGTGTCCTACACTACAGTTTTCTAATGTGACCTTAAATAGTAGGCATCCTTTCTGAACATTTTGTAAATAATATCCTCAAAAAGATTTTTGAGAGGTATTCACTCTGAAAACATTAAATATATAAATTATATAATTGGCTTTTATATCACACTGCATATTTTAATAAACTAGTGATGATCTTGAAATTATACAAACATAAAGAAAATAGAGAAAGGCAAATATGAATAATATTATGTACATACTAATAAAATGTAATTTACACCACTTAATCAGAATTTAACTAATAGTCACACCTAGAGGCCAATTAAAATTTCCTGTCTTTAATTTGCTCTTACAAGTATCTGCAGTTTCCCTCTCTGCTTTCCACCTGATTGGAAATCCATTGCCAAAAGACAATGTAGCCTTTAACTTGTTACCAAGAGAATTTACTGAGCACGTTTATGTTGAATTCAAATGCAACTAGAGAGAAGGGTAAATTATCTGAGGTAGGCTTGAAGGTAAACAGCTGTCAATGAACTATGAATCATCTCAAAGGAACATTAGCTAAACTCATTTATGAAAGGAAAATTGTTTTGCATGTTGAAAGAAATAACCACGAGAACCTTGCGCTTGCTCTTAATTTGCTGTATATAACTTAAAATTTCCTTGGGGAGGCAATATGATGAGCTGTTTTGGTTTTAGTGTTTTTTTTTTTTTTAATATATATAAAATTTTTCTTCCCAGTTCCTGAAATGAATATGAAGAGGAAAATCAAAAAGCCCTTCTTTCACAGAGAGTTAGTAAAACATGAGCACTTCTATTCTGAGGCTGAAGTCTGAGCGGGATTTAATTGCTTAAAACTGCTGTACTGGTACTCATTTTGGTGTTGTGTTTCTTTGTTTTCAAAATAAAACTTTTCAGTAAATTCTGAACAAAATAAATGATGGTTTATTTTATACTTAATATTATAGTGTTTATTTTAATATGATCATTGAATCAGGTTTCTCTTTTGTGCTTTATTTTAAATTCATAAACTATGAAATAATCTTGATTATATATTCATAGATGATTAGTTCAAAGTAAAAATGCTTTTTTTTTTAACATTATGCCTTCTACCTTAAAAATACAATTTATTTAAACAGAAATGGCAGGAGAAACTTTATCCCAAGGTCTGCAACAAAAACAAAAGTCAAACTAAACAGTGAATCCCACGGCAGAATACTAAGATCCCATTGGGTTACAAACTTGTACATAACATTTTTGAGTATTTGTGTTTTTTATTGATTTTTAAAATATTCAAAATTAAATTGAATTAGAATTAAACATTAGAGATGTCAAATTATGTTTGGCCTAAAGCTGCCTTCTTTACTTATTTTAAGTTTGGCATGAATGTTTCTCCATACATAATGGAATGTAACTCAACTTGATGTGTAAATGGACTCATCCATGCTTGTAACAAGCAGCTGAGTCTCAGGCAATCACAGCATCCAAACTTTAGTCAACTATAGGCAGCTAAGTGAGTAAAGCAGGTTCAAATAAGGCAAATGCTGATGTAGCCAATCCAGATGTTTCTGTACCTCACTTCTATTTTCTCTTTGCATCACTTTTCACTTTCTGTCCTTAAATGTTATCTGACCATATGACAGTCCTGTAGTTGCTCAGAACTTACTCTGGTCTAGTGGCTGCTCAATTCATGAATCACCCTTTGCTCAATTAAACATTTTTTTACATTTAATTTGTCTAAAGATTTAACAAAGTATTGAGGCCTTTCTGAGGAAACCTGAATTTTTGCAATATACAACTTACAAATACTGCTTTAAATATTTTCTAGTTAGGCAATTTGAAACACTGTGAAAATAGAGTGATTTGATCATTCATTTATAAAAACCCAGTGTGAAATTCTACTAAAATGCATTCTGTAATTCAAAATACATGTTAAAAGCAATGTGCTTTGACTGATTACGTGGAACTCAATAATTACCTTTCCATCTTTCTCATAGTCCTTGGTTGCTCTTTTACTTTCTCTTCATTATCTACCTATTGACTTCTGTCATAATCTTTGTCTTCTTTTATATACTTTCTGCTATTGTACTTATTTTCATAGTTCTTTCAACATCTACTCTTTTATTCTCAACCTACATTTTTTCATACATCTCTCTTTTCTGATTTCCCTTGTCATTTATTTTATCTAATGTTTACTTTTCCTAAAATTCTTTGGCATGCTTTGACATGCTGACCACTTTGAATAAAAGAAAATCAGAAGGTTTTAGAAGCTCAGAACCAAGGACTTTCTAACTTTCACTTGCCCCTCTCCCAAAGGTAGAAAATTGTCTTTCTGGGAGTTCCTTTTTCTGACTAAGGAAAACTTCCAAATAAAAAAATGCAACTTGGGAAACTTGAATTCCATAAAATACATTTTGCTGAACACTGTAGTGAAGATTTATGAGTTAAGCAATTTGAAGAACTGTGAAGAGATTAGATAATTAAATTAAGTAATTTGTTTACAATCATTCATTCTTCCAAAAGAAATGCAATTGTCTTAAAAACTTCTCCACAGGAATCTTATCAAATAAGCAGGTTGGACTGACCACCAGAGAAAAGAAGAGACTGAAAGTTGACATCATGCCCAGACAGATTTTTAATCTATTCTTCAGGGGGAAGCTCAGAGATACTAAAAGACTTTATCTGCATAACAAGGTAACCTTTGTCTGTAATGCCGTTCTACCTCTCACCTTCCATAACTTGGTGTCCAAAGAGAATCATTTACAAACTATTGTCTGTTCTTTGGATCCATTCAGTTTCTCTAATAACTATTTACAACCTCTCAAAATTACTTACATTTTTTCCATCTCCCTTTCCCCTATGAAGCTATCCTATAAGCTTTGACCATCTGGTGTTTCTTTGATTCTTATATTTTGTATGGCTCTCATGATTATGCACATCCGTGACTGTCTATGTCTTTTTTCATGTTTATCCATGTATTGTCAGTTTATTCCAGTAGACTCAAATCTTTGAGGGCTGGGTGAAGAATTCTCCTTATCCCTAAAGTTTTGCAAGTTACTATTCTCTTTCAAAAAAATGAATTACAAAATCGAAGGCTTGGTTTTCAGCTGCCCAAGTGAATCAGTGCTTCCCAGATGCATTTTATTTAAAACCTTAAAGAGGTCCACAGCCTGTTCAATTTGTAGGAAGTGCTATTAACAGGTTGTGCCTGGGACTTAGGCAAAGAGATGTGATCCAGGGATACATTGCTGTCGGTCAGCAAACATCAGCAGTAAATACATATGAACAGCATGAGACCTATAGGCGCTATTGTCAGAGTTCCTCACTGAAGGAAAAGCAGCAAAAGTTTAGAGGTCAATTTATCAAGCTTTTACAAGTAACATTTGAATTAACAAATATTGATAATAAGAAATAGGACAGAAACAGACAGGGTTACCCTCTAGAACTTCACTAAAGACTTTTAAGAAAAGAAATATCAGTGCCTGATTCAAATTACCTTTACTTATAAAATTGCGGTAGTTTTGTAACTCTCTTAAATTCAATTTATCTTTCTCTTTGTATACAAACCGATATCATTAGTAATGAAAGCAGTCACTACTTTCTATATAAGTTTTGCTTCACGGGTTGAGCTGTAGCCACATAATTGTAAAAATTTGGGATTAGTGAATGTTTAAGAAAATATGAAAAACAATTATTTGTGGTGCTTGGTTTCTTTCTGTTTTGTATGTGTGTTTTGTGGTGAGATGAAAAAGTGGACTTGGAAATAGTATTTTATATCTTATTAGGGTGTTTGGTTTTTAAATTTTTAGATGTAAAGCTTAAGCATAAAAATAAACCTTTAGTGTATCTGTTTTTGAATTTTTTTTTAAATGATAAAAATTCTGGGGTACATGTGCAGACCATGCAGGACTGTTACATGGATACATATGTCCATGGTGGTTTGCTGCACACATCAACCTATCATCTACAAAATATTTTCAGTGTCCCTAAGTGATGACTGAAACTTTGGAGACATTTTTGTTTAAACAGAGGAAAAGCTTATGAAGATTTGTTTGAAAATTGTTGAGTGTAAAGAGAGAAGGACGATTTAAGCTTCAAGACATGTGACAACCTCAGTAGCAAAAATAAACCTGTTGTTCTGTCAGATTGTTAACATGAAAAGGTTATATATTGGTTCTAATATTTCTTACAGTGATCAAACCATTGGTGGGTTTTTCTTATTATTACTACAATCATTTTATGAGTAACACAAGGGAAATTATAATGAAAATTCTGGGAGTGAATGGCAGTAATTTTTGTCTCTTTTTCCAAATTAAGTCTGTTTTTAGAGTATGAAAATATGTCAACAGGATAAATGAGGTTCAAAGTTACCATGGTTGTGTGTCTTATTTGCTTCCTGCTTTTCTCTATTACAGAAAATGCTCCAGTGAGAAAATCATTACACTCACAGCTAGTAGTACTTTTTAAAATACGTGTTATTATATGCACTCAAATTCCTAGGATTACACATCAGGGTGTTTTTCTTTTATAGTCAGTGTTCTCAACTGTGTGATGTTGAATCATCCCTATCATAGCTTACTGATATCATGAGTGTATCTTTTATTACTTTCAAGCTAGCAATAATTAGTACATCCTAAATAAAACATTATAAGCTAATGCAAAGCTATTTTCCAAATACATGCTAGAGACATGTTGGGACTCAAAAGGCGAGTGTGTACATGTGTGCATACAGACAGTCCCTGTCCACTTGCCAACTCCACTGGGATTAAAGAAGAAAAGTAAAATAGGTACTAATAAAAAGGGATAACTATCTCTTTACCTAACTGAACCAAATTGTAATTCTATTTTTCTTGAGATTTGAATACAGACAAGCTGCCCACCCTTGTACATTTTATGTATATAGACTCTATTGTGCAAAATGTATATTGGTTTTTCAGAGACTCTGGTGCTTCTCCACCCTATAGTTCTCAAATGTGGGACATCAAGCTCCCTTTTTTTTTTACTGCATTTTAGGTTTTGGGGTACATGTGAAGAACATGCAAGATTGTTGCATAGGTACATACATGGCAGCGTGATTTGCTGCCTTCCTCCCCATCACCTATGTCTGGCATTTCTCCCCATGCTATCCCTGCCAAATCCCCACCCCTTGCTGCCCCTCCCCTATTTCCCCTCAATAGACCCCATCTTGTGATGTTCCCCTCCCTGTGTCCATGTGTTCTCATTGTTCAACACCCACCTATGAGTGAGAACATGCGGTGTTTGATTTTCTGTTCTTGTGACAGTTTGCTGAGAATGATGGTTTCCAGGTTCATCCATGTCCCTACAAAGGACGTGAACTCATCATTTTTGATGGCTGGCTACATAATATGACATGGTGTATATGTGCCACATTTTCCTTGTCCAGTCTATCATCGATGGGCATTTGGGTTGGCTCCAGGTCTTTGTTATTGTAAACAGTGCAGCAATGAACATTCATGTGCATGTGTCCTTGTAGTAGAACGATGTATAATCCTTTGGATATATACCCGGTAATGAGATTGCTGGGTCAAATGGAATTTCTATTTCTAGGTCCTTGAGGAGTTGCCACACTGTCTTCCACAATGGTTGAACTAATTTATACTCCCGCCAACAGTGTAAAAGTGTTCCTATTTCTCCACATCCTCTCCAGCGTTTGTTGTCTCCAGATTTTTTAGTGATTGCCATTCTAACTTGCATGAGATGGTATCTCAATGTAGTTTTGATTTGCATTTCTCTAATGACCAGTGATGATGAGCATTTTTTCATATGTTTGTTGGCCTCATGTACGTCTCTTGTTAAACCTCATCCTCCTCTCCCCTACTCCTGACACTGGCAGGACACTGTAGTCTTTCAAGTTAAATGGTGTTAGTTCAACCACCT
This sequence comes from Saimiri boliviensis, assembly GCF_048565385.1. Lineage (NCBI taxonomy): Eukaryota > Metazoa > Chordata > Mammalia > Primates > Cebidae > Saimiri > Saimiri boliviensis. The sequence continues at coordinate 157,198,034 of NC_133451.1, forward strand.
GCAGAGGTGGCGGATCCATTTGGCCTGTGATAACTTTGCATATTCTCAATGAACATGCACATCTTTCAAATGCTGTTCACCCTGTTAACTTTGCCATCTTGTCCCATTTTACTCCCAACTCTAGAAGATAGAAGAGAGTGTTGGCAAATGATTTAACGACAAAAACTATTTGGAGAAAAATTCCTCTCCTAGGAAGCACTTCATATTCTCTTCAAAATAGAATTATTTAGAATTTTGGTTTCATGTTGGAGGCTTATTTAAATTTCTGACAAGTAGTATATTTTGTTCGACACCATATTTTATGTATGTAAACTACCAGCAAAGAAAAATTAATGTTTAGAAAATGCTTTCCAATTTACACCATTTTACTGGATATTGTAGTGCCTGAATTTTCCTCATTGCCAACCCAATACATTTTAATTCTTGAAAATCTTATAAATAACAATATTTTATTATGTGATTTGCATTTTTTTTCCTTTTGAAAACCCATTTCATATACTTATAGGTTACTTACAAATTTTTATAATAAGATATTAATTTGGGGTTTCAATTTTTTTTTAAATTGCTTTGTAAACTCTCTTCGTGTATTAAGACAGCTGGACCTTTCATCTCAAAGATATTCTTTTCCTTTATATCCCAGCTTGTAATATGTGTTTTGGCTTTTTCCTTATGAGTTTCCTTGTATTTTGTTTTATCAAGCTGTTATCAAATAAAGTCTTTCTTTTCCCCCTTAACACTTCTGAATTTTAGAATTACTTAAAAAGCCCTTGGATTAGTGCTGTAACATTTCTGAATTTCAGTGTTCACATTTTTAATAAATCACATAAGATTTTTATTGTTACACTTAGACTAATTTTTTTAAAGCGCTTGATATATAAGAAATGCTTAATAACTCTTAAGAGGTCTTTTTAGTTTTGCCATAGCGCTTTATGTTAAGTCTCTATATCAGCCTCTTCAAAAAACGGCATGAATTTAGTGATTATACTTTATCACAAAGTCCTTTAACACTTGCTCAAATATTGATATTTTTCCCATTCCTCAAGCTGTTTATTTCTAAATCATGATAATATATTCTTCATTGATATGGAACAAAATTTTTCCTTAAAATTTTTTTACTGCTTTGGAAAAGGTACCTAATAAGCTAATCTATGATGCATTCAGGAAATTGAATTAGAAGAACTTAGAGATCTAATTGTTGCAGATAAGCTGTATTGGTAAATTATACAATAAGATTAATAATGCCTGAATTCATTTTCAAAAAGTGAATTACATCTCTCGAAGTTCCCTGTGATGGCTCATTTGCCAAAAACTATCCATCTTCCCACATTCACACCTAGATTAGTTATCTCTTACCATGTAACAAATTATCCCAAATGTTAGCAGCTTAAAGCAATACACATTTCAAATGTTTCCTGAGCTGCTGCAGTCTGTGAATAGCTTAACTGTATAAACCTGGCTCATGGCGTCTCTCAAGTTTGCAGTTGAAATATTGGCCTGAGCTACCATTACTGAAGACTTGACAGGATTGAGAATCTCCCTCCAAGCACTGTTGGAAGCACAACTCATTTCCTCACCACAGGTGCCTCTGAGCAAATAATCAGAGAGCGAGGACAAGGCAATAGCTACACTATCTTTTAAGATTTAGTCTCAAAAGTAACATATCATCACTTTTGTCATATGCCACTTGTCCCAGAGACTAACACCGATAAAATATAGGAGGAGAATACACAAAGTCATATAGCAAGAGATGAAATTAATGGAGGCTGATTCGCCACAGTGCTTTTTTTTTTTTTTTTCAACATGTCTTTTCAGCTTCTTGTATTAAGAAATAGAGTTTATTTTTTACCCCTTATTTCTGAGTTCTGGTTTTAATTTGCTAGACCAAGACTATGTAGAGAAAAGGATTATTTGTCAGTGTCAAGCCTAGTCATAATGAAATCGTAAATGATTTGGTTCATTCACTTAGAAATAAACCACCACTGTTTCTTGCCTGTTCTACCTAGTTAAACATTGATAGGCTGTGTAGAAGAAAGCCCAGTTGTCCCAGTGGCTCTAGACACCTGACTGAGCCAATATATTTAGAGCCACCTACCCAATCTGTAACTCATCAAAAAAAGGTCAGTCCAACTGAAACTCAAAAACAAGTATAACTTACCCATAAGCAATAATTTTATGCCAGTAAATTTTGAATAGTATGTTAGTCATCAATTAATACCTGATATATTCTGCATGAATCATGGCCTGTATGTTACATAAGAAAGTTATTTGGATGAAAATATATAAATATATGCAAATAAATTATTTCTTAGTAAGGTTTATGATATTAATTTCTCATTATTACAGAAATGGCTAGTTACTTACCATTGATGGTTATATGTTTTGATATATCTTGGTCCCTAGCCTATTTTTCTATGCTCTGCTCTGTAATTCTGGATCTAGATGTATGTAAATTGGATTTCTGAAGCTCCTTGACAACCTGGAGTAGCTGTTAATTTTTGCCAATAGAAAGCAGTACAAGGAGATTAGAAGATAATTAAAGAGATGGTTTTCTTCCTTCCTTCTCACTTTTCCTTAGTTCGACTTTGACTAATAAGTGAAATTATTTTCTTCAACCCGTTCTAAGCTATCTTTAATGAAACCCATAGTCATTTTGTGAGATGACTGTATACAGAGGAAAGAGAAAATATTCTTGTACTTCAATAATTTACACTAAATTCTAGATTCCAAAACTCCACTGCAATCCAAAATTATAATGTGATCCTCTGGAGATCAAATAATATATGGAGTTTTACTGTGATCTGTCTCACATCATGTTCAGAGGGCCTACAATTATATTTTTGTTACTTTCCCAGTACCTAAGTGTACGACTACCATAGGCCTGCTCAGCAAATGGTGAAATCTCTGCATCATCCTCTTAACCCATGGGGTGAGACTATTATTTGAGGAAGGGCCAATGTAAATTCCAGGAATTTCTCCCTACCAGACTAATAAGCTATTCATAATATGTTATCTTTGCAGAATTTTAGACATCATTGGCACTATCAAAGACTTGGAAATTTAAGGATGACATCCCTCCATCCCCATTTTCTGCCTCTTTGACCTGGGCCAAAGTTTGCTGAATGATAGATAAGGATTATGGGTTGTAATGAACTTAATTGAATGATGACTTCAGATGAAATGTATCATAGCAACAAGCACCTGCATACATTTCTATATAACTATTTGCAAAGAATAGCAGAAGCATTTTCTTTTTACTGAGACAAAAGTACAACTTCACTCCTTCTAAGAGCTGTGTCAAAGCTTTTGCCTCTTGTCATATTATAGTCATGCTGACATCACATTAAACTATTATTCTGGTCCACTTTACTGAGGTCATATGTTGACTGAATTTGATGACAGGAAAGTAACAAGTTCAAAGATGCCTCCATAACATGTGTACACAGTAAGCTGAGTTAACGTCAGGAAGTGGCCAAAACCTGTAATGGCACTTAAGTTTCTTGGGTTCCAGTAGGTATCTGGCATGCCAGAATAATTAGAATAATTACTCTAAAGCAATATATATATATATATATATATATATATATATATATATATACATGTTTCTGAATCTTGTTATCCTTACAACCAAGAAATGGGCAAAATGTGTTGAGTGTATTGAAAACTGAGATACCATATTCAACATTTGTATATATTTGTCTGTCCTATTTATTGAAAAGCTCTTAAGGTTTCCAGTTTTCAGTGAGACTTAAAGCAAGAGAATGCTATGAAGGATATTTAGAATTCTCTTCGTATTAGCCTTTATAATTAAGTACATCCAGTGGTACTTGAAGTATTTACTGTAAAACAGGTTACTCTATAGAGTGACTACCAAGCCACATGCAGAAAATTATGGTGCAAGTGTGCAGGGTTTTGGGGTAAAGCCATGTTCTCTTCCATGGATAATTACTCTCCTCTGAAAAAGCTTCCTGTTCATGTATCTTTCCCAGTTGTCAGAACCCTGAATTTCATCTGGCAAACATTATTTGTGGTTACCATTGACTGGTGTAGAGTTCAGGATTACCAAAAAAGGAATATTTTTAATAGAGGAAATAATGGTTCCATTGAGTTGGAACACAGAACTAGAACCTTGCAATTTGAGGCTCCACATGCCACTTAAATACGTAGGCAAAGAAATGTAGATATCTGTATTAGCCAGGATGACTGATCACAATTGCCAGATGGAACTTTTTGGGTTGCTGACACACAACGAGAACAGGGAGTACTATATCTGAAACTTGAAAGATTTTTTTTTAGGGGTTTTGTTAGAACTTTGATGATCAACCACATAAGTTAATTTAAAAAATAGTGTGACCCTACAAAAGCAGAGTGACTTGAAAATCTAGAGTATTGGAGAATAAAGTTTTGATTACTTTTTCAGGTATAGAACCTTGACCAGTTGAGGTACTAGATGAGAATGAAGAAAATATGAAATAATTGGTGGAAGAATAAAAGTATTATGACAAACTCTAGCTTTATTACCATGAACACAAACAAAACAGTATTACTATGTGTATTTTCTCCCTTTTATTATGATCTATCTAATTTACATATCATCTATTATTTATCTATCTCTTATCTGTCCATCTACTACATATTTACCTCCTTCTTTATTTCTCTGTGATTCCAGATTAGTAGTGGTGGCTAATTTCAAATATTAGTCTTCAAATTATTGAATATACAAGACTGAGATTGAATTAAAAATCAGAATTAATAAAAACTGGAAATGGATATGGTAGCTATTGCTTCTCTTATTTTTGGAAAAAGAATAAGGTAATTTTTGCCTTCAGAATATACTTGTCAGAATCAGCCCACTCTTCTGTAACATACTCTAGGATTCTGTATTCCAAAGTTCCTTTGCAATTGTTTTCTTGTTAGGAGGACAAGAGAAATTGTGTTTTTTTTTCCTTTTGCATTCCAGCTGTATTCCTACTTCTGCCCATTTTTCTAAGCTAAGGGTCCTTCAAGCTTCTAGCTCTTTCCTAAATGATCTCTTCTTCAATAGTCACGGCCTGTTCTCCAAAGTGTGAGTTCCTCAAGTGGACACATCTCCTGGGGACAAGGCCCTTCAACAATGCTTCTAGATTCTAGAAACTGTACCTCTTCTGTTTTTCCTTCAGTTACAGAAATGATAGCTGCTTGCTAAAATATATTTTCTTTGCATTTCTCTCCTTCTCTTGCCTTTTTAGAACACTGACACTTGTCAACTTTTTATTAATTTATATTAATATGAAGCATCTGATGTAACTTAAATGGCATTTTTGTTTGTTTTTGACAGATGACAGGATTGTTGTAACTTCACTTACCATGGTAATATGCATTGCAATTTTTTGTTGTTGTTCAATTTTTGTCTAATGTTCACAAAGCTGATTTGCTGTCATCTTCCTTGATCATTATCCCCTAATCATCATCAGTCAATCGTTAGTTAAAATTAATTGCAGACATTATTTGAAAGTCATTGTTAACAGATATAATACAGGTAGAAAAACAAAGTGATACAGATGCCATTCTCAAGTTTGTTTGTTTTTTGCAACAGTCACGCTTTGTTGCCCAGGATGGAGTGTAGTGATGAGATCTCAGCTCACTGTAACCTCCACCTCCTAGGTTCAAGTGATTCTCATCCCTCAGCCTCCTGAGTAGCTGGGATTACATGTGTGAGCCATGACACATAATTTTTTAAAATATATATAAATATATTTCATTGCACTTTAAGTTTTGGGGTACATGTAAAGAACATGTAGGATTGTTGCGTAGGTTCATACATGGCAATGTGGCTTGCTGCCTCCATCTCATCACCGATATCTGGCATTACTCCCCATGTGATCCCTCCCCAACTTGCTACCCCCCACTGTCCCTACCCTAGTCCCCCACAACAGAACTCAGTGTGTGATGTTCCCCTCTCTGTGTCCATGTGTTCTCATTGTTCAACACCTGCCTATGAATGAGAACATGCGGTGTTTGATTTTCTGTTCTTGTGTCAGTTTGGTTTGCTGAGAATGATGGTTTCCAGGTTCATCCATGTCCATACAAAAGACATGAACTCATCATTTTTGATGGCTGCATAATATTTCATGGTGTATATGTGCCACATTTTCCCTCTCCAGTCTGTCATCGATAGGCATTTGGGTTGGTTCCAAGTCTTTGATATTGTAAACAGTGCTGCAATGAACATATGTGTGCATACATCTTTATAATAGAACATTTTATAATCCTTTGGATATATTCCTAGTAATGGGATTGCTGGGTCAAATGGAATTTCTATTTCTAGGTCATTGAGGAATTGCCACTCTGCCTTCCACAATGGTTGAACTAATTTACACTCCCACCAACAATGTAAAGGTGTTCCTAATTCTCCACATCCTCTCCAGCACCTGTTGTCTCCAGGTTTTTTAATGATCACTGTTCTAACTGGCATGAGATGGTATCTCAATGTAGTTTTGATTTGCATTTCTCTAATGACCAGTGATGATGAGCATTTCTCCAAATGTTTTTTGGCCTCGTATATGTCTTCTTTTGAAAAATCTCTCTTCATATCCTTCACCCACTTTTGAATGGGTTTGTTTTTTTCTTGTAAATCTGTTTCAGTTCTTTGTAGATTCTTGATATGTCCTTTGTCAGATGGGTAGATTACAAAAATGTTTTCCCATTCTGTTGGTTGCTGGTTCACTCTAATGATTGTTTCTTTTGCTATTCAGAAGCTCTGGAGTTTAATTAGAACCGATTTGTCTCTTTTGGCTTTTGTTGCCAATGCTTTTGGTGTTTTAATCATGAAGTTCTTGCCTATGCCTATGTTCTGAATTGTTTTGCCTAGGTTTTCTTCTAGGGTTTTTATGGTGTTAGATCTTATGTTTAAGTCTTTAATCCATGTGGAGTTAATTTTAGTGTAAGGTGACAGGAAGGGGTCCAGTTTCTGCTTTCTGCTCATGGCTAGCCAGTTTTCCCAACACCATTTATTAAACAGGGAATCCTTTTCCCATTGCTTGTTTTTGTTAGGTTTTGTCAAAGATCAGATGATTGTAGGTATGTGGGGTTTCCTCTGAGACCTCTGTTCTGTTCCATTGACCTATATCTCTGTTTTGGTACCATTACCATGCTATTTTGATTACTGTAGCCTTGTAGTATAGTTTGAAGTCAGGTAGCATGATGCCTTCAGCTTTGTTCTTTTTGCTTGGAATTGACTTGGTTATGCGACCTCTCTTTTGGTTCCATATGAGGTTTAAAGTGGTTTTTTTCCAGTTCTGTGAAGAAGGTCATTGGTATCTTGATGGGGATAGCTTTGAATCTATAACTTACTTTGGGCAGTATGGCCATTTTCACAATATTAATTCTTCCTACCCATGAGCATGGACTATTTCTCCATCTGTTTGTGCCCTCTCTTATTTCATTGAGCAGTAATTTGTAGTCCTCCTTGAAGAGATCCTTAATTTCCTTTGTTAATTGTATTCCTAGGTATTTTATTCTCTTTGTAGCAATTGTGAATGGCAGTTCATTCTTGATTTGGCTCTCTTTAAGTCTGTTATTGGTGTATAGGAATGCTTATGATTTTTGTACATTAATTTTGTATCCTGAGACTTTGCTGAAGTTGCTTATCAGTTTCAGGAGATTTTGGGCTGAGAAAATGTGGTCTTCTAAATATATAGTCATGTCATCTACAAATAGAGACAATTTGACTTCCTCTTTCCTAATTGAATACCCTTTATTTCTTTTTCTTGCCTGATTGCTCTGACTAGAACTTCCAATACTATATTGAATAGGAGTGGTGAGATTTTTACTTTTACTTATGCTTCCTCAAAATAAAGTTCTCAAACCTCAGCCCTGTTAAATCTATGTTTAATTATTCTGGTCAATTGAAGCTGAGTCTAAGTAATAAAATGTCCTTAAAAAGAGAATGGAGGATGTTTTCTCTTCTCTTTCCTCTTCACTTAAGCTGGAATATAAACGAGTTTAAGCTATTCTGAACATCACAGAGAAAGTGAAACATCTCAGAAATATGAATATGAAGGTGATATTCAGAAGGAAACAGGATTATATCATGGAGAAGAACTTCATTGCACATGTGTACTTTCATTAGAGAGAGAAATACATTGTGTATCTTGCTTAAGCCAATGTTATTTTATGTTTCTCCCACAAACATCCACATGAATAACCAACAAATACATTTACATCATATATTTCAGTTCTCCTCTACTATTAATAATAATGCAAGTTTTAACTAAGTCTGTGATAATATAAATTGCTCAACTTTTTTAGTAAATTAAATCAATTAGTCTTAATGTCCAGTCTTTCACCAAAAACTAACAATACAAACCAAGTAGAATTTTCTCCTTTCCTATGTGCTGCTACTTGCTAAAATCTTTTCTATGAATAGGAAAATTGAACCGAACAATAAGCCACAAATTTGTGTGTTGGGAATGAGAGAGAGAGAAAGAACAGAATAGCTCCCAACCAAATTATTAATAAAGCTCTTAAAGTAATGAACTGCCTAAATTTTACTATAGTAACCTAAGGACTCTAGAATATACTCTGCTAAATATATATGAACAAAACTTTTCTTTATGTTTGTCTGTTATCCTTGAAATGTCATGGGCCATATAATGATGCTGCAACGATGGACCACTTATATGCCAGTCCAATACAGTTGCAGTAGAGCTGAAAAATATCCTCTCACATCGTGATTTTGCAGCCATGATAACGTTAGAGTGTAACATATTTCTCATTATTTGTGGTAATGATGGTGGAAAAAAAATCATTGGGCTGCAGTGTTTTGTTGTTGTTGTTGTTGTTTGTTTGTTTGTTTTTCTTTTGAGATGGAGTTTTGCTCTTGTCACCTGGGCTGGAGTACAAGGGCCCAATCTCAGCTCACTGCAACCTCCACCTCCTGGGTTCAACTGATTCTTCTGCCTCAACACAGCAAGTAGCTGGGATTACAGAACAAGCACCACCAAGTCCGGCTAATTTTTTAAAACATTTATCGTAGGGACAGAATTTCACCATGTTGGCTAGGCTGGTCTTGAATTTCTGACTTCAGGTGATAGATCCTTCAGTCTTGGCCTTCTGAAATGCTGAGATTGCAGGCATGAGGCACTGTGCCCAGCCATGCAGTAGTTTTTTCTGTACCTTTTCTATGATTAGATATACAAATACTTACCATTGTGTTCCACTTGCCTATAGTACTCAGTGTCTGAACATGCTGTAACAGGTTTGTAGTCTAGGAGCAATATGCTATACCATATAGCCTACCTGTGTATCAGTACATTCTGTGATGTTCACACAAGAATGAAACCACCTAAGGACACATTTCCTAGAAAGTTTTCCAATCATTAAGTGACACATGACTGTATTTAAAAATTTCTAAATTAGAGCAAGTATATTTCAAAGATAATTTTTGTGCTTTGTGTCTATTTTACTTTGTGTGCATTGGTAAAACACATTAAAGGGTGAAGCAGTTATCTTCTAGACTTATGTAAAGGGAGGTATATAATTAGATATTTTCTTGCAATTCTTTGAGTAAGACTCTGTTAGTTCATTCTCTACACTGCTATGAAGAAATACCTGAGACTGGGTAATTTATAAAGGAAAGAGGTTTAATTGACTCAGTTCTGCATTTCTGTGAAGGCCTCAGAAAACCTACAGTCATGGCAGAAGGCAAAGGAGAAACAGGCACCTTCTTCCCAAGGTGGCAGGACACAGTGAATGCAAGCAGGGGAAATACTACATACCTGAGACTCATTCATTATCATGATAGCATGGGAGACAAAGCCTTCATGATCCAATTACTTCCATCTGTTCCTGCCCTTGACATGTGGGAATTATGGGGATTACAATTCAAGAAGAGATTTTGGTGGGGACACAGCCAAACCATGTCAAAGACACATCATGCAAATTAACATGTCCATGACTGCTCATGTGTATCCAAAACAAGATGACTCAAATACTTAATATTCTATATTCCTGTCATTGTCTTACCAGAAAAAAAAAAAAACGTACCTCATTGGAAGAGATCAAAATGTGACTACTAACTGTGATTATTTTTCTCTTTAAATTTAATAGTTCTGCTAAGCAGCATTAAAGAGGTCACTTTGTACGTAATTTAAAACACACTCATGCTAAGATACTTGGTTTTATGTTTCTTCTTTTTAAGTTTTAAGAGCTCAATAGTTTTGTGAAAGAAAAATTCTAGTTTGTGCTTTTATGCTACTTTATAATATTTCTCTTTTTTTTTCTCTCTCTCTCTCCTTTTTTTTTTTTTTTTTTTTTTTTTTTTGGAGGTGGAATCTTGCTCTGTCACCCAGACTGGCGTGCAGCAGCATGATCTCAGCTCACTGCAACCTCTGCCTCCCGGGTTTAAGCAATTCTCCTGCCTCAGCCTCCAGAGTAGCTGGGATTACAGATGTGCATCACCACCCCCAGCTAATTTTTGTATTTTTAGTGGAAATGGGGTTTTACCACCATGTTGACTAGGCTTCTCTTGAACTCTTGACCCGTCTCAGCCCCACTGAGATTGCAATGAAAGGCTTTGGACCAAAAGCGAAAGATTTCCTTGGTGAAAGCCTATCACATAGTTACAGAATATTTTAATGTTGAGTGAAGAATAATTTGTCATTTAGCTGGAAGGAGATAAGAACCAGATATTAGCAAAAATTAGTAATGTCAACCACCGATATGGTTTCAAGCTCTAAAAGCTAGTGGCTGTGTAACAGTAGAATTGCATAATTTTTGAGCTTTAATGTTTTTAGCTATAAAACAGTTATACTTTTTATACTGGTTTTGAAAACACTAAATTAGAAAATAAATATATATTAGATAGAAGGCACATAACACATACAAATATTTCCTGATCACAACCCATTGCCCAGGCCAAGTAACAACAACAATAACAACAGATGAGATTATGTTCTAAGATGTTCTGATTGGTATTTTCACACTGAATCCTATGTTTACAATTTAATGTATAATTTAAATATATTTCACATTCTTTTCCCCATTTGCTAGGTTCTAGACTTGAAACTGAAATTTTTTTAAACATTAAATTAGCATGGCTAGAAAACAAATGTCCTAGAGCAACATATGATCCCCAAATCTCTGTGATTTAACACAACAGGTGTGTATTTCATGCTCACATAAGACCCTTTTGAACTTTAGGCATTCTCCAGGCTAATATTCTTCCATGGTAGGACTCAATTTAATCTTTTGGTCCTATAATCTCAATGCTTGGCCTCCTACATGACAGAATTATCAGTAGTACCTGTAACTGAGCAAGTCTGAAAAACTGACTAGTCTGAGATAGTAAAAACAAACAAACAAAAAAAACACAATTACTATGCTATAAGAAATACTAACAAATACAATACAAAATCTATTTGAACTAGAAAAAAACTTACAACTGTGATGTAGTAAAATGAAAAATTAAAAATCTGAAAATTTGAATTGCAGTTTTTGCTGTATAGTTTTAAAATTGCATAATGTGACTCTTGTGAATATTAATCTGCTCATCTGAAAAAAGGAGAAGACTATTTGTTTTGTTTTTCTTTTTAAGTGATTCCTAGGGTTTAAAATCTATAATTTAATAAATGGTCATTTCTGATGATATTTGCAAGACATCATCAAAATGAATGGAAACCTCAAATTCAAGAATTTAACTCAAAGTTGAATTTTCTTTAAAGTCTTTCTTTTTTTTTTTTTCTTGTTAACATATGAAGCAGAAGGAAAAATTAGCCCATCGTATCTTACAGGGTCTACTATTTTTTTGTGTCTAATTTATTTATATAATGAAACATTAACAATTATAAGCCATCAACACTTTTTAATTAACAACTAAGTTAAATGTAAAAATGTATATAATTGGCCACCTGCTATTAATTATGCATACATTTTACAGAAAACATTGAACTCAGTGAAAGCATTAAATCTTAACATATTAATGCTATCAGTAATTACATAATTTATAACTAAGAGAAAAAAATGTAAAGTATCTACCGGCAATTTAGATAGTCTAATGATCAGATGAGGGCTTTAAAAGATCAAGAAATTGATGAAATGATGTACAGAATAGGTTAAAAGTTGTTCAATTTTTGGCCGGGCGCGGTGGCTCAAGCCTGTAATCCCAGCACTTTGGGAGGCCGAGGCGGGTGGATCACGAGGTCGAAAGATCGAGACCATCCTGGTCAACATGGTGAAACCCCGTCTCTACTAAAAATACAAAAAACTAGCTGGGCGTGGTGGCGCGTGCCTGTAATCCCAGCTACTCAGGAGGCTGAGGCAGGAGAATTGCCTGAGCCCAGGAGGCGGAGGTTGCGGTGAGCCGAGAACGCGCCATTGCACTCCAGCCTGGGTAACAAGAGCGAAACTCCGTCTCAAAAAAAAAAAAAAAAAAAAAAAGTTGTTCAATTTTCAAATAATTTTATTCAAATGAGTATCCTGAAATGCAAAATATAAAATATGCAATTAATACACAAGCAATAGATGGAACTGGCTACAGAATAGATACAGAAGAATAAAATATTAAAGAACTCTAAGGCAAATAAATCAAAGTATTCAAATTAAAGTACACAGGGTACACAATACAAAAACAGGAACAACACATGAACATTAAAAACATGAAAGGGGGTGGGCGCAGTGGCTCATGATTGTAATCTCTGTATTTTGGGAGGCAGAGGCAGGCAGATCACAAGGTCAGGAGTTTGAGACCAGCCTGGCCAACATAGTGAAAACCCATTTCTACTAAAAATACAAAAAATTAGCCAGACATGTTGGCAGGCTCTTGCAATCTCTGCTACTTGGAAGTGTGAGGCAGGAAAATTGCTTGAACTCGGGAGGCAGAGGTTGCAGTAAGCCTAGGTTGCGCCATTACACTCCAACCCAGGCTACAGTACAAGACTCCCTCTCAAAACAAACAAACAAACAAAAAAAGATACATTCAGGAAGGTATTTGAAGAGTTAATGTCTGATAGTTTTTCAACATAACACCAAATAAATTAATATCATCAGTACCCAAAACAGAATCAATATATATGCTTCTCAATAAAAATAAATCAAAGTAAAAAATGCAATTTTAAACAAAAGTGATGAAAATAAGTCTCTTCATCTGGCCTGCAATAAAATTATGATAGAGAGAAAAATATGCAGGAGTAAATCTTAGAAATATAGAAAATTAGAGAAATATACATCATATATTTCATAATTTAATGTATTATATATGTTGAGCTCATATACAGTATATTAAACCTGTTTAGTGTTAAGAAGAAAAGCTTTTAGAAAGCACAGTATTGAAGGCAGATTATTATTCAAAAGACAGTATGGGAGGTCCTCGTATTTTTCTGTGTACATTTGGGAATAAACAGACCTTGTCTTAAAATTGCAATATTAGTTTTTCTTAGTGCACACAGGAAATTCAAAGTTGGAACTTTAGCAAGTATTATTTTACAATATAACTGAAACTGTTAATACTTCAAATTATTCAATTTTTACAGAGACTATAGGACTTTTTTACTTACAAGTCCAACACCTAAATATGCAAATTTAGTAGTTGTTGTTAGTGATGAATTCAAGCTGTTTTATTATGTAGTTTTCTGAATATTTCAGTCTTTTTTTTTCAGTCTCAGTACAATTATCTTCTATAAAAGAAAAGCTTTGAAATTTGTTTTTCCAAAGATCATGCTATAACATACACTAACTTAAAAATGAAAAATGTTATTTCAGTGGCATTTATGGCCACAATTAAAACAAAATAAAAACATTTATGCTAATATTGACGTAATTAGCAGTTTATGTATGTCAAATATAAATGATTACTTATAGTATACAGAACTAATACAATGTTCACTTGACAAAAAATTTCTATTGACTACTATCTATGAGAATGTTTTTAAATATGAAAATATTTTAAATTCTACTTTGATGAGTTTTGAACATGGATGTTTTTAAACAGTGATTGCACATTTTTTTTTTTTCTAAATTATCAAGTGTCAAAACATCTGTTCATATGTCATCAGCATTAATGGCATCTAGGATATGTAATTTTTGTTTCACAGATAAAAATATAGCTTAAAATATGCTAATTTGTAAAGGATAAAATTAAAGATATTCAGGAGTAATAAAGTTATTTATTAATACATGAACAACTATATTGTTCTGCTTTTTTCATGTACTTCTAAGAGCAAATATAAGACATAATCAAATACTTGCTTACTAGGCTCATCATAAATGATACTGATTCAGCTGTTACTAATGAGAATTATAAGCCTTTGTTGATTAGGTTATCAAATTAAGTCACCTTGGGATCATTACAACTAATTTATTGTATGTAGATTAATAGAATAGGGATTTTTATGTTTTTATTTTCATAGAGTAGAGTTTCTAATTGAGAATGGAGCTACTTCTACTTTAAATACTTTTAGTCAATTTTCTCCTTTGATAATCTACAAGGACAAAAATATACATTGAAATTTAATATAATTTAGTAAGAAAAGTAGCTTGGGATATGTGAACCCAACATTAAATGGCCAACTTTAAACAAGGGCTAGATAGGTGAATATGACAGAATCCTGACTAATTTGTATAAGAAAAAAAGTCAATGTGAAAAAGAGAGTATGTTAAAGGAATCCATTTGCATCTACATTTTAGGGTTCAAAATATAAAATGATGAATATTCAAAATATGAAATACTAAGTTATAGGTAAAAAACTTGGAGATAGCTAAGCAAAAATCAAAGGAGAGGTCACAAGCCAGAATAGCAGCCTTAGAAGTAGACTCCCACAAGCCAAACAGTGGCAGTGTGCTAACAGCCAACTGGTGTCCTCATATTTTTTCTTCATTTAGCAATATTTTCACTAATAACTCAGATCTTTTTTTTTTTAGTTGGCTAGTTAAAAGACATGTCAATATTTCAGTCTCCAGAGAAAACATTGCAAGGCAGAAACTGAAGAGAACTGAAAGGAGGAGCAGGCTAAAAGCCACACATACCTGAAAATTAGGGTAATTCGCTCCTAAATTAAAAAATAAAATAAAGACCTTCCAAAATTTAAAATATGTGTTAGATTTGCTGATAACGCTCACTTTTTCCTGTCATTCTTCACCTGTATAACCCAAAAGGTTATACACTAAACCCTTTGAGTAAAGGATATTTTTTCTCTCTCACACTGTCTTTTTTCAATTAAGTAATCATTTTCTAAATGTAGAATCTCAAATCAAAAGTGCTTTGGATTTTTCCATCATCTGGTCCTACTAAGATGAGATAATTAAGATGGTAGAAAGTGTGATGTTCTGAAGAAAGGCTATGGGGGAGAAAATCTAACATAGTCCTGGAGCAAGCCTATACATAAATACTGTTGCGTATTCCCTATGAACCTAAACAGTGTCTTAGCCTTCACCTGATAGCAATAGAAAATGCTGCATTAGTCTGTAATCTTCTCTAGCAAAGACAGCATAAATTGCAGGGCAGATGCAAGGAGATTACTTTCTTTTTGAGTTTGTGCCTTTCCACAATAATCTACCAAGCTAATAGAAACATTAACAGAAGAAAACAGAAAAACAAAAACGGAGTAATATTATTGTAGGAATTGTCCGAAAACAAGGTTTGGGAAAAGATGGCAAACAACAACAAACTCTGCAAAAGCGTGGAAGCATAGCAATTAATATGGTGTAGCTCAGAATGGAAAGAGTCTTTGGTTCATAACATGAGAGGATACAAGTACCTAATTTCAAAGTGTATAAAAGAGCCATAACATAAAAGAGCTTCTAATTGAACATAAAAGTCTTTTGTGGTTTTTGTATAAGTAAACCAGAAAGTTTCAACAGACCTATCTGCAAGTACTGATACTATTTTTTGCTACTTGCTCTAGTCTATTCGTGAAGTTTTCATATGAAGATTTTGTATTTCCCTTAATAAGTTTTTTTAATTCCAGAATTTGTTTTCTTTTCTTTCTTTCTTTTTCTTTTTTTGTTTTTTAGATATTGTTAATACATTTTTCATTGATATCCTGGATTTTCAGATTTTTTAATTGGTTCTCATATTTCTCTTATATATTATTGAACTTCTTTAAATCAACATTTTTAATTTTTATTGACATTTTGATATTTTTACTTTGTTTTCATACTGATACATGCAAATATTATATTAGACTCACTTCTTCCAGTTTTTTGAACTTTCTCTTATAAGAGAAATTTTGTTTTGAAGGTATATATAGGTTGTTGGTTAAATGGAACATAATTTCTTTTGCAATCCATAAGGATCAGTGGTCTCTGAGTCTCCTTGTTGTTTAAGGTATGGTTATTAGTCGAAGCTATGATGAAGTTTTTCTGGGAACTGGAACATCAGCTGGGTCAGTCCTAAAACCCAGTGGTGGTAGTGGTGGGCTGCATAATTGGCCCTCCTTGTGGCTTGCTCAAATACTGGTTATGGCAGCAGTGAGAGAGAAATAGGGGTTGGCTATCAGGCCTCTAGGCAGCTAAAGCCATGTGGGTGATATGAGTAACAGAGTTTGAGTAAATCCTCTGAAACAAAGAAATCCATGCTGGTGTTATTGGTGGCTAAAATGCTTTGGCTGGGTTAGTCTCCTGGCCCACTGAGAGTCTCCTGGCCCACTGTATGCAGGTGGGGTTAGCTGTGGTCAAATCCACCAGCTGTGCCAGCCCAACCTCAGACCCCCAACAGCAATGGTCAGGTGCCAGTGATGATGGATTGGGGCTGGGAAATTTCTTGGCCCCTGGATGCATTCTTATGTACTATGAGAATTGGTCCAGGCCCTCAGACTTGCCCTCAGGTCTCCGGGTAGTACCTTAATAAATTTACTGACAGATGGGTATTGGGGGAAGTGGTAATCACCAGAACACCACCAGAATGTTCAGATAGGGGCTGTGGTGACTGTGCTCTGGGCCTGCCAACAGGGAGTACATAATTCTTAGCTGGAGCAGTCTGCTCATTCCTTAGTCTCATTGCAGCCCATAATAGGATAGTGGGACTTGTTCTAAGGATGCATGGAAGTGCCTGGTATCCCTTTTCTTCCTTGGCATTGTATCTGCAACATCAACTCAAGACTTGCCTGAGGAAAGGATGCAGATTCCCAATGGCTGAATTCTCAAAACAGTATCAGCTGTGGGCCCTCTCCAGTATATAAGAAGCTGTAGGAAGTGCAGTCTTCTAAAACCTTAGGCTCACAAGCAGCCTGCAGCAGGGTGGTGAAAATTGTCTTAGAGCTGTGTATGAGTGCCTGGTCTCCCTTCTCCCTCCTTGGCCAGGCAACAGCTGCAGCTATGTTATTCCAATCTTGGCCTGAGGGTGGGCCACAGCTCAGTGTTCAACTCTCAAGACGGCATCATAACTCTCAAGATGGACCAGGTCCAGAGAGAACAGGGTTCTTCTTGGCTGAGCAGCAAGAATAAGAATTTGTAGGAAGTGCAGTCTTCTTATGCCTTGGTCTTACAGCAGAGTGATGGATATTGCCTTAGGGGTGTGTGGGAGCACCCAGTCTCTCCTATTTCTTCTTGGTCCAGCGGAGGCAGCTGCAGCAACTGCCTCAGTGCAGGGCATTGACACTCTCAACTAGGCTCTCAGAATGGTGCCAAGGCATAGCTTCCCTGGGCTCTGATGCTTGTGAAATTCTGCATGAGCTCCATTTCCGGAGCAAAGTCTCTGTGCAATCTCTAGACAACACCCTACGTTAAGCCCAAGTTCCACATGGGCCATGAGATGCTCCCTTAGGGAAGGTGGCAAAAATCCCATTGCAGAAATGTAGAGACCCAGGGGTTTCTCTCTTACTCTTTCCCTGCATCCAAGAGCTTCTCTCTGCTACTAGCCAGTTACTGGCAGGGCAAGCTACCTCAAACCCTCTGTTTCCTTGCTTTTGGTGCTGCCTGACACTTCTCTTTTGAATCATAGCATTCTCTTTTAGGAAATCTGTTTGAAGTGTAAATATCTTCTTACTATCCTGGTTCCTCTCTATGAAGGAGAGGCATACTAGTTGTGTGTACTCAGACATCTTGACCTTCTTGAAGTAACTATTAATAGCTTTGTTTTCCTTACTGGACTCTGATTACAATCTGTAAGATTTGTCAGAATCACTGTATTTGCATGTGAAGGGCTACTTTCTGGATAGATGCTGCTTTATTGTGTTAAGAGTAGCTGTAAATACTTTTTAATCTAAGGAAACAGACCTAGAACACTGAAGTGCTTACATAAGATTGGGAACACCCATTAGGTTAGTTATAGCAGTAAAAGGGACTGCTTTTCTACATTAGGCAATAGTGAATATTAATGGGAGTTGATTCATGGAGTTTAGAGAAGCATGTAGGGTCCATGGAGAAAGGAGAATACATGTTTTATTTTATTCAGTGAATTTTTTTTCACAAGAACAGAGAAACAATTCATGAAGTCACTGAAATATGCTACTATATTATGATGAATTTATTATGATTAGCCCATGTGTTCTTACTAAATTTTTTGTTAATATATTTAGAAGTATTTTATCTCTAAAAAGTTTAAATACAACATATATTCAGATATTTGTTTCCATCAGCTAAAGTAATAATATTATTCGTGCGTCTGTTTTCAAGGGACTAACTTATTTTATTTCATATTTTATTGAAATCTATAACAGTCTACAAAGAGAAATATTTTTAAGTTTCTTAAACCCAGGTATCCACTGGAGAATAACACTGTTATAGAAATATGACTTTAAGAAAACATTTTTGTAGCAAACTCTTTCAATAAGTTATTCACAGATTTTCAAAAAAAAAAAAACCACATAACTACACTCTTATCATGCAGTTCCCCTTTGCAGCATTAAAATGTATAATTATTATTTGCTCGCTATTTCTCAAGTGCTAATGGCATATTAGAATTTTGAAAACCAAATACTATTTCTTTTTAGCAGGTGCAACTATGGAAATGAAATTGAAGAAATCAAGCTCTACAGACTAGCTTTACAGAAAATGAAACCCCAGAAATCTTATTTCTTTTTTCTTGCTCTATTTCCTAGACAACATATTCAGTTGTTAAAATGATTTCGAACAGAATATTAAATTACCAAATCTACTGAAAGCCTAAAGATTTTATGCTCACAGACCATTAAAGCAAATAGAAATATTCCATTATCAATTTAAAGAACCTGTTTTTTAATCTCTCAGGTTATTATCTAATTGCCTAGTTATGAAAACTAGGTAATTATATAAAATTATGTTTAGTTATGTTTAACTGAATGTTGCATTAAATGCAGAAAGGTGAATGTCCTCTTTTCATATGACCTCACATTTCTAGAAGAAAAAATAATGATATGAAGAGCTTCTTTGTTTCTTCTTCCCTCTCTTTCACTTCTCATGGAAAATCTCTAGGTAAGCATATCTAAAGACACATACACATAGCTACCCACACGTGTAAAATGTTTTTGAAAAAAAATTATCATTAAAGAAATGAATAATTCTTGGACAATGATTCTTGAGAGACGATTATGCACTTCATTCAAAGACTACTTGTATGTGCCACGAAATTTAAAGAGTGAGATCTACATATAGAAAAATATGTGAGAAAATGAACATGAGGAACAATGCTAAAGCAACAGTACCTGTAGAACTCTATAAATCGGCCAGAAATTAGAAGCTCCTTTCCTTTTCCAAACTCTTCACTACAATCTTCATTCTAGTCATTCTTATGGTATTTACCGCCCCTATAGTCAGCCTTATAGATACAACGTCTCAAAATCTCTCTTTAATCTTGTAAACTTGGCATAAAAATAGTCACTTTCATCTATGGACATTTTTAGAGAATACATTTTAAATAAAGTTGAGAGCTACAGGTTCTCCTCATTGTGAGGTCCATTATAATGACATATATTTAAAATGATTAAGAAAAGTTGTTGTTGTTTTTTTTTTCTTTAGATAGTTGTCACAAATTTATGACACTGTGAAAAGTAAATGTCTGTATTCACAGGTTATTTCACTCACAAAGATTACTTTGGACAGTGGACTATGATGGCTGGTCATGTTAGTTACGGTTAAAAAAAAAAAGATCTATAAATATAAGGAAAAACGAAGAAATTAAGATAAATGGTGGCAGCATTAATATGAAACCTGCAATTCGAATAAAAGAATATGATGGAATTGTTTTTTAATGGTCAAATAATATGCAATTATTTGAATGCATTAAAAACTAAAGCTTCTTTAAACAAACCCCACAATCAAAATGACTTATTTTTATGAGAAATGTATTTTCCAACACAAATGTGTAGTAATTTTACTGTGCTTTGTATTTTTTTGATTCATTTATAAGTATTTTTTTTCTGCTAAATATTACATAGTTCTGAGCTAATAACCTGACTGTGAATCACATTCGGTAAATGATTAAGGGTGAGCTTTAAGGAATCACATCTTTTTAAGTCTTCCTTATTAATATTTTCATATTCTATACTATCATTTTATGTTTCTCAGAAAATTTTTCTCATAAGGATTTCAAGCCTGGCTAAAAATATAGAAAAAAAAAGAGAAGGGTTCAAAGGGAGGGATACAATGTGCATTACGAAGAATGAACAATGAGAAGATAATTAGAATCCATGATGCCCTTGAGGTCTAAGAATTCTGAACTCTATGAGCCCAGGTACTGTGTGATACTATACCTGCATATCTCTAATTATAGTTTTGCCTCCAGTTGGAGATTATCAGAAATCTCAGGCATTAGTTTTCTATAAAAATAGCATATTGAATTTTTGGAAAAGAAATAAAATATAGGATATTTTCAATGAACAATAAATACAATGATGATTTGTTAAGAAACATTTTTCAGAACATGTATGCAATGAGGCAATTTCTATGCAATTATTAAATATGCCCTCATCTTCTGATCTTTCCTATAATAATCAGTAATTACATTTCTTTCAGTAAAAATCCCCTAGGACATGTATTTTTAGCATTAAATCAAAGAGTTAAGTAAATTAATTCCATCAAGTAGGATACATTTTTTTCCATACTCACTTACTCATCATTATGAGTTGCACATGCATTAATATTAGAATACGAAATAAAATTAAAAATGAAGTGTAGTTTTCTAGGAAGTATTTTCATCTCTAAGCGAGGGGAAATAAACCACACAAGGTTGCTAATCAAGAGACGTCATTTATATTTTAAAATTTAGCATAATTTTTTGTATATCTATGTTAAGCTTGCTGTGTACTTTGTTTTACTGATACAATCTGAACTAGGACATTCTTCCAAAGTTATTGTAGCCTATACTGAAAAATACATATATTAACATTTATGTGTAATGAAGTGTTTTATTAACTAAAAATAGATGTATGCTGTATTAGGGTTCTGTAGAAGGACAGGACTAATAGATGTATATATAAACGGAGTATTGACTCATGTGATCACAAAGTGAAATCCCACACGAGGCTGTTTGCAAACTGAGGAGCAAGGAAGTCAGTCCAAGTCCCAGATCTTCAAAAGTAGGGAAACCAACAGTTCAGCTTTCAGTGTGTGGCTGAGGGGTCTGAGAGCCCCTGGCAAACCAGTGGTGTAGGTCCACAAGTCCAAAAGCTGAAAAACTTGGAGTCTGATGTTTGAGGGCAGGAAGCATCCAGAGTGGGAAAAAGATGGAGACCAGAAGTCTTAGCCAGTCTAATCCTTCCACGTTTTATTCATCTGCCTGCTTTTACCCTATCAATGCTGGCAGCTGACTACCTGGTGTCCACCCAAATTGAGGGTGGGTCACCGATCCCAGTCCTCTGACTCGAATATTAATCTCCTTTGATATCACTCTCACAGACACTCCCAGGAATGATGCTTTGCATTATTCAAGCCAATCAAGTTGACACTCAGTATTAACCATCACAAACACAGATGATGAATTGTAGGCAAAGAAGAAAATAGTCCCTTTTATTTAAGAATGGCAGTAAAGATTTCAGTGAAGAAATTAAAATGGCACTGAGTTTACAAAAATGAATAGGTGGTAATGGGAAAGAATGTTGGGGATTATGTGAAAGGTGGAAGATACAGTTCAGAATGACGAAACTACAAAATATATAGTCTGCCATTTTTCAGAACTGCATGAAAATTTTTTAATGTAACGACTGAGATCTATCAGTGAGTATTAGAGAAAGGGTGACTATAGAAAATCCTAGAGAGATAAGCAAGGACCAGGTTAAGTTTAAAGAATTTTAACACAAATTGTAATATGTTTATTGCCTTTGAAAGGTACAGAGAAACCAATGTTGAATATTATGTAAAGAGATTATAAGATCATAATATTTTATCCATATTTAGATAATTGTGAAATATTTATTATTTAAGTGATTCATTTTTTATCTGTACTTTTTTTATTAGTTTGTTTATAGGATTCTGATCTTCAAAATTAGACCTTATGTCTGTCTTATTGTCTTATTGTCCCAGAGGAAAGAAGACACACATTAAATAGATAAGATGAAAAAGCCAATTAAATATCTACATAGGTTAATTTTGAACTTATATTAAAATCATTACCAAAGTTTTGGATTAAAAAGAAAACCTAGCTATTTGAAAGAGGAAAGACTTTTTTTATATCTAACATATTAATTGTCAGAGTACTTTGCATAGTGTTTATGTCATATGCAACTTGGTAAATAATAATAAATGTTAATTTAAGAGCCGTGGATTTTTAAAATAAAAATTATTCTCCATGTTCTTTTCAAGAAACATAGCTCAGAAGGCTGTGACAGAAATATTTTAGAGGAAGGAAAATGAACAACACAATACATTCTTGGTATAGATGCTAAGAGTCAGAATATTAAAACAGAATTTAGAAAATCTATGTAAGTGGCTCACTTCTCAACAGTAGTCTGAGAACACTCTAAGCCTCATTAAGAAGTTGGGCACTCATGATGGGGTTAAGTAGTAATAATTCTCTAAAATTAAACTGAAAAACTTGAGGAGACTCCAGAGAGTCTGAGTGAACTCTATGTTGCAGAATGCAGGGAAAGCTGCCAAGAGTTCCTGAACATCTTAACAACCTTAAGAATGCTTTCATTGTTTAAAAGATATTTGTGAAGTACTTTTATCATTCTTTTTTATTTATTTGATTTATATATACTACCTCTACATGGTATGCATATATTTTATATGTTACATATTTACTTATTACATGTATATTTCATATATGTGTAGATTACAAATATATAAATATTTCATATACATAGATATATTACTGCATATATTACATAGATAAAATATATTTATCTCATTATCAATCTAAGCTAACAAGATAAAAAATCTCTTTTGAAAGATAAATATTTTATATTTTGTTAGTTTATCAATTTTATAGACATTTATCTTGTACCACTTATATTTTTATCTACTCCAAACTTGTTCAGTGTGTGGAGAATTATAATATCAAGATGAGAATCTAACCCTAAAACTGGGAACTCCAAAGTGTGAGCAAGGTAAACATGAGAGTCCTAGACTATGCTAGCATCATGAAGGTGTATTTACAGAATCTAGATTGGTAAGGTGTAGATGATTTCTAGAAGAAACAAAATTAATATATCTGTGGAGATAAAAACTCCCAAAGTTAGATTCTTGGTATCAATAAATATTAAATCAACTAGTACTTATGTTTAAATAAATTAATAAAACAAAAATATCAGAAAGCTACACACTATCAATGTCAACAAAACAACCAATATATTACATTTCAACACTTAAATCATGAAATGTAGAGTTCAAAATTTAAAACAATATTTAAAGAATTGAAAAAAGATAAATCTTATAGTAAAAAATGAATAAGTAATTTGAATGTACTTAAAAGAACAGGGTGTTTGAAAAAAAATTAAGTGACGTTTTAGAACTCATAAAGTATGCTATTGGAATTAAAAGCTAAGTAGATGAATTAAACAGAAATTTTGGCAGTGCTGGAAACAGAATAAATAAATTAGAAATTAGATCTGAAGAAATTACCAGATTATAACTAGCAGATGGAAGAGATAAAAGAAAGATTAAGAAACATAGCAGATAAAAATAAGAAGATCCAGTATATAATGAGCTGAGAGAATAGGAGAAAAATTTTAGAAAAGGAAAAATATTCAAGAAAATGAGTTAGTGAAAAATATACATCCACAGGCTGAGACAGATTTTATTACAAGAAGCATAAAAAGGAACAGCTCATAACTTAATTGATTGTAACAAAACTAAAAAACATCAAAGATAGAGAAATGATCAGATGAAAATCAGCTAGAGGAAGAACTATTGCATTTACCAAAATTTGTTTATTTTTGGTAAACAACTGTTATGGACATGAATAGAATAATATCTTAAATTTGCTTATATAAAATAATAGTGAAATAAAATTGTGTACCCAGGAGATATGATTTATGAAAGTGTTAAATAAAAATGTATTCATGGTCAGATAAACATTATCATATAAATAAAATGTTGTATATTTAGGTAAATGTATTTTAGAGTCTTTGTAGAATTTTAGATGATTTTAAAATAAATATTGTAAAGGTTTTAAATATGCATGGGAAACTTAGAAAAGAATTAAATTCAAATTAACAAGCTAAAAGTGATAAGATGAATAATAATAAAACAAATAATCTAAAGTTTAATTGTTCAAAGAAACCAACAAAAGAATGAAGGCAGGATGGAAAATGAAATTTTGCGAGAATCTCAGAGTATACCATTCAATGCATAACGTTATATAGAAATTCTGTAAAAACAAAATCACTTACTGGGAAAATTAAGAAATCCATTACTTCCATATGACTGAACTAGCTCCCCAGCAACGGTTCTTAACAGGATGAAATGGCTGAAATTACACGGAATTCAGAATTTAGATGGTAATGAAAATAATAGAGACCCAGAAGAAAGTTGAAGCCCAATTCAAGGAATTTAAGGAATCCAGTAAAATGATACAAGAGCTGAAAGATGAAATAGACATTTTAAGAAAATAATAAATTTATCTAATAGAGCTGAAAAACTAACTAAAAGAATTTTATAATACAAATTATTAATAGTAGAACAGACCAAGTCAAGGATAAAATCTCAGAGATCAAAGACCAATTCTTTGAATCAATGCAGTAAAAAATAAAATAAAATAAAATAGAGAAAAATGCATGAAAAAAACCTTCTGAGAAATATGTAATTATAGATAATTATGTAGAGACCAAACCTATCACACATTGGCATCTTATTTATTTATTTTTTTTTTTTTAGACAGAGTCTTGCTCTGTCACCCAGGCTTGAGTGCAGTGGTACAATCTCAGCTCACTTCAAACTCTGCCTCCCAGGTTCAGGTGATTAACCTACCTCAGCCTCCCAAGTAGCTGGGACTATTGACACATGCCACCACACATGGCTAATTTATTTTGAGTACAGACAAGATTTTACCATGTGGGCCAGGCTGATTTAAAATCCTGACCTCAGGTGATCCACCCACCTCAGCCTCTTAAAGTGCTGGGATTACAGGTGTGAGCCACTGCATCTGGCCTCGTTGGCATCTTTAAAAGAGAAAAATAGAGAGCAAGCACTTTTTTTTTTTTTTTTTTTTTTTTAGGCAGAGTTTCACTCTTGTTACCCAGGCTGGAGTGCAATGGCGCGATCTCGGCTCACCGCAACCTCTGCCTCCTGGGTTCAGGCAATTCTCCTGCCTCAGCCTCCCGAGTAGCTGGGATTACAGGCACACGCCACCATGCGCAGCTAATTTTTTGTATTTTTAGTAGAGACGGGGTTTCACCATGTTGACCAGGATGGTCTCGATCTCTTGACCTCGTGATCCACCCGCCTTGACCTCCCAAAGTGCTGGGATTACAGGCTTGAGCCACCGCGCCTGACCCAGAGAGCAAGCACTTTGAAAAATACATCTGAAAATATTGATCATGAAATTTTCCCCCACCTCACTAGACAGGTTGAAAGTCAAATTCAAAAAATTCAGAAAAGCCCTGACAGATAATGTACAAGATGACCATCCCCAAGACACCAAGTCCTCAGATTGTCAAAGGTCAATGCAAAAGAAAAAAAAAAATAGAGGTATCAAGAGGGAAGAGGCAGGCTACCTAAAAGAAAATGCCATCAGGATAATAACAGAGCTGTCAGCAGAAACCCTGCAAGCCAGAAGATATTGGGGGTCTATATTCCCCATTCTTAAAAGAACTTCCAATAAAGAATTTCATATCCAGCCAATTTAAGCTTCTTAAATGAAGGAGAAATAAAATTCCTATAAAAGACAGAAGTGGCAAGGTATTTCATTATCACCACACCAGCCTTATAAGAGGTCCTTAAACAAGTGGGAAACCTAGAAACAAAAGACTGTTACTGGTCATCACAAAACACCCTTCGGAATATAGATTATTGACACTCTAAAGCAACTGCACAATCAAGTCTTCATAACAACCAGCTAACAACACGATAAGATCAAATCTACACATATTAATATTAATCTTGAATGTAAGCAGGCTAAATGTCCCTTGCAATAGACACAGAGTGACAAGTTGGGTGAAGAAGCAAGACCCGTGCATCTATAGCCTTCAAGAGACCCATCTCACATGCAATGAAACCCATAGGGTCAAAGTAAAGTGATGGAGAAAAATCTATGAAGCAAATAATAAAAAACTGGTGGTTGCTATTTTTATTCATAGAAATCAGTCTTTAAAAATACAATAAAAAGACTGATTTGAGTAGTAATAAATCTCTGGCTTCATACACAGTCAGTTCTGTATGAACTACTTTCTTTATTGCAACTCCCCTATCTTGAGAAATCAGATATATCTAAGTAACAGGCAAAGTGAACCCATTGGGCAGTTATAAATCTGGGGGCTCATCAGGATTGCCCTGTGGTTATCTGCCTGTGGTTTGTAGCCCTCCTCTGCAGATAAATCTAGAGGTCAGCCCAAGTGGCTGCCTAGTTTCTTGGACTAAAGGCTGATTCTGGCACTCTCTCTACTGGTGGAGTGCTGCTGACCCAAGGTGCACGGATTTAATTGCAATAGAGAAACAGTCCTGAGGAAACATCACTTAAATGTAGCCCTTACACAGGGTGTCATTCTGTAGCCCCATTGTGGGGTATCTGTCTGAAGTCCCATTGCAAGGTGTCTGTCTATACCCCCGATTGCAGAGTGTCTGGGTTGGTGAGTATCCTAGGCACTGCCAACACCTCCTTCCTTCTCCTGACTGGTTCTATAGCCCTGTTGTGGGGTGTCTGTCTAGGTTTGGCTCCTTTGAGGGTCTTGGTTTGCCTGTAGCCTCATTGCCGGGTGTTAGTCTCAATTTAGCTCCTGGAAGGGTGGGCTGGGGGGAGTCTCAGTTCCTGTCCCTAACTAGTAAGAAGAGTCTTGGTTTGGGAGACTTCTTTTCAATCAGGAATATTTTGGGGAGATTTCTCAAATAGAAAATAGGAGGATAGTTTGGAAGGGACACTCTCAGAGGTCTTGGTTAGAAATCTGATTTGGAAAGCCTTCTGTCCGTCTCATTTAGTGTGTGTTTAGATATGTGGAGGGCATCTCAGAAGAAATTGCTGATGAAAGTCCAGCAGACCTAACTTAGAGAACCCTCCTTATTTGTCTGGTAACATTCAGGGAGCCCTGAAGAAAGCTCAACAGGACTGTCTCGGGGTGACTATCCACTCTTTGCTTTGCCCAGAGACCCCCCATTGTGAATTACTGTCCAGAGATCATCCATTCCCCACCTGGAATGGATCAAAGAAAAACAAAAACCAACTAGTCAAAGTTCGAGCTAGGACAGGTTGATATTAGATGCTGAAAATCCTGACTAGTGTCCGTTTTGTTATGTATATTTTGCTAGATGGAAAAATATTAATCTGGTTCCCAACGAAGCTATTGGGCAACATCTTGCAAAATTGAGAATCTTTTGCCTATGGTCCCATAAAACAGAAAAGGGTGATTTTCTTCTGTAAAGTGGTTTGAACTCCACAGCTATGGCACAGTAATCAGGGTCATCAAAAGTCACTCCATTTTTGTGGAAGCTGCAGAGAAAGGGAACTCGGAGACCTGGTATGTCAGCAAAAATAGTAAGAAATTCTTACCAGTCAAGTTTCTTTCTCTGTCTCTCTCTGTCTGTCTGTCTGTCTGTCTGTCTCTGTCTCTCTCTCTCTCTCTCTCTCTCTCTCTCTCTCTCTCTCTCTGTGTGTGTGTGTGTGTGTGTGTGTGTGTGTAAATTGGTAAATATCTCCATTTGTATTCTCTGCAAGGATTTGATTAATACAAAAAGATTTGTTAGACTAGTCTTAGGCTACAGCAAATCTGGTATACTTTGTGCTAAGAATTTGTATTTCGGCTGGGCGCGGTGGCTCAAGCCTGTAATCCCAGCACTTTGGGAGGCCGAGGCGGGTGGATCACGAGGTCGAGAGATCGAGACCATTCTGGTCAACATGGTGAAACCCCGTCTCTACTAAAAGTGCAAAAAATTAGCTGAGCATGGTTGCACGTGCCTGTAATCCCAGCTACTCAGGAGGCTGAGGCAGGAGAATTGCCTGAGCCCAGGAGGCGGAGGTTGCGGTGAGCCGAGATCGCGCCATTGCACTCCAGCCTGGGTAACAAGGGCGAAACTCCGTCTCAAAAAAAAAAAAAAAAAAAAAAAAAAAGAATTTGTATTTCTGCATTGTTCTGTAATAGAGAGAGTGGTGTCACAGGATAGAATATGAATTAGGACCTCTGTAAGTCTGCTTTTCAAGTCAATCCTTCAGGCTGGTCAGTTACAAACTTTGCTACTGGTCCCCGAAACTTCTATTTATTTGAGTTAAAGTCTGTCTTGTTTTGTGTCCTTAAGAGCTTAATCTTGTGACAATGTGGGGATACTTTCTCTTGATTTCCACCATCCAGAGGACAAGGATTTGAAAGTTCATGTAATAGCACTAAAAATTACCTTGAGCAGTTAAGAGCCTTTGCAAACTTGAAGTTGACTGCTCTAGACTTCTTCTGGAAAGACCAATTAAAACTGTTCAATGCTGTGTACCTCAGAGCAGGCTTTGTTTTTTGACAATGGTAGCCTGGGTTCAATTCTTGGCTTCCAGACTGATTACTTTCTGCTTTGTTTTTTGAGTAACTTTGTCATTTATTAAGGTTTTTGTTGTTGCTGTTTGTTTGTTTTGCCATGGATAGCCTCTCATTTTCTGTCTTGGGTTTTTCTTTCTCTAAGCTACCCTTGGGGAGATGCTAAATCTTATTAAAAAAAGAAAAGAAAAGAAAAGAAAAGAAACCCTTAATTTTGAGGATCTGTTCTGGTCTTCCAGCTGTGCCTGCTTATCAGGACCTACAAACTGCATGCTTTCCTGCTCCTTTTCCTCCAAGGGCTCCCCCATGCAGCCAGTAATTTAATTAAAAGACTGGCAAAAAAAACATAAAATAAAAAATCTTACAAGTGCTGGATCTTCTGTCTGTCTGTGTATTTATATGCACTGTATGTGGGATGTTTATATGCAAAGAGATCTGATTAACTGGCTCAGAAAAATAAGTGCTTAAATATTTTGCCAGATAAATAGAAACTTCAGGGCCTTTTTGTTCACATGACTGCAGTAAACTTTTGGAAATAAAGACAGTTTTAAAGGTGATTAGTAAAGTAAAATGTCTTCAAAACGTAGACATTTTGTCTAAATTAAGGTCAGATATCAGATATTCTAAGTGCTTTAAAGTCATAATCTCATTTCTTTGACTTTTGAAAATTGTTCAATTTACTTAACTTTGGGACATTATATTATAGATAAGGCCTGGAAACATGTGGAGTTAGTCATGCCCACCTAGTTATTCTGGAAAGAGGCATATCTTATCTTCACTTCTGTCTTATGTCCAAGGCTCCATCCCTAGTACATAATTAAAATTGCTTACTTATCAGGTTTTTTAAACCAAAATAAAGGTTGTTGAGGTACATTGTAACATATAATTGAGACTACTGGAGAAACAGTTTTATATACAATGTGTGTAGGGAAAGTAGAATGATCAAAGATTATAAGAAGGCATGGAAATATGAATTTTGTTAAAGGGGGTGCAATTTTGTCTAGTTCAGAGTGTTTTAAAGATTGTCTTAACCAGAAAATGTAATGGGATAAAACTGAAGTTTTAAGCAAGGTGAAAAGGATCTGTGAAGATTTGGTCTTGTAAAGAAAGTTCTGTGGGTATGAGCACACTGGCTAACATCTGAAGGGGATTGTGTAGTATTTTTTTTAGGTTGATTCTTAAAATAAAAGCACACTAATGCAGGGCCAGAATCTGGGTCCATGTGTTCAAATAACAGGATTTTATTTAAAAATTGATTTGCTGTTTAACAAAAATTGTAAAGGGTTTTAGGTTTTTTAAAACCTTACCTTGTGGACAAACTAAAACTGAAGACAAAATATAAATTAAAAACTAGCTTTAGCCTTAAAGATGTAGTAATGCAAACATGAAATTTGGTTTTCTCCTTTAAAAAAGATTTGTAATATTAATTTCTAATATTAAAAGATAATTAAAAGATTTTGTTTGCCCCTCTTGGTAAATAGCAGGGGAGAATAAAGGAGAGAATAGAGATAGATTCAGTTGACCTCATGTTGCTTTCATTGGGTATCATTTGGAAAGCTCTCTTCAGAGTAAAGGTTTTCACCTTTAAAAATTTTGAGTTACCGCTTTGGATAAATGAATAACCTGTGATTCTATTTGGTGATACCCAGTGTTTTAAGCTTTTGATATTTGACAAACTTTCCAAAATGAAACTTTAAAATATGTAATTTTCTGACCTAAGTAATCCTTTAGACATTAGGTCCTTCGAAGTCCAAAGATGATGCGTTTGGCTTATTTGGTATAAACATTGTACAAGAAGCATTGTCAAATATGAAATGATACTTGGCTTTCTTCGGGTTATATTTGTGTAAATGTGCAGGCATATGGCCCTAAATTATGTAAAACTCCTGAAATTCTTATATGACCTAGTAAATGTTATCAGTAATAAATATAATTGTTCCATTAAATCACTGTGTTCCATAGAGGTTACAAATTCCATTGCC